>NC_080165.1:136342175-136681180 GCF_950295315.1 Erinaceus europaeus | reverse complement strand
GGTGGGGAGCCAGGGGCTTGAACTGGGATACTTATACAGGTCTGTGCTTTGAGCCATGTGGGCTTAACTCGCTGTGCTACTACCCAGCCCCCTCCAAACATATTCTTTATTTGAATTTAATTATTCTATATTATGGATGGCTCCTAGGAACAGGTCTATAAGAAACAGATGGTGATGATATTTAGAATTTGACAGCTTTACATGGCGATGTTCAAAACTTGAATCTGGGGGAAATCTTGTATTACTAGGTAAGATGCAAAAAATCAAAGCATATTCAAGTTTAGAATTCTAGTAATTCTCTAATCATTTGATAAACACACTTATACTTACTCTAAATTATCCTTTTGGGAGAAATGTCTTTGGGGTCTCATCACTGGGATGACGATCGAAGAGGCCATGGCCAGTGCGCAGCTATGTTCCATCGCTGGGGAGCCAGAGACGACCTGAATTGCGCCTGCGGCTACAGACAGACTATGACCCACATAGTAAACGACTGCCACCTCTCCAGATTCAAAGGAGGTCTCGAAACTTTACATCAGGCTCAACCTGACGCTGTTGACTGGCTACGGAAGAAGGGCAAACGCTAGAAGAAGAAGAAGAACTGGGATGACTTGTTTTCTGATAGAAAGAGAAACAGAGAGGCAGAGTAATAGAGCTTTAATATTCAAATGAGAGAGTTTACTGGCCCAGTTATCCTATTTTTTAATGACTTGTTATCTGCTTCCAAATTCTTCCAAATACTCCAGGTATCATTTTCTTGTCTTTATTAGTTCCATGTTTTCAAACTACTTGATGCATCTACTCGATGCTCTTTATGATAATTCATGAGAAATCATTATTTTTAAATTTCTAGATTTTTGTATAAATAGGACATATTTGTTGTAAATGTTTTAAATTTGATTTTTTCAGTTATTTTTAAATAGTTTAAAGGATTTCTGACATGGAATGTTTTTTAAATTATATATCTCACAAGTTTTAATGTAGTGCTACTGAGGTCGATTTACTGAATTCCACAAGTATAATGAAGATTTATATTTAATATTACAAACATCTAGTTATTCATATTTATTTCTTTAGTAACAATGTTAACTCTACTGTAATTCATAAAATATGAATTTTCACTTAGGATGTAAGGAGCAATAAAAACATTTATTTCTGGAGGAGCAGAGCCAAGATGGCAACTTGGAAATAACACTTGGTGTGACCTCCAATTAAAAGTGGCTTATAACCTTGGATTCCATGGAGACAGTAGGATAACTGGTGCATCCATGAAAGAATGAAGAAGGTGTGGTCAGGGTCACTAAAAATAATATTTTTATTATAAATACAGTAATAAAAGATAGGCAAGGTCATTACATAATGTTTTGAGGATCAGTCAGCCAAGAAAATGTAACAATTATTAGCATCTATGCATCCAGTGAGGGACCATCTAAATACATCAAACACCTACTGAAAGAACTACAAAATTACATCAATAGTAACACAATAATAGTGGGATAATTCAACACCCCACTCTCACACATAAACAGATCAATGAAGCATAGAATCAACAAAGAAACAAGAGAATTAAATGAAGAGATGGGCAGACTAGACCTCCTGGACATATTCAGAGTTCTTCATCCCAAAAACCAGGAATGCACATTCTTTTCAAATCCACACAGCACATCCTCAAGGATAGATCACAAGTAAGGCCACAGAGAGAGTATCAACAATTTCAAGAGTATCGAAATCATCCCAAGTATCTTCTCAGACCACAGTGGAGTAAAGCCAACATTTAACAACAAATAGAAAATTACTAAAAGTCATAAAATTTGAAAACTCAACAACATGTTGCTTAAGAAATGCTGGGTCAAAGAGGCACTCAAGCAAGAAATTCAAGTGTTCCTGGAAACAAATGAAAATGAAGACATAAGCTTTAAAAATATTTGGGACACAGCTAAAACAGTATTGAGAGGGAAACTCATAGCCAATAGTCACACATTAGAGAACAAGAAAAAGCTCAAATAAATGACATTACTGCAAGACTTAAGGACTTAGAGGAAGAGGAACAAAGGTACCCTAGAGCAACCATGGGGACAGAAATCACTAAAATTAGAGCAGAAATAAACAACATTGAAAATAAGAGAAACATACAAAAGATCAATGAAGCCAAATGTTGGTTCTTTGAAAAATTTAACAAGATTGATAAACCCCTAGCTAGACTCTCTAAAAAAAAAAAAAAGGGAGAAGACTAAATAAATATAATTGTAAACAATAGAGGAGATATCACAATTGACACAATAGAAATCCAGAAAATCATGTGAAACTTCTACAAAGAACTATACACCACCAAGCTAGAGAATATGGAAAAAAACAGAAGAATTCCTAGAAATATATGCCCTTCCAATACTGTACCAAGAAGAACTACAAAACCTAAATGCACCAATCATAAACAAAGAAGTTGAAACAGATATAGAAGAATCTTCCCAACAACAAAAGTCCTGGACCAGATGGCTTCACAAATGAATTCTACAAAATCTTCAGGAAACAGTTAATACCTATACTTATAAAGCTTTTCCACAAGATGGAAGAAACAGCAACTCTCCCTTCCACTTTCTATGAAGCCAACATCACCCTGATACCAAAAGCAGAGAGGGACACAACAAAAAAGGAAAACTACAGACCAATATCTCTGATGAACATAGATGCCAAAATATTGAACAAGATCCTGGCCAACCAGATACAGCAGTATATCAAAAATATTGCTCATCATGACCAGGTGGGGTTTATCCCAGGAATGTAAGGCTGGTTCAACATATGTAAGTCAATCAGTGTCATTCACCACATCAATAAAAGCAAAGCCAAAAACTACATGATTATCTCAATAGATGCAGAGAACACCTTTTGACAAAATCCAACACCCATTCATGCTCAAAACTCTACAAAAAATGGGAATAGATGGGAAATTCCTCAAGATAGTTGAGTCCATATATAGAAAACCTACAGCCAACATCATACTCAATGGACAGAAGCTGAAAGCATTCCCCCTCAAGTTGGGTACTAGACAGGGCTGTCCATCATCGCCATTACTCTTCAACATAGTTTTGGAAGTTCTTGCCATAGCAATCAGGAAAGAGATAGAAGTCAAAGGAATATGGTCAGGAATGGAAGAAGTCAAACTCTATTTGCAGATGACATAGAAAAACCTATAGAATCCAGCAGAAAGCTACTGTAAGTTATCAGATTATATAGCAAGATGTCAGGTTACAAAATCAATGTACAAAAATCAGTGGCATTTCTTTATGCAAACATTAAATCTGAAGAAGAAAACATCCAGAAATCAATCCCATTCACTACTGAAGCAAAATCAATGAAATACCTAGTAATAAACCTGACCAAAGAAGTGAAAGACTTGTATACTGAAAACTATGAATCACTATTCAAGGAAATAGAAAAGGATACTGAGAAATGGAAAGATATCCCATGCTCATGGATTAGAAGAATTAATATCATCAAAATGAATATTCTCCCCAGAGCCCTATACAAATTAAATGTGACACCCATCAAATTTCCATCAAGCTTATTTAAGAGAATAGAACAAAAATTACAGTCATTTATCTGGAACCAGAAAACACCTAGAATTGCCTAAACCATCTTGAGGAAAAGAAACAGAAATGGAGGAAAAATACTTCCAGATTTAAAACTATATTATAAGGCTATCATCATCAAAACAGCCTGGTACAGGAACAAATATAGGCATACAGACCAGTGAAACAGAATTGAAAGCCAATAACTAAACCCCCACACCAATAGATACGGAATCCTTGTTAAGGGGGCCCAAAATATTAAATGGAGGAAGGATGTTCTCTTCAATAAATGAGAAAATTTGGTTGAAACCTGCAGAATGATGAAACTGAACCACTTTATCTCACCAGAAACAAAAATCAACTCCAAATGGATCAAGGATCTGCATGTTAGACCAGAAACTATCAAATACTTAGAGGAAAACATTGGTGAAACAGTTTCCCACCTATACCTCAAACACATCTTTGATGAAACAAACCCAGTTGCAAGGAAGACTGAAGCAGAAACAAATCAATGGGAATACATCAAATTGATAAGCTTCTGCACAGCCAAAGAAACCATCACACAAACAAAGAGACCCCTCACAGAATGGGAGAAGATCTTCACATGCCATACTTCAGGCAAGAGACTAGTCACCAAAATATACAAAGAGCTCAGCAAACTTAGTAACAAAAAAGCAAATGACCCCATCCAAAAATGGGCAGAGGATATGAACAGAACATTCAATACAGAAGAGATTCAAAAGACTAACAAACATAGGAAAAATTGTTCCAGGTCATTTATTGTCAGAGAAATAGAAATAAAGACAACATTGAGATACCACCTGACCCCTATAAAAAAAGGAAGGAAGGCTGTTATTTGGTAATACATATTTATTTTGAATTCTTTATCTTTTGCCAAATTATTCCTTTAATTATTAAAGCAAAGTATTATATTACAATTAAAATTTTATGCTATAAGTATACAACCTTTTTTGGCTTGCCAACAAATAAAAATTCTGCTTTAAAAAAGAAAACTTTTCTTCTTTTGGATAAAATTTTGAGAGAATGAAATTTAATTAAATGGAAAATAATAAAGAAACTATCAGTGAATAACAACTGGTGAATTATTAACTCCTTTGACTATTAGCACTATTTTTTGTTAATTGTTGTTATGTATAATATATACTAAACATGCATACATACTTATTTGTATGAGTATGTATTTGTGAAAGTGTGTGTGTCTTAATGTAAGTAAGTGAAAATACAGAGAGAAAATTACAGAGATACAAAAAAACTGATTTTAACTTTCATACCTTGGATTCAAAAGATACCATTTAAATAAGAAAAATACTGGATAGGCATATGACAATATTTATATATACTGATATTTACTGTGAACAATGATAAGATTAAAATAGTTTCATTGCCAACTTTTCATAAATTGTAAGATCCAGTTATCTGTGATAAGTTCATCTGTATAAAAGTGTTATTTCTACCTTTGGCTGATATAATTATTATCTCTGTTAACATGTATATACACGTACTTGTTGAGTTTCTTTTAATTAAAACTGAAGTTAGTAGACTATGGTAATTGCATGTCTAATGATTTGAAGAAGTATCACATTGTTTCCATAGTTTAACTATCAGCAGTGCATAAGTGTTATAATTTGTCTGTTTCCAAGTCAACATGATAGTTTTCCATTAAAAATGCTGCTATCCTAGTTGGAGTGAAGTAAAAATTATTGTGGTTTTATTTGTATTGCTCTAATATATAGTAATGTTAAGAATTTTTTTATAGGGCCACATGATGGTGCACCTGGTTTAGCACACATGCTCAAGGACCCAATTTTGAGTCCCCGGTCCCCACCTGCAGGTAGAAAACTTTGCAAGTGTTGAGCGGAGATTCAGGTGTCTCTCTCTACCTTACCTACCCTTTCGATTATCTGGCTGTCTCACCTACCCATTGAATTTTTGGCTTTAAAAATAATATAAATTTAAATATCTTTTAATGTATGTATTGGCTATGCAGATAATTTCAGTGTGTAAAATTGCACTCATTCTGTGACTACCAAAAATGCCAGGGAAAGAAAATAAGTTGAGAAAAAAAACACAAATATTGTGAAAGAAGAAGATATAGGGAGATGTGATACTATATTCCTGTGCCAAAGTTTCATAAATCAATATTTCCCCCAATAAAATTATCTGAAAAAATAATTTATATATATACCTTGCAACTGATGTTTTGTATTAATTTTCAAATTTGACTATTTACATCTTCTAAATCTTTGAAACCATTTCTACAATCATGTGTCAATATAAATACTAAATACATTTATATTATAGACATCAAATCTGTAGTGTGCTTAATATGGAGGAGTTAACATTACCAGAAATTTTTTATATCTCCAGGACTTTTTTCTCATCCTTCCTTCTTTCCTTCCTTCCTTCCTTCCTTCCTTCCTTCCTTCCTTCCTTCCTTCCTTTCTTTTTTTCCCTTTCCTTTGTTCTTTACTTGAAATATAGTGTCTAAAGCTAGAAGTATATTAGAATATAAATTTTTATTATTTCTTCCCTTCCCTTTCTTCCTCTGGTAAGCCAATGATGCATTTATTACTTCTTTGGAAGTCATCCCATATGTCTCTTGTTTTCAGCATGTCTTAATATCATTTTTAGTTTTATTCTTAGCTTTCTATAGTTCATTCTATGACTTAGTAATTATATTCATTTTACTTCCATTGTTCTGCTCTTGCTTCCCTCAGCTTCGTACCTTAGTTCAGTTGTAGTATTAGCTTGTTCAGCTAGTTGGGCTCTTAACTCAGATATTTAAGCTTTCAGCTCTCTAATTACCTTGAGATAATTTACGTTTTTTTTCTGAGTCTCATTTGCTGTTCCCCAGTTCTAATGATATTACCTTCAAAAGCTCCCCTCACTCTTGTTATTATTGCATCAATTAATGTTTGGATGTTTTTCTCATTCTTTGTTGCTTCTAGTTTGTTAGGATTTTTTTTTTTAATTTCTGAGCTTTAAAATTTTTTTTTCAGCTTTTCATAGCTTTTAATACATTTAAACATATTTTGTACTTCTCAAAAATTTAGTTGCAAAACATAAAACAATTGAATAACTGGCAAAAGTTATGACTTTCATATCCCTTTTCATTTTGAAATTGTATTAGAAATTTTAGAACTAAAAGCTTTCTCAAATAAATTTACAGAGCAGTGGCCTTATAAATAAGACAGTTGAATACTTCACTAAATGAGTATATATATAATTTAGCTCCACTTCTCCCAAGACTTAATTTTCCTATCAGATATATTTTTACATATATATCTATATATCTCTATCTCTATGGAAAATAAACATAGTACCAGAGCTTCTTTAGGGGTCTCAGACTTGGGTTCTATGCATGGTAAATTACATATCATTGGTAAGCTATATACCCAAATTTCAATAGTTTTAAGAGAAAATTTTAGCTATATATCATGAAGTATATAGTTAAAATGCTGATCTTAGTTGTTGTTTTTTTCTTGGCTTTTTTCTTTTCATCAAATTAAAGTATAGATTATATCATGGCTCTAAAGTTGCTGTGTGGGCCTATCAAGGCTCAATATTAGCTTTAGTAATATTTTCCTTTAAAGGAGGAATGTGATGAAAAACACACAAAGCTGTATCCATCTATCCTAGCCTTTATTATTTTTAAATGTGGCTCTTTCTTGGTGTTTTCCTTTTCAGTGATGTGGCTACTCATGCAGACTATGTCATTTGAACAGAAAAATTTTATTCACTGTGCTTGAAATTCTAAGAAGAAAGATGGGATGTCATTCTTCATCTTCTTAGTTGTCAGTAGTAAAATTTAAAATTTCTAGGCTTCTGTCCTGTTTCATTCATGCAATGTTTCCTTTTTATTTGACTGTTGTATTTGGTGTCTTTTGAAATTTGTGTCCTGGGAGTTTCTATTCAGGAATAGTGTGATGTGGCCTCTGGTCTGTTGGTTCCTGGACCTCTGAAGCCATTCTTCTGTGATGTCCCTCAGCAATAGATGGAGCGGTTGTTGTAATGGTGATACCACTGCCTTTGAAGATGAGAGGTATGGTCTCTTGTGTGGGACTATGTGAAAGCTTGGTAGAGCTTAGGGAAGCTCTCCCATCCTTGGATGGAGGTCTGGAAAGACATCCCACTTGTCAGCCTCTCTCCTTATAGAGATGAGCCAAGGGGGAAAAGTCTCCGAGACTCAGTTTCTCCTTGTTAGTCTCCCAAGCTCACAGACAGCCTAGAGGCCTCTCACACTTAGTTTCCCCTGCTAGCAGGCCAAATGGCTGCCTGCTTTAGGGTTCACTCAAAGTTCACATGTTCACTTCACCTTTTGATCACAAAGGAAACCACACTCTATCACACACCCCTAACACCAGACAGTGAAAAGCCCCAAAATCTTATTTCTTTGTCTTCTTTGATATCTATGATTTACATCAATCTTTGTTTTTCTTTTCTCTACCTCACCTTACTGGTTTAACCCCTATGCTTCTCTCAGATGCCTTTGGATAATTAACCTGCCTGCATCATGGAGAATAATTGTCTTGACCTTTATGTATCGCATCAATTCTTGTCATACCAGCCTCCTACCATAGGGGCAAGCTGACCTTTAAGAAACCTGTAATTTCTGACATATTTGAAAAATGTTCTTTAACTCTTTATATGAACCTGTACCCACCCCCAAATAAAACAAGTGTTTGTACCAAAATACTCCCCAAGTCCTCCTGTCTGAATCGCTGGGCCCTGAGAACCAGTGAGGGAGGATCGGTGACTTACCCCTGGCTGGATCCCCTCCATGGGAGTGCCAGCACTCTTGTGTTCAAATTGAAGCTCAAATTGGAAGAGCAAACAAAAACCACCCCCATAATAAACAGATTGAAAAAAAAAAAAAACAGCCAACTGCAGCTAACATAAGGAGTATGCGGAGAGCCAGAGAAAGAATTAACAAACTAACAAGACTTGTATATGCTCACAGTTGGGGAGGATGTTGGTTTGGTGAGCCTTCTCCTGGTTGTTTCAGTGGGAAGACTTATCAGTCTATCAAATTTCTTGGGGCTATCTATAGTTCAAATCTGGTCAAGTAAGCTCACAACAACCCTTCAATGTTCTGACAAAAGTTCCGTCTTGGAATTTGCCTAGATGGATTTTTCTCTTCACAGAGGTCTGACTCATTGGTTACTCCCACTTCTCAAGTAAGCCACCTTTGGCCTGGGGATGGATTTGGGCATGCAATGGGAGTCTCACCTCTCATCTTATCTTTGTCATTTTCAGTAGCCTTTTGCCAATTCATACATGGGTTAGAATTTTCCACCATGGTTCTCTTTGTCTCTTCTAGTAGTTTCTCTCCTACTGGTCTAGAAATCCCACTTCCATTCATAGATGCTGAAATCTGAAGAGATTTCTGAGGAGAGTCAATCTAGGTGTACACTGTCTTCATGAAGCCATCTTGACTCTGCCCCACTCCATCGTATTTCTTGTATGTTCTTCTTCTCAGTGTTCACAATCAAAGTCTATGTATAGTTAAACAATGTTCTTTCCCTTAGTCATAGATCCTATTTCCTCACAGTTTTTTCATCAATTTTCAGAGTACTTTTACCTTTCTTCTTCTGTTTACCACTACCAATAAAATTTTCCAAAATGCTAGTTTTTTTTTATATATTGCAGTTTTTTCCTATTATGTAATCTTTCTTTTTAACAAATATTCAAACTATGATTCACATCTAAATCAACTGCCCCAAAATATTTTTATTGCTAGTTTACATTTTTAGATGGATACAGAGAGAGAATGAAAGACCTTATCACCAAAGCTCCCTTCAGTGTATTGGCAGTTGTGTGTACAACAAAGCAGCACATTATTAAAGTGAGCTATTTCTCTGGTCCAAAAAATATAAAATTATTACCTAAAGTAATTAGGTTTACATAAGTGAATAACACATTTATTTTACTAAACAATGCTTCAGCAAACCCACTATATAGTTATTGAAAAGTTATTTATTTGTCTAATATGGGGACAGGGAGTAAACTCAACACATTTTGCATATTCGATGCTGCTGAGAAGTTGCTATGGCAAACTTTTTATTTTTTTAATTTAGAGAGAGAAGCAGAGGGAAGAAAGAGCAGAGAGAGAGAGAGAGAGAGAGAGAGAGAGAGAGAGAGACGGTGTGCCCATTTGTGTCAAGTGTCAAACCCAGGACCATGCTCAAGTTAAGATGTGCTACACTAAACACTAACAATTTAGGGGAAGATATAATCTGATCAACCTTGTTAAAAACAACAATATACCCAAGGAAGTGGTGGGGTTCTGGTGGTGGGTAGTGGTGAACCTGATAGAGCACACATCATCATGTCTAAGCATATGAGTTCAAGTTCAAGTACCCACCTTTTTCTGATTCCCCCATAGAGAATGTTGGATTCATTATACAGGCACTGAACCACAGAAATAATCCTGGAGGCAATAACAGACACACATACCAGTAAGGAAACTTTGATTTTTTTATTTAATAGGGGCTTCAGCATATCAAGCTAACTATTTTTTTTCCAGATAGAGAAAGGAAGAAAGGACAATGGAATAAAGGGAAAAACACCACACAACACCAAAACTCCCTCTGTTGTGATGCAGACCAGATGCTTTATCTGTTGAACCACCTTTCAGTTTCACAGATTTTTCTTTATTTGTGATATAGCCCTGCTCAGGTGTAAGAAAGCATGATGAGACATAGATTCGAGTGTCATTATGTGCAAATGGATCTGGGAGGTTCATGATTGGGGCTGGACAGTAATACACTCAACAGAGCTCACACATGCAAAAGGACCCAGATGGATTCAAACTCTTGGACCCCACCTGTATAGGGAAAGCTTTGTGAGTGAAGAAGCAGTGCCAAAGGTGTGTTTCTCTTTTCCCTCTCTCACCCTCTCCCTTTCCTCTCAATTTCCATGTCTTGCCAAATAAATAAATAAAATTATAATCAAAATCTAACGCATTACTCTGCACATGAGTTGGCTCTGTTGACAAAATTATGAGGAAATGAAACATAAGTAAGCTAGAGAAGATCAGTGACATTCAAAACTTCACCCCCTGACCTCCAGTGAGCTGAAGTGTGAGGTATACTTTATTTCCTTTTCCGTATCACAAAGAGCTGCAGTCTGTAATCAGAGATAAGACTCTTTCCCTAGAAGAACTGCAGTAGATTTGTGAACACGTATATGGTAATATGCGTATCCTGAATCTGTCTGTCAGCTGATGAATAAATTCAGGGAGCCTGGAAACCCTTCTTTTGCAGACCAAGTCTAGTTAACTTTCTTTTGAAGATTATGTTTGTTTGCTGTTTGCTTGTTTATGCTTATCTTCAATGTAAGCCTCCATTTTGTAAAGGTTGCAAATCTTCTCTGTAAAACTGGAGATTAATGGGTGAAACTTGATAGGGAATATCATTAAGTATATTAAATCTATGAACTTTCAATTTTTCCCCCTTGGTTTAGTTAACAACTTCTCTGGTGTTAAAATATGTAGCTATATTTATAATTGTACTGTTTTAGTAGGTATTGGGGGGGAATCATAGCTGCACTGCCTGTGACTATTAGATTATTGTACTAGCTCATTTGATACTTTGATGTGTTCTGCTAAATATTAGTACAGCCCCTCTATGACTGCATGTGACAGTGCATTTCCCCAGAATCATTTACTTCATTTCATTCTTACCTGAATTTTTTAATAATCCTAACCAGATGGACATCTGCCTTCTTCTCTAAATACCAATGCTCTAGAGTTTACTTATCCTGGGATATTTTAACATTTGTGATGAACTCTTTAATGAGGAGTAGCAAAGGGATCATGGAGTTCAGTTTGTTAATTAGCAGTACAGCTTCTGGCTAGTGTTCAGATAAAAAACAATTGATTTATATTTCAGTGCTATACTATCTATGCAAGCTCATACAGAAGTATTTGATAGCCTTACCTGAAAGTGACTGGAAATAAACACTTTCTATAGATATAAAAATTTATCTTGAACCAAAAATTTCTGAGGATTTTGAAAGTAGTCTAGAGAAAAACGAACGAGACTGGAGGCATCACTCCTAGATCTCAAACTGTATACGGATATTGTAATCAGGGGCTGGAGAGACAGAATAATGGTTATACAAAAAGAGTTTCATACCAGAGGCTGTTGTTTTTCCATTGATAAGTGTCTGGGTATGCTATCCATTGTGGGGATTAGGGGCTTGAACCTGGGTCCTTGTGTATCGTAATGTGTGCACTTCACCAGATGAAACACCACCTGGCCCTGAGTATCCAGATCTTTTCAAAGGTTGATTTCTAGCACTGCAGCTAAGAAGGAGGCATGATGCTTCCAAGCTTTCATGTCTCTAGGGTCTCATTACCTGTTCTGGGATTTTTGCTTCTTGTTTTATATCCTATACAATTAATGTATAGTGGTTTTTATGCTTCATTAACACAGGTATGTGGTTGTATGTGTGCCACATGAGCATTATTTCTGCATATTTCCACTAATTTAAAAACTCACTTTACAAATTATTTGGAAATGATTTTAATCATCTGAAAAAATTATTTTTAAATGCAATTTTGGAGACTAGCCCTAAAATAAGGAGTATTCCAAATATGACAACGTGTCTTCTCTAAGTCAGTGGAAACAGTAATTCAAGGTAAATCTACTACAGAAGAAATCAATCAACAGTGACACTTGTGTTGACCTCAGTGAGCTAGAACTGGATCTGGATATGATTGTGGATTGGCAGGACAGTTCTAAGACCTGTTAGCTAAATTAGAACAGGACAGGTTTAGCAAAAGCAAAGCATTTTGTTACAGGAGGCTGGATGAATAGTTTACTGATTACTTGTTATCGCAGGGATGAAAAAGAAGGAAGACTGTGATGTTTTCTTAAATGTAGCTAACTATTTAACATTTGAATGTATATTTGCTCCATAAAGTTAGTAGTTGAACTTGTTAGAAGATTCCCCAGAACCCCACTCCACTAGGGAAAGAGAGAGGCAGGCTGGGAGTATGGATCGACCTGTCAATGCCCACATTCAGGGGGGAAACAATTACAGAAGGGGGGTACTCACTGCAAACTCTAGTGTACTTCTGCTTTCAGGTATATATTTTGCAGTAGTTTACGGATACGTGTGAAGATATGCTCTCTCTCACAGAACCTGGTGTATATCTAGGTTTTGGGACTTTGTTAGAAAGTGAACCACCTGAGATGGAATTAGAGAATACCATGAAAGGAAAGGTCTCACCCGAGTAATGAGGCTGAAGGGTTGTCATTTCACACGTGAAGTCTCTGGACATAGTCTGAAGTGAAGCATGTTGAGGTGGCAATCATTGCGTTGGTTAGGTTGTGATCGGCAGATGCAATATTATTTGATATGGATTGGGAGAGGCAAACCCTAACAAAAGGACTTTTCAAAGTTAACCCAATTACCAAACAATGTGATGATAACATTAACTATTAATTGTCTTTTTGAACCCTAAGACAGCAGGAACCTCACATCTCCACTATAGAGCTTCTACTTCCCCTATGTTTCCTTTTTATAAATAGAAAGAAAGAAGAAGATTAAGCTTCAATGTGAGTAAAGAAGTCATGAACTTTAACTAGAATATCAAATTCCCCATTTTATGTATGGTTCTCATAGGACCTTACCCTCAACTTGGATCAACAATGGTAGAGAATGGCTGGCTGGACAACATACTTTATGCTACACTTGAGGAAGATGGATCCTGATATTGGGGCAATTTGGAATGTTCCTACTGATGACCACAGAATGTGAGGTCGGATCTACAGGGATACAGAGGTCACATAGGCTCCTACGCTGAATATGGGCCCCAGATAAGGTCAAATCGATGGGGTTTACAGTCTGCTATATTTGTACACCTTTCCCATATTTGGGAGCTACTCTCTTCCCTGATCTAGCTTTCTGGTCTTTCTCCAGCCATGACATCATCTCCCCAGACAATAACTAGGATCCACCTGCATATCAGATTTCAGGCCCAGGGGAAAAAATTAAAAAAACATTAATATAGCCACAGGCCCATTGAAATATAACTAAAACAAGCCTATTAGCTATCTATAGAATGGAGACCCCCCCCCCCCAACTCTTCATCTGCACTACTCCAGGCTTTAGGTTCATGATTAGTCAACAACTTGTTTGGCTTTATATGTTAACTCTCTTTTCAGCCACCAGGTTCCAGATGGTAGCATAATGCTAACCATATTTCTCTGGACAGACAACCCCACCAATATGTCCTGGAGCTCTGTTTCCCTAGAACCCTGCTTGACTAGGGAAAGAGAGAGGCAGGCTGGGAGTATGGATTGATCTGTCAACACCCATGTTCAGCAGGGAAGCAATTACAGATGCCAGACCTTCAGCCTTCTGTCTTCCACAATGACCTTGGGTCCATACTTCCAGAGGGTTAAAGAATAGGAAAGCTATCAAGCATGGGGATGGGCTCAGGAGTTCTGGTGGTGGGAATTTTGTGGAGTTGTACCCATCTTATCCTATGGTGGTTGTCAGTGTTTCATTTTTATAAATAAATAAATAATAAAAATAATTATGAAAGGGAAACATTTTTGACCAGTAAGTCTTACCATAACAGTGGAAAATTATTTTAATGAAGGAATGAATGCAAAACCAAGGTAAAAATGAAGAATGGACACAATGATTATACATGTATGCTTTTTTTTCCCCAAGTAGCTAAAATCATTTACTATATGAAAATATACCTAATGGACATGTCTGTCTTAGACTTTGAAAGACAAAAGTTTTGAGTCTCATAATTTTATTGTAATCAACCAAATATACATAATCACTAATTGCTGTTGGCAGGTTATTGTGCTGATGTTGGTTGGTGGTCATTGAAATTTTCTAACACAAGAGAACTGAATATTCCCTTGGTGAACTTAGTGACTTGAGGCAAATTCAATTCATATTTGAATGCAATTTCTTCCTCAATAAATTCATGTCATAATAAATATAAAGACTGTAAATAGGATGATTGATCCCTCTTTTCTGCACAGTGTGCTATTGATTTTTCCAATTCAGCATAAATTAACTTACTAAGGGGAGAAAAATATCAAGAAAAATAGACCTTTTTTTTGCTTTAACAGTATGATGTACATATGCTGGTAGTTTTGTTTTCCTTACATCTCACTATAGTAATGATTTAAGTACGCATGTGTTACTAATATAAGTACTAAACCACTCAGCTTGCTGATCATCTTTAAACATATATTTTGGGAAGACAAAAGATAAAAACAGTCTGTTTGTAAATTTGTATGTGTGGTTGAATATAAGGAAAGTATTTTATGACAAGTGAGGCTCTGATTTCTTAATAATATGAAAATTGTGTCAAAAGGTTTGAAAATTGGATTTAGAGACTATTGAGGTAAAATTCATGCATGATGACTTGTTCCATAAAGAAAGCAAGCATGTTATCATTGCTTAAAGAATTGTCCATATTGTGCTTATGACTTTTAAATGAGACATCTATTATAATTGAAACAAAATGCTTTCTTAAAATTTCAGGTAACATCAATGATAGATTTAATTATTCTCAGATACTTTATTGAGTAAAATTATATGACTTTATTAGATTCAACGTTGCTCTTACAAAAATGTTACTTTTTTTTTTAAGATTTCTTTATAATTCACAAAAAAGAATAAAAGTAGAGTCGGTATGGACAAAAAGAGGACCACAGCAATATTCAAGCCTGGCTGCCAGAATTGAACCTGCATGCATGTGCTCTAACAGGCTGAGCTATCTCTCAGGTCCTAATAGTAAGGATCTGTTATTCATAATCTAAAGTGACACTTTCTGTGTGGGTCTCTCTTTAACACCTCCAGTATTAGTTTTTAAAAAATGACCCCATCCAAAAGTGAGGAGAGAAAGTTTGGATGCAATTATTTAACTTTTCAGTTAAAGTCTAAATATTCTGTATAGTATATTCAATAGCTCCTATAATTTGATATAAAGTTGTATTCTAAATCTGAACTTTCAGAACCAATTTGTCACTTAGATTATGGAAAGATATGTCTCAGTGTTTTTACCTCCCATGTCCCACATCAAATTACTCATGCAATGTGGTAAATTCTATTTTTTAATTTTTTTATTATCTTTATTATTAGATAGAGACAGCCAAAAATCAAGAGGCAAGGGGTTATAGAGAGACAGAGAGAGACACCTGCATCCCTGCTTCACCACTTGCAAAGCTTTCTCCTTGCAGGTGGAGGCTGGGGGCTTGAACCCGGGTACTTGCACAAAGTAACCTAAGCACTCAACCAGGTGCGCCACTATCCAGCCCCGTCAATTCTATTTTTTAAAAAAGCCCTCTTCTCATATTTTTTTCTGCCTCCAGGGTTATTGCTGGGGCTCGATGCCTTCAGCACGAACCCACTGCTCCTGGAGGCTATTTTTCCCCCTTTTGTTGCTCTTGTTGTTTAAAGTTGTTGTGATTATTATTGTTGTTGTTGTTGTTGTTATTGATGTTGTTGTTTTTGGATAAAGAGAAATGGAGAGGGGAGGGGAAGACAGAGAGAGGGAGAGAAAGATAGACACCTGCAGACCTGCTTCACCACTTGTGAAGCAACCCTCTTGTAGCTGAAGAACCGGAGGCTCGAACTGGGATCCTTACGCATGTCCTTGCGCTTTGTATCATGTGCGTTATCCTGTTGCGCTAACGCTGGACCCCGTCCCTTCTTTAGTTCTTATCCCCTGCCTGTTTCCCCGTGTTTAATAAACAATTTAATTAGCATTTGTGTTACTTTTCCAGTGACTGGACACTTTCTACCTGTCTCTCTTCTTATGCATTTTGATTTCCCCTTGTATGTCAAGATCTTACATATGAAGTAAACCCGTATGTAATATTGAGAGAATAAATTTAACTGAGTTCACTTTAAGGGTTTTATTGGCTTTATCCAACAATTCATGATTTGGGTAGTTTTCAATCTAGGCGAAAGAAGCTCAGAAAAGTTACTAGACAGAAGAAGGCAGGCACAAGGAAGTTATTTCATAGTGGGAAGAAGTTGCACTAGATGCTGTCCTGTAGAAGATGGCACGGTTTTATCAGGCAGATTACTTAACTATGCTGATAAGTAAACTCTGACTTTCTAAAATTCCAATTCTGGGAGACCTGAGACTTTAACTAAATCTTGACTTGGTGACTGTAACTTGGCTTAAACAAATCCAATTTAAATTTGTCTTATATAAAACACGTATACAGCTCATGTGTATGACAGTGGGGCTGCTGACAGTGTGGGTCCCCGTCAGCCCCGGCCTCAGCTGATAGACCATCTTTCCAGGAGTCAGATGAGGGGCAGCCATGGGTGTGACTGTGCATGATCTCAAGTTTTCAATCTGAGACCTCCCAGGTTAGAAAAATATATATATAATAAAATATATACAAAGCTGTTGGTGTTATTATTTCCCCAGAATGTTGTCCATGGGAAGAAAGTTGCTTAAAAGTTGGGAGCATGCCTGGCCTGTTTCTGTGCAAGCAATAAAGTAAAAAAAAACACTATTGCAGAAATATTTATTCACACTTATTCTGTGTGATGATGCTAAAAATGTATAATGAAATACTTAAGGGCTGTGCGCACATGTTACAATGCGTTAAGGACCGGAGTTTAAGCCCCAGGTCCCTACCTGCAGAGGGAAAGCTTGGTGGGCGGTGAAGCAGGACTGCAGGTGTCTCCCCCTTCCCTTTAGATTTCTGCCTGTTTCTATCCAATAAATAGAGATTATAAAGCTTAAAGAAACCAAACAAAATTTAAGAAGTACTTAATACACCCAACAGAATGCAAACAAATGCAAGGGATTACTTTTAAAATTATGTATTTTCACTAAATGTAGCTACTTAGCTATTAATCCTTGTCTTAGAGATCCACAAACTTTGTGGCTTAATGGACAACAGAATAATAAATGTAACTGGGTAGGTAGTGCATGAAGTATTTGACAGAGCCAGGAAGTCCAACTCTGATAAGTATACATTCAGTGTTATTGTCTCCATCATCTCTAAATTCAGAGCAGCAGCAAGTAAGACATACATTGTTTTCCAAAAAGGAAACAGTTCATTAAAAAGAGTTATCTAGTAGTTCTAGACCAATTTCAGAAATAAGAATGTTTCTTCTGTTATAGGGAGAAGGTAGGAGCCTGTCTCTCATAGCAAGGATGATTTGATGGTGGTACTTTTTTTTTGTTACAATTTGTGATCGCTTGCTTTTAGCTTGGTTATTCTTATCATTATTTTATTTTTATCTGGGAAAGAAAAAACGGGGATATGGTGTGTTCCTTTTTTTTATTTCTAACAAGTAGTTTCTCAGAACACAGTGAAAGAGATTTTGAATAGAAGATATTTGAAAGAAGTATAAAATATTTCATATATACATTATCTTCCTCTAAAATTCATGTTGTTTTCTTGGCACCTATTACAGTAGAAAATGGTTTCTTTTATAAAAAAATACTCTCAATTGCAAAAGTTGAGTTTTTTCTTTATAAAACCAATAGCATCATTATCTAGTGCAAAATTTATTCTTATTCTCTTATGCCACTCTTAGAATGTAAAGAATCATAATACATCAGATAGAAATAAATAGAACTATGCATATCATTTTTGCATTGATTATTTCTAAGCACAGCCTTCTGGCCAGACTTGCAATGCTCTTTTTTCCCAGTCAATACCCAGTTCTCCAGATCCACTTACTTCTATAAAATGGTCAATGTATTGTTGAGCAGACACTGAACTTTGAAGACAGAGATGCAGTACAGCATTTCAATTGGAATTCATTTGACTAGAGGGGTGGTTGATTAAGCTGGTCACTTGAAGAAATATATTGATTTCATAATATATTTTCAGGAAGCAATTTTTCTTTTCTGAAACACTGTGTCATGATGTGCTATTTAAATTTTCTTCTTTTCCCAGAGGGATAGGGCAGAGCTTTCAACAACTGAATGAAGACATAGCAATGGGAAAAAAAAGGTTATTGTGTCATCATTACATCCAATTCCCTAAATGCTAATATACAAATATCAGTCTACATGTTTCTCATTTTTAAAGCTTATGTAAACATATTTTATCTTATTGTGCATTAGTCATACTACCCCCAAAAAGCACATTATGGCACATTAAATTCCTAAATCACAGCTAACACATGAAATGTGTAAAATACTTAGTTTTGTACTTGGCAGAAAATATCATTTGAAATTTATCTTCATTCCCATTTTCTTTATTACACAGAACAAAAATTGTTTCTTAAAGTCTACTGCTTCAAGGGGGGAATTTCTTGGCCTCCCTCTGTTTTAAATACTTACCTTTGGAAAGAAATTTACTTTCATTGAACATTTAGTTACCACTAAGCATTTTCAAATATTACATTTCATAGAATAGTCACAAGAATGATCTGAAAAGGAAGTTACTACTCTTTTAGTGATAAGGAAAAAAAAAGAGAAATTATATATGTCAAGGCTCACCCAAATAAATCTGTTGTAATAATATAATAATAAAATAAGTATGACTTTTGGGTTCATCAAATAACTAGCCCAATTTCCTCCTTATTTATCTTTATTTAATGGAGATTAGACCTTTGAAATACTTTATTTCTCAGTTTCTCATGCAGCTAGAGGGGATGGAAAGACCATAGTTCTACTCAAAAAGATAGATACAGAAAAAGTTCCTATAGGAGGTGTGTGTGTGTTTTCATCAGTCTGAAAAAAGTAGGTTTCATATCTGAAATCAAGCAGTCATTCAGAGACTATACAAAACTGCCAACCAGAAAGAGAAATGAGTCTGTAATGCTGATGATTACTGGAGTATTTATTACCAGATATGGTTTTCCCAGCCTGGGACATGATATGCCATAATAAAAATAAATGCTTATTTTTAAAAGTCCATACTTATATAATTTTTGTGTTATTTTCAATTCTCCATATTTCTAGAAAACTGATATGCAAGTATATTTTAATTGTCCAAGGTAATTTTTTATATTTATTTATTCCCTTTTGTTGTCCTTGTTGTTTTATTGTTGTAGTTATTATTGATGTTGTTGTTGTTGGATAGGACAGAGAGAAATGGAGAGAGGAGGGGGAGAAGAGGGGGAGAGAAAGATATACACCTGCAGACCTGCTTCACAGCTTGTGAAGCAACTCCCCTGCAGGTGGAGAGCTAGGGGCTCGAACCAGGATCCTTATGCCCTTCCTTGTGCTTTATGCCACATTCTCTTAACCACTGCCCTACCGCCAGGCTCCCTGTCCAAAGTAATTTTAAAATTTATTGAGTACATAGCATAGTGGCTAAAGCACTGAACTTGATAGTTTGAGTTCCCAAGTTCAAGCCAGAGCACATCATAAGACAGAATGATGCTCCAGTTCTTTCTCTCTCCTCTCTTTCTACTTCCTTTGCAACAAAAAAGCAAATAAGTAAATCTTTAAAATAATGGACAAAAAGGATGATGTTTTAAAACCCAGAATATGATTAGACCAGGATCACTTAATCAAAATATTCTTCATCACCATCAGTATAGTCTATGTCACCAACCAATGCCTTTTCACCTTCAGCTTACATTCCACCAAACTATCTTAGCTTTAGGAATTATAAAAAAAAGCTTAAACGGATACTGAGTTAATGAAATCAGTAGTGAGGTTATTATCTAAATTATATATCACTATATATTTTGGACTTTCTGTTTGTAACACAAATTTATTTTGGTATTTGCAGTACACAAAAGAAGCTGAGACATGTACAGAGTTATGTGATTCAGGCCAGCAAAATAGCTCACCTGATTAATGCACTTATTTTGCCATGCATATTATTCAGACTTAAACTTGGCATTGGAGAAAACTCTAGAGCTATGTGTATCTGCAGAGTCAAATTTATTATCTAGGAGAAGTGGAAGGCCTCATGATATTGATCACATTTTCCCATGGATCATGGTGAAAATGCATGCAAAGATACTGAAACTGTTTTCCCAACAATCCTTATGCACAGCATTTTACACTATATTAATAGGTTTAGTAAGCACAACTAGTAATAAAGGAAATGAAAGTAAACTCAGGACATACAGTATGCAGAGCAGTATCTGCAAGTCCAACATCTCCACAAACTGTTGATTTATTTAACTCTTTCCTCTTGATATTATTTTATTTCATTTTATTATTGATCTTATTTTTAACCAGAGCATGGCTCATCTCTGGTTTATGATGGTTCTGAGGATTGAACCTGGGACTTCCCATGGCTAGATCAAGTTTTTATTATTGCCACAAGAATTATTGCTTGGGCTCAGTACCAGCACCATGAATCCACCTCTCCTTGTGGTCCATTTTTTCTTTCTGTGTGTATGTTTTCATTTCTAGTTTTTATTTGATAGGACAAATTAAAAAATTCAAAGAGAAATTGAGAAGAGGGGGAGATAGAGAAGCAGAGAGAAATATAGACACCCACAAACCAGCTTTACGTTTTTGTCATGTTCCCTTGCAAGGGGGAGCTGGCGCTTGAACCTGGATCTTTTGCACATGGCAATGTGTATACTTAACCAAGCACCCCACCACTTGGCCTCCCTAATGCTACTTTCTGAAGAAGGGTAAAGATGGAGGGATGTAAAATGTGGAGAAACTCAGAGAGTATATCTCAAAAGATAGTTTAGTCCACCTTTAGAAAAAAGAATTAGGGCTGGCAAAATAGTTCACTTGTATACTGTACTGTTTAACCATGTGTGTGACCCTTATCCTTATTCTTATTCTTCTTTGTTTTGTATATGCTTTTAAAAGATTTATTTATAAAATGGAAATATTTACAAGACCATAGGATAAGAGGAGTACAGTTGCACAAAATTCCCACCATCAGAACTCCATATCCTGTCCCCTCCCTTGAAAGCTTTCCTATTCTTTATTCCTCTGGGAGCATAGACCCAGGGTCCTTTTGGGGTGTAGAAGGTGGAAGGTCTGGCTTCTGTAGTTGCTTCCCTACTGAACATGGGCATCGGCAGGTCGATCCATACTCCCAGGCTCTCTCTCTCTTTCCCTAGTGTGGCAGAACTCTGGAGTGGCAGGACACATTGATGGGGTCATCTATCCAGGAAAGTCTAGTTGGCATCATGGTGGCATTTGGAACGTGGTAGCTCAAAAAGAGTTAAGATACAAAGCAGAACGAATTGTTGACTAATCATGAACCTGAAGGCAAGAATATTGCAGATGAGGATTTGGGATCTCTGTTCTGGAAAAAACTTAGTCTATTCCAAGGAGTCCATGAGTTCACTAGTTTTTTTCCTGTGTCTGATAGCTAATATGCAAGGTGGACCCAGGCTATTGTTTGGGGAGATGGTGTCATAGTTGGAAAAATGACTAGAAAGCTGGATCAGGGAAGAGAGTAGCTCCCAAATATGGGAAAGGTGTATAAATACCATTAACTATAAACCCCATCAATTTGATCTGGGGCCCATAGTCAGCACAGGAGCCTATGTAACCTCTGCATCCCTATAGGTCTGATCTCACATTATGTGGTTATGGCTAGGAACATTCCAGGCTGCATTAATTTCAGGACTCATCTTCCTCAGGTGATAGGTAGAGTATGTTGTCCAACCTCCCTTTAGAGAATGAACATTTCCTACCATTGTTGATCCACATTGAAGGCAAGGTCCTATAGGGCTCTACAAAGGGGTCCATTATGTTGTTCCTCATGGAAATGACCAGTAACAGCGGTGAGAGGGATCTGTTAGAAGACTAGGCCCATCATGTCTGTGTGGGAATCCCATGACTCCCTGACTAGGGCCCTAGGTAATGGGGTGGCCTCGCAGTGACTCAGAGTCATCCTTAAAGTATTCCAGTCTCTTCCCCTTATCCAGATTTTGTAGTCTTTACTTTGACAAGGTTAGCTTTGGAGTGATTGAGGGAAGTGAAATAGGAAGTAGGTGAGGAGGGTATTTAGGTCTAAGTAGAAACTTTTTTTTTTTTGCCTCCATGGTTATTGCCGGGGCTTGGTGCCTCCACCATGAATCCACTGCTCCCAGAGTCCATTTTTTCCCTTTTGTTACTCTGGTTGTTTTATCATTGTTGTGGTCATTATTATCGTTGTTATTGATGTCATCATTGTTGGATAGGACAGAGAGAAATGGAGAGAAGAGGGGAAGACAGAGAAGGGGAGAGAAAGATAGACACCTGCAGACCCGCTTCACCGCCTGTGAAGTGACTCCCCTGCAGGTGGGGAGCTGGGGGCTCGAACCAGGATCCTTACACTGGTCCTTGAGCTTTGCACCACGTGTGCTTAACCCACTGCGCTACCGCCCGACCCCCAGTAAAAACTATTTGATTAGGTACTTTGTAGTTTCTTCTTTAGGTCTTCCTACTTGCTTGTTGCATTTATTGTATATCTTTTATTCTTATTTATTCATATCAGAAGTTGGCAGTGTATATGACAGTGAAAGTACTGTGGGCTGGAAAAATAGCTGACCTGGATTGCGTGCTTGTTTTGTTATGTGCCCTACCCAGGTTCCGGCCCAACACTTCTGTGCTCGAGAATCTTCAGTGCTGTGAATACCTTTTATTTTCTCCCTGTATCACCACTTCTCTCTCTCTCTCTCTCTCCCCCACCTCTCTCTTTCTTTCCCATCAATTATCAGTGGAGCTCTGTGCCTTAATGATCCTTACACTTCCTGTAGAATTAATTTTATTTGTTTGTTAGGTATGCAAGAAACACAGAGGAATACAGGGGGAGAGAGAAAGTGAGACTGAAACATTATGCCAACACTCATGGAAACACTCCTTTTGCATGGTGTCCCCATGTAGTGGCCAGGAGCTCAAAGCTGGCCCTCATGCATAGTGATGTTGTGGACTATATAAGGTGAGTTATCTTCCAGCTCTACAGTATTTTGCACAGAGCAGTGAAGAACCCTTAGGGATGACAAAACAAATGAGTATGAAAAAACACTTCTTATACTAACAATCATTTCACTGCTGTCAGGGTTATTGCTAGAGCTATGAACACAGATGTACAAAGAGATCTTTGGCTAGGTGTTTTTGTTTTCTTTCAAAAAATCCCTAGGAAAGGAATTGTTAGATCAGGGGTAGATTATTTTTAGTATTCTGAGGAAACTCTAGATAGTTTCCCTCAGGGGTAGAACCAATTTACATTCCCAGCAACAGTGTGGAAGCATGCCTCTTCCCTCACCCCCTCCATACCCTTGCCAGCATTTGTTTCTGTTCTTTCTAATGTGTGACATTCTCACAGATGTGAAGTGATATCTCATTATTGCCTTTACTTTTCAAAAAATTTTTATATTTATTTCCCCTTTTGTTGCCCTTGTTGTTTAACATTGTTGTGGTTATTATTATTGTTGTTGGTATTGACGTCATCGTTGTTGGATAGGACAGAGAGAAATGGAGAGAGGAGGGGAAGACAGAGAGGGGGAGAGAAAGATAGACACCTGCAGACCTGCTTCACCCCCTGTGAAGCGACTCCCCTGCAGGTGGGGAGCTGGAGGCTTGAACTGGGATCCTTACGCTAGTCCTTGAGCTTTGTGCCACATGTGCTTAACCCACTACGCCACCGCCCGACTCCCTTGCCTTTACTTTTATTTCTCTGATACTCTGATACTGAGCATTTTTTCATATCTGTTGGTCATCTGGTTCTTTTCTTTGGTGAATATTCTCTCCATTTCCTCTCCATTTTTTTTTTAGAGATAGAAACGGAGGGGGAAAGAGAGAGAGAGAGACAGAGAGAGAGAGAGAGACAGAGAGAGACAGAGAGATGGGGGGGCAATGGGAGAGATGTGCCACAGTACCAAAGCTTCCTTGTATATGTGTATTAGGGGCTGGACTCAAACCTGGATCCTGTAGGTGGCAAAGCAACTCACTATTCAAGGAAACTATTTCACTGACCCTCTCTCTCCATTTTAGTAGGGTTTTATGTATTTAAGAATGCCCTAGTAGGATGATGCTGAGCTTTGAGTTCTCCTAGTTATTAATGGGTGGTACACAATAAGGCACAGGCTTTCATCTTGTGAAAAAAAGAACCCCCCCCCCCACAGCCCCTGCTCAGCTCTGACTGCTGGTGGTACAGGGGATTGAACCTGGAAGCTCAGAGCCTTAGGCAGGAGTCTGTTTGCAGAACCATGACGCTTTCTCCCTTAGCCAGCCTACTTTCTTTACCTGACTCTTACTTGACTTAAACTCTGTCAGAGAAGGGATGACATTGCAACATGTACAAAATAGTTGCTCAGTATTCTTTTACTATTTATTAATTTATTTATTATTTATTTATTATTGGATAGATGGGGGAAATTGAGAAGGGAGAGGGAGAGAGACAGAGACACCTGCAGACCTTCTTTACTACTTGTGAAACATCCTGCCTGCAGGTAGGGAACAGGGATTGAACCCTGGTCTTTGAGCACTGTAGTGTGTATACTTAACCA
This sequence comes from Erinaceus europaeus, assembly GCF_950295315.1. NCBI lineage: Eukaryota > Metazoa > Chordata > Mammalia > Eulipotyphla > Erinaceidae > Erinaceus > Erinaceus europaeus. The sequence continues at coordinate 136,656,200 of NC_080165.1, read as the reverse complement.
GGTGCTCTACCACCTGACCCTTGTTGTATTTTATTTATTTATTTATTTATATATTTATTTATTTATATATATCACAGCAATGATCAGCTCTGGCTTATGGTGGTGCTGGGTATTGAACCTTGGCCTTCAGAGCCTCAGGCATGAGAGTCTCTTTGCATAACCATTATGCTATCTACCTCACCCTATTCATTCATTCATTCATTCATTCATTCATTCATTCATTCATTCATTCACTCCTTTGTTTATTTTTACCAACGCACTCATAAATTCTGGCATATGGTGATGCTAGAACCTGGGACCTTTAGTGCCTTAGGCAGGAACATCTTTTTGTATAATCATTATATTTTCTTCCCAAACCTGTACAATACTCTGAACTGAAAAGTAATAGTTAAAAACAAACAAACAAAAAGAAAAGTAATAGTTGATTATAGCATCAGTCTTACAGGCCAGCAATTACAAACCACCAGAAAGTGATTTAAAACTAATTCAATAGCAGTTTTGTGCAACTGAAGTCAATTTGTAATCTGAAATCAAGCTGAATCCCCAGAAGAGCTTCTGGGGAGAATCAGTGTGACTCTTTAGTTGCTTGTGGCTACTGGAATTCCTTAGCTTGCAATAGTATCACTTCGATGTCTACTTTGTGTGTTTTGTTTTTCTCTGCCTGTTGTCTGTTTCAAATACTCTGGTTTCTCCTCCCTGTAAATACAAAAGTACTTATGTTTAATGCTCATCTAGATGGTCCAGTACTGCCTTGCACTCTCAAAATCCTTCACATAAACTTCACAGGTCACTTATTATTATTATTATTTTTTGCCATGCAAGTTAGTTTTGCAATGAGCAGGCACTTGAAATTAGGTGTAATTGGGAAACTATTATATAGACTACTTTGGTTATCATAATTTTTATCCACATTCCTTTTTTTTTTTAAATTATCTTTATTTATTGTATAGAGACAGCCAGAAATTGAGGAAAGGTGAGAGGGAGGGAGGGAGAGAGGGAGAAAGAGAAAGAGAGAGAGAGAGGTAGAGAGACCTGCTGCACTGCTTCACCACTCATGAAGCTTTCTCCCTGCAGGTGGGAACTGGGGGAATCAAACCCAGGTCCTTGACGCATTGTAAGGTGCCCTCAACCAGGTGCACCACCACTCGGACCTTCTACATTTCTTTCTCTTGAGCAATTTATGGTTATAAATGTATTCACTCATGAAATAAATTAGAAAAGACATGTTATTATTATTTATTTAATTCTATCTTTCTTTGGTCCCCAGATGCCTTACCTATCACTTTTTCTTATTTGGATGTTAAGTGATTTGGATACATCCATCATTTCATTTGAAGAGGTCCTGGACTTAAATGCATTTCTTGTGTTGTTTAGTCATGCAATACGGTATAATTTAATTGTCTTCAAAATTTTAGAAAACAATTAAAAAGAAAATGCAAGTCACTTATGATCTCTCTCTTCCCAAACCCACTTTTCTTAGAAATATGAGCACAGTTCAGTTGACATGGCAGTATGTCATGTATTCTTTAGTAAATCTCTCTCCAATAGTACGTAGCATCGAAAATCGAAATGCTAATTGCAACTGACCTGGTTAAGGGTAGCTCATCTAAACATTGTTTCTGGTAGTCTCTGTGAGGATGAAAGAGATTAACATTTGAATTAGTGGACTGTGTGAAGAAAATGACCCTTAACAGCGTGGGTGGTTAACACAATTCCCTGAGGGCTCCAATAGAACAAAAGGGGATATAAAGGCTGGTGCTTTCTTTGTTCCTACCAAGTTCATTTTACCCAACTTTCAAAATTTGCATTTCTGCTTCTCAGTCATGCAAACATGGACAGGGAACTGCACAGTCTTGTGCCCCACTCCTATTTGAATTTCCCAACTACTGAGCCTTAAAATTCTTAATCTCCATAATTCTGTGAAACAATTCTTATGATAAATCTTCAAGTCCCTTCTCTCCTCCCATTCTCTCTCTCTCCCTTTCTTCTTTTTTCCTTCTTTTTCCTTACTTCCTTCCATCCTTCCACCTTTCTTTCTTTCTTTTTTCTTTTTTCTTTTTGACTTACTTATTTTAATGAGATCCAGGGAGATAGATACGAGAGGAGAGACATTGCTCTAACCTTTCACTGCTGAAAATACGGATGTGGAATTATTGATCTGCTTTGGAAATATACTATTATTATTTTTTTATTATCATGTTGTTTCTTCATGTCTCTGAATTTATACAAATAAGATGAAATTTCAAGAGCCATGGTATGCATGTTTTACCAGGACTCCTTAACTTTTTAGCCATGTCAGATTCAGTTATGAATAACCTGATTCTCAGCATTTTCAGAGTATCCTACTTTCACTTTAACTCCAAAGACTCAGAGAAAATAATACATTTGCCGCATAGAATTTGAATCAGAGAGGAAACAAATGAACTAAATGGTTGGAAAAGAAATAAGTAAAGTTTTGGTATTTTCACACTGGAAACTGGAAGTGGTCATTCCTGCTGAAAGGTCAAAGGCAAGTTCAATGAAACTAATCTTTTGTTGTGTAAGGTCCCCCCACACACACACACACAAGATATGCTATTTGGGTTTACAGAATGTAGAATGTAAACATTTTGCAATAAGGATACGACTAAATAATTGGAGTCTGGCATTGCGTGTTACACTGGCTCAAAGTAGAGGCTTGGACAACTATTAGGACTGACTCAAAAAATTTTAAACAAAATTGAGAAATGTGTTCAGTAGGCAAAAGGAGACTTTTGACTCTCTTGATTTGTATTTCACTGAGCTATATTTAGTTTTTAGACCAGTGTCTTAGCATTGCAGAAAAATTGCTAGAGCTTTAAGCTTTGCCCGCTGCTACATGATACACTGTTAGCAAAAGCACATAGTCAGAGACTGGAAATGAGTATTTATGTGTCCAGATACCAGAGAATCTCAAATAATGAATCTGTCCCTGAGTTAACAAATGGCCACTGTAAGTCTTTCCCATTTCCTATTTATTTTAAATGCTGTCTGGAATTTTATTTATTATTATTTATTTCTTTTTTTCTTTTGTTGTCCTTGTTTTTTATTGTTGTAGTTACTATTGTTATTGATGTCACCGTTGTTAGGACAGAGAGAAATGGAGAGAGGAGGGGAAGACAGAGGGGGAAAGAAAGATAAACACCTGCAGGCCTGCTTCACCACCCGTGCAGCGACTCCTCTGCAGGTGGGGAGCTGGGGGCTCGAACCAGGATCCAAATGCTGGTCCTTGCGCTTCGCGCCCTGTGCACTTAACCCGGGCGTTACAGCCCTACTCCTTGGAATTTTATTTTTAAATCATTTTATTTATATATGAATAAGATTACTGATAAGGAAAAATATAGTATGCTTTAATTCTATGTGCTTTCTGTGTTTGCCTGTGATAGGAGTAAGGTTGCAGCAACTTCTAAAAATTGGCAAAAGATCTGCCCAATACACAGATCAAAACATAAACTTACAGGCACAGAAGTGTCATGAGGATTGTGTGTGCGTGTCAATTCTAGTTCTCTTTGTGTACTAATAGTTCAACTCTCTAGTTCAATTCTAGTTCTCTTTGTGTACTAATATGGTCTTGGCAGTTTTCCCCTGCTTTTCCAATGTTCCACTTATTTTCACTGAAATATCATTTCCTTCTAACACTATATAGATTTTAGATGTGCATCACTAAAAAATCAGTATGTACTTTAAACATACTATTTTAAAGTGGTTTAAAGTTAATATTAAACATTAACTTTACCACTAGAAATTCAAGAATAGAACTGGACTTTTCATGATGAATCCCATTTTTGACCTATGAGATCTGCACTTGGACATTCAAGCATAATGTACAAAATTATCAGAGAGCTACTGATAACAAAAGCTTGTTTTGATTTGTTTTCTTCATTGCACTCAAGAACTGAAGCAGGTCCAGAGTTGGAGTGGAGATGTGACATGCACAATCAAGAATGACATAGTTTGCTGGTATATAAACACTCATTTAATACCACTTTGTCAGAACAATATTCCCTAGCTGAGTATTTGCAGTGGATAACTTACACATGTGAACACTACCTTATACATAATATGATTGAAAGTTACACTAAGTGACTTATCTCAAATGACAAAAGTCTTGAACTTCCAATGAACTTCAGCTATCCCAACTACCATAACATATGTCTTCATTTCATGAGTAAATTGTTAAGAAAATTCATAGAGATAAAATAAAGAACCGAAATGAAAAAGAGTAATCTATTTTGGGGTCCAGGTGGTGGTGTACCTGGTTAAGTGCACACATTACAGTGTACAAGGACCCAGGTTCAAGCATCTAACCCCCACCTGCAGAGGCAAAGCTTCACGAGTGGTGAAGCAGGGCTGCAGGTATCTCTCTGTTTCTGTCCCTTTCTACCTCCCCCTCCCCTAACAAAGTCTCTGTTTCTATCCAATAATATATAAGCCAACATTTAAAAAGAGAAATTAAAATATCAATCTGTTTTGCCTTTAGTAAAAACGAATAACTCTATATTGCACTGGAATTTATACTTAGAATTATAAAATAACCCATGGTAAAATCATAATCTATCACTTAGTGAACAGGTAGACATTGAGCAGATTTCTTAACCTACTAATTTTTCTCAGCTCAATGTCAAAAATTATACTATCTGTGTCCCAGTTATTTTGAAGATAGTATGAGCTAAGACTTAAAGTCTGCTCAATATTTATTAAATCTCCTCGGTGCCTTTTTTCATTGCAAATATCTATAAAATTGCTTACTGGCCTGCTTTATGAATTAACAAATTACCCTAATCAGGACAAGCACAGTTAACAAAATTGTTCCAAGAACTTAATAGTTTTTCTGTACTACTGTTGAGCCATTTTTATCTATTCAGTATAATGAATAAGAGCTTTCAAGGTCAATAGATTCCCCTCGTATGTTCTTGATATTGAAATCATCAGGAAATATTCTCCTCAGTCTTCAGGATTTTCTGACATCTGTGGGATAAACAAACAAAAATGATTCCTAACATGTACTAATATCACTGAAATTAAAACTCACAGGAAGAATATAAACAACTATTGCATATTAATGACGCAGTTACCAGTAACTGCCAAAGTTGGTTTTATTACTGATGACTAATATTTTAATCAGTATTGCTGTAACACTACGAGGAAGACAGAGATTATGGTTATTATAAGTATTCCATAACATGCAAGGAGATCTTGAAGACAAAAATTTGCATTACTTTTTCTTCTACAGTTCTTCTTTTCTTTTTTTTTTAACTCAATAATTGCAAATTGAGATCAATATTCACACAGCTGGTAATGCAATTAGATGGACCATTAGCTATTAGAGGAATTAGCTTGGGTTGCAAGAAACGAATAATAAGAAACTGATGAATGATTTGAATTGTTACCAAACATCTACCATGACTTTCAATTTCTTATATAATATGAAATATAACAATAAAATATAAGTAAGGAATAATTGAGGATATATAAACACATATTTATTATTTTAGTGAATCTCTTTTAATCCATTTAATATGCACATCAAAATGAATAGCAATTGTCACTTCTTTATCTCTTAATTACATCTTTGTTTGGTAACAAAATACAAAGAACAGGACTTTGAACTTGACTGGACTGTATGTTGTTGGGCATTACGCCAGGTCCCCTGCATTGCTTGATGCTGTGGTCTATTTACATAATCATTGTTTTTGCCTGAGACCCACCCTGCCTGCAGGATATTGGTTAATCCCACTGGTTAGAACCTTCGAAACAGCTGCTATGGAAGCTTTTTACCTTCCCAGAGTGCCTTATTTTCTCCAACCCCTTTCCTAGCTAATTCTGTCCTGACTTGCGGCTTCCAGAATTTTCCTATAAAAGTCATTCCTGTTTAGCACTCTCTCTTTTTCTCTTCCGAGTCCAAACCTGGAGAAAAGCTGGCTTGCATAGCAGGAGGCAGCCATTTTGCTAGCTCCATGTGGCCTGGCCTAAACCCGCAGTGCTCACATATGACTCTGGGGCACCCACATCAATAAAGATTTGCATTCCCACTACGCCACAAGTTCCTGGTCTCTTCTCTCTCTGGCGATGCTAGCCCAGAAGTATGTATTTGTGTTACTTTAAGTAAAATCTAATGGTTTTTAAACTTTGCATTCATCTTTACATTTGACTGTATCATTTACTCTTATGTAACCAAACACTGTATTGAAAGCATGATATTAGCTTTTATTACATTTACCTTTAATATTAGTTATAAAGTATTTTCTCTTCTTTACATTCAAGACAAACAGAAAAAGATTTGTCAATGTGTGGAGCTTAGAAATTTCACTAAGAGCTCACTGTAAAGACCATACACATTCAGGGAACTGCTCAACTCTGACTTATGATGGAGTGGGGTTTGAACCTGGGATTTTGGAGGCTCAGGTATGAAAGACTTTTCACATAATCATTATGTTATCACTCTGTCTGCATCAATAATATTTTTATAAATAGAAATATAGTTAAGACAAATATTCCAAAAATATAACACTTTTCTGCTTAATCATTATCAAATTAAAAGGGCTACCCTGTGCAAGGGTTAAATATCTGGTTAGGATTCAAAATCTTGGGATGCTTTTGTGTGACCTTGGGTTACAACTTTATTCTCTAAATTTGAGTATCCTCATATTTGAGGTGACAGGTTTAAAATAAATCATCACTAAGGTCTCCCTCAACTCAAATAGGCTATTATTTGAAATTCAAATGGATTAATGTGAATTTTACTCTGGTAGTAAAACTTTTCTGAGTTGATTGCTTAAAGAAATTGAAAAAGTAAAGGATACAAGTCTCCAATAGAAATCACAGAAATATGTCCAAAGAATATAATAATAAAGAATGGAACTAGTAAGGGGACAGATGTATAAATGCACAAGGACCCAAATTCAAGCCCCTGGTCCCCAGATTCAGGGGGAAAGCTCCATGAGTGGGGAAGCTGGGCTGCAGGTGTCTCTCTGTCTCTTTCCCACTATAGCTCCCCTCTCAGTTTCTTTCTGTCTCTATCCAAAACAAGTAAATAAATAAAAACATTTTTTAAAAAGAACTGGACGAGTGGATAACAAAGAGAAACTTCTTTATTGAGATATAGTCAATGTACATTCACATGTACTTCCTGTTACTTTATTCTTAAACATTAAATTACTTGCATCACTTACTTTAAAATGTGGTTATAAAATCCACACTCAGACATTCTGAACACAATTTTAATGCAACAAAGAAGTGTCTCCATTGGTGTGTGTGTGTCTCAACTCGTAGGTCCATTATATTATGTTGCCTTAGGTGTGCCCTTCCAAAAAAGACTTGGAATAAGATTTAGTACAAGTGATTTACCAAGGATATGCTCCCAGGAGAAGTCACTGGAAGGCAGCAGATTGATGAAGAAGGGCAAGGAAGAGGACTTTCATGTAAAGAAGTAATTTCGGGTGAAGTCCCAGAGTCAGCTTAAATCAAGGGAAATTCTTTCTGGAGTAAACTTTAGAATATTCCTAGCAAGGGAACTGAACTTCTGTATTTCTGTACTTGCCAGTCATTAGCTAGACTAGGAGTCATTAGCCTGAATTTGGGGTGGGAGGGATGCGAGTAGAAATTAAAAGGCAATAATATGCTTCCAAGCATTTTCAGTTTTTCCAATTGGTGAGAGAGGCTGAGTGTTCAAAGGTAATTATTGGTATATATTTTCAGATAGAGTATATTAAGAAAACAAACAAAAGAAATGGAAGCTGGGGAATTAGGTTCAGTACCTCTAAAAAAAAATGGCCTTCAGATTTTAAAAAGTGAACGAAGGTAGGGAATTAATTCCAGGAATCTATTGTGTATTGGCCTCTCACTTAAATACCAAGCATGTTGTATTTCATTTTTTATCATTTAATTAAAAAGAAAACAAAAAGCATATATATGTATATTCTTCCAGGTTCTATGTCAAGAATGTCCATGGCAGCTGCGTACCCTTCAAACTATGCATGGTGACCTAATATGAGAAACTTTATATGCTGCACTATCTTTTTTAGATTGATGGTGCACACACAATCTTATAGATCTTAAATAATAATGCAATAAGGAAACCACTCACTTTTTTTTTTTCCAATCTAAGTATTTCCCAAATGAATTTGACTAATTCATTACGTATCTGCCATCTGGTGGGTACAAAATAGAGATTTTGCCAGTAGGATTGCTACCCTTTCAATAGAGTAAAATTTGATTATATCATAGCTGTTTGTTGCAAACAGTGCTCTGTAGCAATCTCTGAAGAAGTTTATTTATGCACCAAAATACTTGTTATGACAAGTCTGTGCACACACAAACTTACGTTAACAATAAAAAATGACAGTCAACATGCTGTAATAAATTAGGAGGCTCTCTAAAGAGCCCAAGGGAATGGGGCTGAAAACTGGGATTGATAGTTTATATGGCTTCTGCCTACAATTAGCTGGGAGACATATTTTGCTTCTTGGCTCCTATTCAAGACCCACATTGGTGGAAACAACAAACAAAAACAACTGTCTCTTGTAAGAGTGCATTATATTCTCAGAAAGTAAGTCTTGTTACCTTGGTACCGTAAAACTTTAAGCAGAGACTCTAGTTATACGGCACTCTATTCAGACTCTTGGCCCACAGAACTGTGAATTTTAAATGGAAACATATATTTGCATATGTATAGATATGCATATATGTATATTTACGCATGTATACACTCACGTTTTATTTTTTACATTCGTAGCAAAATCGAGTGGAAGATTTTTCATTCAAGACACTTCTCATAACCACTGCCCATGTATATTTAGCCTTCCCATAATTTATATGTTCTTTTTGTTTTGTATCTATATCTATCATCTATCAATATTATTTCTCTCTCTAGTACCTCTCTCTCTCTCTATATATATATATATATATATATTTTTTTTTTTTTTTCTGGGTGACGCCAGTACTACACCAGTCTGGGTTTTTCAGATAAAGTGAGACAGAGGCAGAGAGAAGAGAAGATGCAATAGCATCAAAGCATTCTTTACCGTGGGGTCTGAGCTCATAACTGAGTCTTGTACATGGCAAATATGTACTGTATTATATTATACTCCCAGAGGAATAAAGTTAGCTTAAAGTAGAAATACCCTGGCAGTAAGAAACAGCAAGCAGACTGAAAACGAGAAGCAGCTTAATATGTATGGCAAAACATCATCATAGCTGAATTTTTTTAATTAATTTTTTTCCTTCAATAATAATGTAACCAAATCTCATCTGCTATACTTCTGCCTTTAGGTTCCTGATCATTAAACATTTTGTTCTGCTTTTTATCTTAATTCTTTTCCAGCCACCAAATTGACGCCACCACAACACCAACCTGACTTTCCTGGGCAGAGGACCTCACCAGTGTGTCCTGGAGCCCCACCTCTCCAGAGCCCTACCCCACTAGGGAAAGAGAGGAAGAGACTGGGGGAGTATGTATCCAATTGCCAAGACCTACATTCAGCAGAGAAGCAGTTCCAGAAGCCAGACCTTCCACTTTTTGCACTCCATAATGACCCTGGGTCCATGCTCTCGGAGAGATAAAGAATAAGAAAGCTTTCAAGAGAGGAGATAGGATACAGAGTTCTGGTGGTGGGAACTGTGTGGAATTTTACCCCTCTTATCCTGTGGTCTTGTCGATATTTTTTATTTTATGAATAAATTAAAAAATAGTATTATAAATTCACTTGCAATTGTTAGTAACACAATAATATCTGCTTATCCGTTACCCCCTCCCGTTTTGCAAAAAAATTTACTAACATTAAAACCAGGATATTTGGGGTGAGACAGTGTGGGGGCAGGGTCACATGCCTGGACACAGAGTGAGGCTGTGGGTGTTCTGGCACTGCAGGCCGCTTGAGGAAAGAACAAATAAACACCACCGAGAACAACAATATTCACATCAATATAGTCAAGATAAAGCACTTTTCCTTCTCAGGACTTACTCGTTTTGCTTTCCTAAAGCCACAACAGTTCCCTTTCAAGGCCAAAATCTTCTTAAATACTAGCAACCACTATTTTGTTCCATTTTTAAAATTCAGTCATTTCTAAAATACTGTGTGTATAAAGATGAATAGAAAAGGGAAACTTCCCACAAGTAGAACCTGAACTGGAATTGGTGTATTGCGTCAAAGTAAAAGACTCTGGGGTGTGTGGGTGGGAAGAATACAGGTCCAATAGTGGGGGTTGTATTGCTATATGGAAAACTGAGAAATGTTATGCATGCACCAATTATTGTATTTACTGTCGAATGTAAAACATTAATTCCCCAATAAAGAAATTAAAATAAAAGTAAACTTCCAGTACTGGCTTTTGCATTCAAATTGGTGTTCTGTAAATCCATCCCAGTTATATATTAAAAGTTAATTTATGGGGGTCGGGCGGTGGAGCAGAGGGTTAAATGCATGTGGCGCAGAGCACAAGGACAGGCATAAGGATCGGGGTTCGAGCCCCCGGCTCCCCACCTGCAGGGGAGTCGCTTCACAGGCGGTGAAGCAGGTCTGCAAATGTCTATCTTTCTCTCCCTCTCTCTGTCTTCCCCTCCTCTCTCCATTTCTCTCTGTTCTATCCAACAATGAACAACATCAACAATGGCAATAATAATAACCACAAGGAGGCTACAACAACAAGGGCAACAAAAGGGGAAAAAAATGGCTTCCAGGAGCGGTGGATTCATGGTGCAGGCACCAAGCCCAGCAATAACCCTGGAGGAAAAAAAAAGTTAATTTATTTTCTACCAGTGAGCAATATTCTGTAATATGGGTGTCCCAAAATGTCTTTACCATTCACCCACTAAAAAGCAGTACAATGGTTTCTAGTTCAGGATTATTACAAACACAGCTTTTATAAATAATTCTGTGCTAGGTTTTTTTTGAGCCTAAGTTTCTGTTTCTCAGATAAAATTTTGAAGTTCAGTAACTAAGGTTTTATAGTAGTTGCAACTTCATTTAAAAATTTTTTTTTAAATTTTATTTTCCCTTTTATTGCCCTTGTTGTCTTTTTATTGTTGTTATAGTTATTATTGCTGTTGTTATTGTTGTCGTGGTTGTTAGATAGGACAGAGAGAAATGGAGAGAGGAGGGGAAGACAGAGAGTGGGAGAGAAAGATAGACACCTGCAGACCTGCTTCACCACCTGTGAAGTGACTCCCCTGCAGGTGGGGAGCCGGGGCTTGAACCGGGACCCTTACGCTGGGAAATGTTATACATGTACAAACTATTGTATTTACTGTCGAATGTAAAACATTAATTCCCCAATAAAGAAATTAAAATTTCCTTGTGCTTTGTGCCACGTGCGCTTTACCTGCTGTGCTACCACCCGACCCCTCATTTTTTTTTTAACAAAAACTTTTTTCTTCCATTAGCCTTGTTTGAGTGATCCACCCTGTCAACAGCCTTGTATGCACTGCTTAGTGTCACTGTGGATGTAGCTTGGAATTGTAATTGCAGCTTACTTTTCCTAATGTCAAATGATGTTGAATTCTCTCCATGGGCTCATGACCGTAGATAAGCATATCTAACTCTATGTTTGTGCTTTTCCCATGCTCTAATGGGTTGTTTTCTTTTTACTCGAGTTCAGTGATTGCAGTATGACTTTTCACGGTTACATATACACAGTTTAAAAGCCATACTCAGCTTCTGTTTGGAAAAAGAAGGTGAGATCAAACCAAGCAACTCAATATATCTAAGACTAAAGAAAACATCTACTGCTAAAATAATATTTCTAGTCAGAGGAACATACTTTGAAGAAATTCAATAAACATTCATAGATGCACAACATTAAAAAGCTACTTGATTAATAAAAATATTTTCAAGATAATGGAGAATATATATAAGTTTTAAAGAATAGACAAGTAAGGCAGAATATAGTAATATTTCGTTTTATATTTATTTATTTTCCCTTTTGTTGCTCTTGTTTTTATTGTTGTTGTAGTTATTGTTGTTGTTGTTATTTATGTTGTCGTTATTAGATAGATAGGACAGAGAAAAATGGAGAGAGGAGAGGAAGACAGAGAGGGGGAGAGAAAGACACCTGCAGACCTGCTTCATCACCTATGAAGCGATTCCCCTGCAAGTGGGGAGCTACGGGTGCGAATCTTGAATCTGGATCCTTAAGCCAGTCCTTTCACTTTGTTACCTGCGCTCAACCCTGTGAGCTACCGCCCAACACCCAATATAGTAATATTTCTACCTTACAAAGGAAATCACTATTATTATTTATTTAGTTAGTTTAGACATTAATTGTACATATATATATTATATATATAGTTTGAAATCAAATCTAATATTAATTTTTGTACCTTCAAGATAAACATTATGAATTTGTCTTTAAAAAATTAATGCTATGATTTAGGTAACTATTTAACCAATATCTAGCTTTTGAACTACTTTGTACATTTGAAGTTTTGATGAATAAACCACGTTTTTGTGTCAGCTTTCATGTTTTTACTTTCAGCCCATTTACAGTCAGTTCTTTATTTTTTTTGTATAATATGAAGTAAGAATACAAATGTATTTCTTTTTTTTTTAATATTTATTTTATTTATTTATTCCCTTTTGTTGCCCTTGTTGTTTTATTGTTGTAGTTATTATTGTTGTTGTCATTGTTGGATAGGACAGAGAGAAATGGAGAGAGGAGGGGAAGACAGAGAGGAGGAGAGAAAGATAGACACCTGCAGACCTGCTTCACCCGCCTGTGAAGCGACTCCCCTGCAGGTGGGGAGCCGGGGTTCGAACCGGGATCCTTATGCCGGTCCTTGTGCTTTGCGCCACCTGCGCTTAACCCGCTGCGCTACAGCCCGACTCCCACAAATGTATTTCTTTTTAAAAAAATTTTATTATTTGTATTGGATAGAGATAGAGAGAAATTGAGAGAGAAGGGGGAGACAGAGAGGAAGAGAGACAGATGCCTGCAGACCTGCTTCACTGACTGTGAAGTGACTCCCCTGCAGGTGGGAGCGGGTGGCTGGAACCAGGATTCTAACCTGTCCTTGTGCTTTGTTCCAAGTGCGCTTAACCCACTGCGCACTCCCCTTACAAATGCATTTCTTGATATTTCCAGTTGGCTGTCCTTTCCCTACATACTACCTTACCTTAATTCAGGTGAACAAAGAGATATAGCTCTAACTTTAGAGTCTAGTGTTTTATTTATTTGTATTCCTTTGTGCTAATATTATACTGCCTTTATTACTTTTACTTTCAATACTTTTCAAGTTTTTCTTTTGTCTTCTTTAAGTTGAACTCATATTTTAAAGTTATACCATCATTTTAATTTTAATTTATATATTATTATATAAATTATATATTATTTATTAGATAGAGACAGAGTTCTTTGCTTTGGTGAAATACAGTAAATTTAGTCCAAGTTACCTAGTGTTAATCTGAATTTCTTCATGAATTTTGATTGATGTTAAGTTAATTCCATTGTGATCTGAAAGTATACTGTGAAATATCTTAGCTATTTATTGTTGAGACATATACCTTGATTTAGTACATTTCACTTAATGTCTTGTGAGTTCATTAAAGAGATAAAGATTTTTCTTGCTGTTGGATTCCGGCTTATAATTGAATTTTCATAAAACAAATTGTAGACTTATTTTTAAACCAGATTCCAAAGGAAAGTAAGAAAAAAAAGTCGGGAGTCGGGCGGTAGCGCAGCGGGTTAAGTGCAAAGCCAAGGACCGGCTTAAGGTTTCTGGTTCGAGCCCCGGCTCCCCATCTGCTGGGTGGCCGCTTCACTGGAAGTGAAGCGGGTCTGTAGGTGTCTTTCTCTCCCTCTCTCTGTCTTCCCCTTCTCTCTCCATTTCTCTCTGTCCTATCCAACAATGATGACATCAATAATAACTACAACAATAATAATAAAAACGGCAACAAAAGGGAATAAATAAATTTTTTTTTAAAAAGTCTATACCCAAGAGCAAGTTGAAAAGCTCCTTTGGATGAGTGTGCTGTTTTGCCGTGTTTGTGAAGCCTGTTTCCATCCAGCTCAGTCTCCACTGCAGTGGGCAGTGGAAGACACTTTGATGCTGGGATCTGTTTCATTCTTTCTCTGCTCCTCTACTTCTCTGTCTCTATCTAAATAAAATTTTATGTTCTTTCCCTTTTCCTATGAGAATTTAAATTATACTAAAATAATATTCATGGATACATCACCTCTTTATGTTTTTCAGTTTATCTGTTTTACTTTCCACCTTTTGTGTCTATTGATAATATAATCTAGATGACGAGGCACAACTGTGTTAGAAGGATGTGTTAGGAAGATATTTATCCTTTGTGCAGTTGCTGAACAAAGTGAAAATAAAGATATCAGCACCTCTTTGCAAGAGCATGACCTTGCTCTTTCGCTACCTGATTGCAGGCTGGAGTCTACAAGCACATTGCTGGGGATTTAAGAGCTTGCCAATATCTTCTGGCACATGTTCTGCATGTCATAGCACAACTTAAAAGTCTCCTGGAGTCTTTTTATCATATAATTAAGTTATAAGTCTGTCTATGCTCTATACATTTAAGGACTCTTTTTGTTATCTTTTGTCTAGATACCTTTTCTTTTCCCTAACTTGTTTTCCTTTGTAACACACTTTCTCCCTCCGCTATCTGACACTCTTCCTCCCTGTTCATCACTTAAGTAGAACACGCTTAGGCTTCCCTGTGGAAAGTAGCCGCCCTCTGCCCTCCAACACACACAGTAACCTATAATCTATCATCACATCATGTGAATTCCACTTATTCCAAAGTGATAACTTCATTAAGATGGCTCCACTGCACAAGATTGATGTGTTAAAAAAATACTTAGAGGCAACCATCACCAAACCGGCCCTGGGATTATACCCCAAGGACTCCATAACACCCAACCAAAAAGAGGTGTGTACTCCTATGTTCATAGCAGCACAATTCATAAAAGCTAAAACCTGGAAGCAACCTAGGTGCCCAAAAATAGATGAGTGGCTGAGAAAGCTGTGGTATATATACACAATGCAATACTATGCAGCTATCAAGAACAATGAACCCCCCTTCTTTGACCCATCTTGGACAGAGCTAGAAGGAATTATGTTAAGTCAGCTAAGTCAGAAAGATAAAGATGGTATGGGATGATCCCACTCATCAACAGAAGTTGAGTAAGGAGATCTGAAAGGGAAACTAAAAGCAGGACCTGACCAAATTGTAAGTAGGGCACCAAAGTAAAAACCCTGTGGTGAGGGGTAGACATGCAGCTTCCTGGGACAGTGGGGGATGGGAGTGGGTGGGAGGGAT
This sequence comes from Erinaceus europaeus, assembly GCF_950295315.1. Lineage (NCBI taxonomy): Eukaryota > Metazoa > Chordata > Mammalia > Eulipotyphla > Erinaceidae > Erinaceus > Erinaceus europaeus. The sequence continues at coordinate 136,640,916 of NC_080165.1, read as the reverse complement.
GGGTCACAGTCCTTTGGTGGTGGGAATGGTGTTTATGTATACTCCTAGTAAAATGTAGTCATATAAATCACTAGTTAATTAATATGAGAGGGGGAAAATTAATTGTATGTCTCGAAGTTTTTAAAACACAGACTGAGTCTTTTAAATATATAGGCTGTGCATTTGATATGTGGACTCTCTCAAAAGCTTAGACCAAGTAGATTAGAAGCAATCAATAGCACAGCTATATACAACATACTGTGTACTGTACAGCAAACCCTAACAAAAGGAGTTTTCAAAGTTAACCCAATTACCAAATAATGTGATGATGACATTAACTATCCATTGTCTTTTTGAACCCTAAGACAGCAGGAACCTCACATCTCCACTATAGAGCCTCTACTTCCCCCAGTCCTGGAACCCTTGGATAGGGCCCACTTTCCCATATGCTTCTCCCAATCCTTATCAAATAATATTGCATCTGCCAGTCACAGCCTAATCAACACAACGATTGCCACCTCAACATGCTTCACCTCAGACTGTGTCCAGAGACTTCACGTGTGGAATGACTACTCTTCAACTTCATTACTCGGGTGAGACCTTTCCTTTCATAGTATTCTCTAATTCCATCCCAGGTGGTTCACTTTCTAACAAAGTCCCAAAACCTAGATATACACTAGTTTCGGTGAGAGAGAGCATATGTTCTCATGTATCCATAAACTACTGCAAAATATATACCTGAAAGCAGAAGTACACTAGAGTTTGCAGTGAGTACCCCCCTAACACTTCCTCTCCACTGTTCCAAGCTTTGGGTCCACGATTGCTCAACAATTTGTTTGGCTTTGTACATTAACTCTCTTTTCAGTCACCAGGTTTCAGATGCCATCAGGATGCCGGCCAGGCTTCCCTGGACTGAAGACCCCACCAATGTGTCCTGGAGCTCAGCTTCCCCAGAGACCCACCCTACTAGGGAAAGAGAGAGGCAGACTGAGAGTATGGACTGACTAGTCAATGCCCATGTTCAGCAGGGAAGCAATTATAGAAGTCAGACTTTCCACATTCTGCAACCCACAGTGACCCTGGGTCCATGCTCCCAGAGGGATAGAGAATGGGAAAGCTATCAGGGGAGGGGGTAGGGATCAGGGATATATGTAGATTGGGTGGTGGGAATTGTGTGGAGTTGTACCCCTCCTACCCTATGGTTTTGTTAATTTATCCTTTCTTAAATTAAAAAAAAGAATTATTTAAAAAAAAAAAAAAGGGAGAGATGTAGGGGACTAGGTCAGGAGAGAAATGGTGGAAAGTCTTTTCTGACACAAACCTCATAGTAGAATCTAACTCTGCTATCAAAGGATAGATCCTCCATGGCGCTGCTGTGCAGCTGTCAGAGGTCAAAATCTCCATGTCCTGCCTGTGATGGTGACACGTGCTGCTGAAACAGCCTTCAATGTGCTATGTGCTATAATTCACAAGATCTCTGAAGGTACAGAAAGGACATCACTTTCTCTGGCCTTCTCCTAGTCTAGGTTAGAGAATGAGAAAATGTCTCACATCCATAAGAAAGATAATTGCGTGATTGGGTGAAGCATTCAAATTCGTGAGAAAGATTGCCAAAGTCTGCCAAAATCTGCTGTACGTGTTCAGCGGTCCTTTTCAGGTCACTATTTATGATTCCAATGTTCCTTGCTCTAGATTGCTTTCAGTTCCCTCCCTTCCTTCAAAACCATGGGAGCTGCCTTAAGCTGAGTTTTTGCACCATGGGACCAAAAGATGAAAGTTTCTGAAAGTGAACATATCACCCAAGTTATGCATCTATAATTTAATGGATTGTCTATTCATTCACATGTCTATAAGATTTCCCAGGGAAAATTTCTAGCTATGTCATTTTAATGAAACCTCTATCACACCTAATGTTCAAAGGAGGATAAACTAAATTCTATTTGGAAAATCATTAATGACAAACAGTGGAAGAATGAGACACTCTAAAGTGAATAGCTCAATGGAAATTTTTATTGAGTATTCACTTTGAAACCTGACTCATTCTCATTTCTGGTATAGTTTTCTTTCTTGTATTTATCTGCCTCTTAATAACCTTTCATTTTCATGTAACTTACAGCATTTGAAAGGTGTTTTACACGTATTTTGTTACAAATATCAAAAAAGATCTTCTAATTTAGGAAAATGTACAGTGAAAACTGGTATAAACCATAAATCAAATTTTAGAACTGTATTAATCCCCCAAAAATGAAAGAGAGAGACCATTAAGAATGCTGAAGAAAAGATACGTAGTTTCATTCTCACTGACATCTCTTGTCTAGACTCTTAATGATGCATCCCAAGCGCTCTCTATCAGAAGACTTAACAGATGATGATTCACAGTCTGAAGTAGCACTTTTGGGAGTTTCTCTATTGAATGCATTGGCTTTTAAAAATGTCAATGACCAAGTCAAGAAACAGTCACAAGACTGTCATTTTCTTCAGTGTTAAAGGATGAATTATTACTTTACCTAAGAATAAATAATCTCCCTCCCCAACTGTGAATTAATTCATTACGTATAAAACAGGAAAAAAAAAATCAGTCCAGGAACTTGTAGTTCTAGAGGTAGCTCTGTGGCAGACTGTTAAGATGTGCCTGGAAGAAGCCCCTTCAGAGTATTGGTTCTAAATCATTGTGTGTACGTGGCAGAGAAAAAAAATGCCAGATATAATAAAACTTTTGCCTTTGTGGATGTCTTTTTGCACATGATAGTAGAAAAAATACAGAAAAAGCAAATTTACTTTGACCTAGCACTGACACTACTTATTGAAATCTTTGCCTTCTATGACAGGCAGGGACAATTGGAAATTTGCTGGGTTGCTGTAAATATCAAAAGGAATTCTACATGCAATTTCAGACATTTTTACATTGCCATCACTGACAAATAATTTATTTTTAAAATAAATAAATCTTTAAAAACTCTACTTATTTGTTCTAGATAGGTCAGAGAGAATAAATCTAAAAAAAACCCTCTACTTATTTATTCTAGATACATCAGAGAGGAGTTGAGAGGGCAAGGGGTAGAGAAGGACAGAAAGAGATACCTACATTCCTACCTCATCACTTGTGAAGCTTCCCCCTACAGGTAGAGACCCAGGACTTGGACTCAGGTCCTTCCTTTTGCACTGCAATGTGTACCCTCAGCCAGGTGTGCCACCACCTGGCCCCTGCTCATAAATTTTAAAGTATGGTTAATTGCATTAACAAACAGGCAAAGAATGAATAATTGACTCATCACTGTGTCAACAGATATGTATTATAATAGTGTATTTACATATCAACAATGATAAGTTTTATTCCAATTTGCATTTGCAGGTATTTGTAAATATATTAATTATATATAGTTGAATTTGCATTTTGCTAACAGTCTCTGGTAGACAAAGAAATTTCCAAAATAAAAATTTCTGGTCCCCATCTGCAGGGGGAAAGCTTCACAAGTGGTCAAGTGGAGCTTCAGGTAACTCTCTTTCCCTTTCTACCTTTCCCTCCTGTCTCAATTTCTCTCTGTCTCTGTCCAATGAGTATAATAAAACTAGAATTTTCTGTACTGTGAAATTCTGCCTTGACTTTTATTTCCCTTACTGCTGTAGTCTGTTTTGGTAAATACACAAAAGCAATGGGAAGTAATTTACAATAATACTCTTAGTGGAAGTAGAGCAAACTATTCTCACCGGAAAGTACAGCAAGTTACATTGCCTAACAGGTAAGAGCACATGATATGGTGTCAAGTTGCTGTAACTCCAACACTTATGAGCTGTGTGAATTTGACAAGTTATATAAACATTATGAGCCCCAGGTTCTGCATCTGTAGAATGGAGATAAAATTAGCATCTGTTGCTTAGAGCTTTTATTAAGATTAAATGAGTTAATAAATGAGTCACACATAGAATAATTTCTGTCAAACAGGAAATGTTCAATGTGGGTTAATTATTATCATCTTTGGATTTTTTCATCTGAGGCTTTCACTAATGCTTCAGAAGATATGATTTTTTTTTTCTGCAGTCATACCTCTTCCATTTCTACTGCTTGATTCTTTTTCCCTCATATCTTCGCTTCATTTTTTCCACTCATGCAAAATGAAAGAATTTAAAATATGCTAGCTGTAAGATTTGTCTCCCTTACCCCATAAGCCACAAATTAGAGTGGAACCATCTAACTATGCAGGATGGAAGTTAATGGTTCTTCAAGCATCTTGTATCTATGATTTCTTTGGTATCTAAAATATGTTTGTAGAGTCACTTTAATGTGTTCCTAGGTTGATTCAAGGTTACATATAATGTTCATTGTTTCCTACCTGAACACAGCACAACTTCTTTAAAAGGATTCTTTTTCTTTTTTCTTTTCTTTTTTTGCTAATTTTTCTTTTTTTTTTTTTTTATTTAAGAAAGGATTAATTAACAAAACCATAGGGTAGGAGGGGTACAACTCCACACAATTCCCACCACCCAATCTCCATATCCCACCCCCTCCCCGATAGCTTTCCCATTCTCTATCCCTCTGGGAGCATGGACCCAGGGTCATTGTGGGTTACAGAAGGTAGAAGGTCTGGCTTCTGTAATTGCTTCCCTGCTGAACATGGGCGTTGACTAGTCGGTCCATACTCCCAGTCTGTCTCTCTCTTTCCCTAGTAGGGTGGGTCTCTGGGGAAGCTGAGCTCCAGGACACATTGGTGGGATCTTCAGTCCAGGGAAGCCTGGCCAGCATCCTGATGGCATCTGGAACCTGGTGACTGAAAAGAGAGTTAACATACGAAGCCAAACAAATTGTTGAGCAATCATGGACCCAAAGCTTGGGATAGTGGAGAGGAAGTGTTAGGGAGGTACTCACTGCAAACTCTAGTGTACTTCTGCTTTCAGGTATATATTTTGCAGTAGTTTATGGATACGTGTGAACATATGCTCTCTCACACAGAAACTGGTGTATATCTAGGTTTTGGGACTTTGTTAGAAAGTGAACCACTTGAGATGAAATTAGAGAATACTATGAAAGGAAAGGTCTCAGCCGAGTAATGAAGCTGAAGGGTTGTCATTCCACACGTGAAGTCTCTGGACACAGTCTGAAGTGAAGCATGTTGAGGTGGCAATCATTGCGTTGGTTAGGTTGTGATTGGTGGATGCAAATTATTTGATATGGAGTGGGAGAGGCATATAGGAAAGTGGGCCCTATCCAAGGGTTCCAGGACTGGGGGAAGTAGGGGCTTTATAGTGGAGATGTGAGGTTCCTGCTGTCTTAGGGGTCAAAAAGACAATCAATAGTTAATGTTATCATCACATTATTTGGTAATTGGGTTAACTTTGAAAAGTCCTATTCAGTTTCAGGGGGGAGGGGATAGTGATTTGCAATACAAGAATTTTGTTGTGCAGTATGTCCTAGCACTTCTGTACAGTGATTGTAAGGTACACAATAGAATTTTTATAACGTATTCTTACCTTGCTGACTTTTAAAAATCTCTTATTCTTTCATACTCCCCCTCCTCTTTTTTTCCCCCCAAGGCACATATTACCTACCCTCTGATCTGTTAAACATGTTGCATATTTATTTATTTATTTATTTATTTATTTATTTTTAATGTCCATTTCTCAAGTTTGCAAGATAGCACCCCTATCACTACTCACTTTGCTATGCCCATGACCCGGGTTCTAGCCTGTCCCTTACTATATTGGCATGCACTCTGGTTTTGTGGTATCTCCTACTCTATCAGTCTATCTCTGTCTTTCTCTCTGAAAAAGTTGGCTTAGGTCAGTAAAGAACACCACTCATTCATTCATTCATTCATTCATTCATTCATCCATTCGTCCATTCATCTATGGCTACACATTATCTATGTGTTGCATAATTGATACTTCAAAGTCACTAAACTGAACTCTTAATCTTTCCCTGTGCTTTTCCCTTGCAAAGCACAAAGACCGGTGTAAGGAAACGGGTTGGAGCCCCAGGATCCCCACCTGCAGGGAGGTCACTTCAGAAAAATTGAAGCAGGTCTGTAGGTGTCTTTCTCTCCCCCCCCCTGTTTTCATCTCCTCTCTCAATTTCTCTCTGTCCTATCCAACAACGACAAAATCAATAACAACAACAATAATAACTACAACAATAAAACAACAAGGGTAACAAAAGAGAATAAATCAATCAATAAATATATTTTTTAAATGACTGCTGGCTGCCTGGATATCTTTTTTGGTGAACATCTGTTTATGCTCTCTCCCCATTTTTAGTGGATATTTTTGGTTGATTTTGTTACTGAGTATCTTTTACTCTTTCTATATTTTTATTAATCCTTTAGTCTATGGTGTGTGTAGTCCTCTCCCATTTGGGTTTCAGGGATTGTTCCTTCTGCTGTAAAAAGCTTTTCAGCTTGATGTAGATCCAAAGGTTTATTTTTAATTTTGATTTTCTTACTGTTGGGCTTGTTTCCAAAAAAGTTACTGAAGTAAATATAGTGGTGTATGCTGCCAGTGTGTATGTGTGTGTGTGTGTGTGTGTGTGTGTGTGTGTGTATAATGGTTTCTGGTCTAACTTCAAGTATTTAAACCATTTAGAGTTGACTTTTCTTTTTCTTCCAGATCTCTGCTCCAGGCTGACTTTTTGAGATAAGGAAGGAGAGATGGGGAGGGGCAAGGGTGAGGACATGAAGGAGGGTAGGGACAGGGTTTGAGTTTGGATTCTATGCACTGGAAAGCAGCGCTTTCTCCATGTGAGCTATTTTGCCCGCCATGGAGTTGTTTTTAGTGCACGGTCACTTGTAGTCTGATTTCATTTTCCTGTATGTCCCAACCTATTTTTCCCAGCATCAATTAGTGAAAACATTTTTTCCCCATTTGTATTCTTCTTCCATCAGTTACATAATTTAAAAAAGTGTAAACATTGTAAGGTGGATATATGATAATGTATTTGATATATGATAGTGAATTTGGCAAATGGTGCCAGAAAAATGAGACTATTTTTCAAAAAAATAACTTAAAATTATATTTCACTGCATGCACATAATTTCAAATTCAAAATGAATGCTGTTTAAGTTCAAGGCCTAAAAATATGATGCTTGTAGAAAAAGTTAGCTGAAGATTTATATGTGCTTGCATGAGCCAAAATTTTAAAAATTCAATACAGTATCCATCTTAATGTATGGAGATAAGACCTTATCTTAATATGCAACTTTTGCTCTGTGGAAATCACTAGTAACATGATGGCCAAGATACAGGCTAGCAAAACACCTTTAAGTGATATATCTGATAAAAAGACTCTATAAATCAACAATAAGGAAATAAGAAACCAAATAAAAGTGGGGAAAACATTCTAAACAGAAACTTGACAATGAAGGTATATAGCTGGGCAGTAAGCAGATGAAAACATGTTTAACATTATCTGCATGTTGACAACTGCAAATTAAAGCTATAAGGAGCTATTTCTAAAGACATATTTTGGAATGGCAAAGCATGCAAAACAAGTAAGTAGATAACAGGAAAGCCTGACTTCATAATATGCAGGCCAGGATACCAAGTTACTAGGAGTTACCTAGATATTGGTAGGAGTGCAGAACATTATGGATATTTTGGGCCAAGATTGTAGAGGTTATGGCAAATTGAAACAAAAATAGCATATAGTGTGTAAGGAGACAGAAAATGGTGATGCAAAAGGCTTCCTGTTAGAGTCTCTGAAGTTCCAAGTTCAGTCCTAAGCATAACCATAAGCCAAAGCTAAGTAGTGCTCTGGTCTCTCTCTCTCTCTCTCTCTCTCTCTCTCTCTTTCTCTCTCCTCTCTTTATATCTCTAATTAAAAAAAAATAATAGAATATTTAAAAAATAACATAGATCCCAACATACCTACTGTTAAGTATTGACGAAAAGAAAGTAAAAAACATATATTGCCAATATATTTATGTGAAGTTTATAGAAGCATTGTCATAATCACTAAAAACTGTATAACAGCTGATATATCCTTCTAAAACTAACACAGTGATGGTGTATGAAAGAGTCCCACAATGTGAAGCACTTTAGTAATAAAATTGAATGTACTATCAGTTCTCAACCATAAAAATATTTGTTAAATATATCTTACTAAGTGAGATAAATAGGGCTTAGTTGACTATATTATATGACTTTTTTATGACAATTTGGCAAGTGGCAAAATTAGGAAGTAAATTTCACCAGTTAGAGTTATGGGAGGTTATATTTTGGACAGCACACACAAAAAAACTTGAGGCATGTCAAAAATTAGTTGTTAAAATGATTCTGTGTGACAGTGTGATTGTGAACATAAAAATTTTTGTGTTTTTCAAGCCCATAGAATTGTACACAAAAATGACTGGACTTATAGTTTGAAAAATTAAAAACTAATTCACCAGGATAACAGGAAAAGCAAACTAGAATGAACTTTTAACAGTGAAAACAATTTCACTAAAAATAAATACTACTGACATGTGGAAGAAAGAAGTATATAATAATAACTTTGGAAACATTACTTTTCACAATACACTGTTATTGAAAAGGATCAGCAGTGAACATGGGGGGATCATGACACATCTGCTTGAGTGCACACATTACAGTGTGCAAGGACCAGGGTTGTCTCACCTACCCCCAAGTTCAGGAGGAAACATCATAAGTGTTAAAATAGTACTGCATCTGTCTCTCCCCTCTCCCATTCTGCTTTCCATTTCAAATTTTCTCTGTCTCTAATCAAACAATTACACACAAACTCTCAACTCTGGAAAAACTCTGTCTTACAAAGGTATTTGTTATCAATTCTAAACTACTTTGTTATCTCTAAAGGACAAGTAAATATGTATCTGTCACTAATAAGAGTCATGTACCATAAAATAATGAAGTATGAGAAAAGAAGCAATACTACAGAAACATTTTTTTTAAATATATCTAACATAGAGTCAGAGACAGGTATATAAATAACTGCATGGTGGAGTGTGCACAAAATCTCTAATAGTTAACAGAATATGAACTCTGCTTCACTGCTGGTGGGGATGCAAACTGGTGAGCCCCTTAGCAAGACTCTATGGACAGTCCTTAAATAAATTAACATGGAATTACCTTATGATTCAGTAATACCACTCTAAGGTAGTCAGCCAAAGGTCCCACAGACACTAATTTGAAAAATTTAATTAATAATAGGAAAGTATGTGCAGGGCAAAGTGATTCAAGTTTCTCTACTATGTGACATTGGACAATCAGCTTAAAATCTCTATGCAAGAGCTAAGAGATAGTTTTCCTTGTAGAGCACACACTTTACCTAGATTAGTGTCTCAGTGGCACACGGAAGCAGCATACACACAAGATGCTCTGTCTGCCTTTTCTCTGTCTCTTAATTTTAAAAGGAAAAAGTCTTCATGGAGCAGTATAGCCATGCAGTTATGAAGTTCCCTCATCCAACTCTCCATGCCAAAAAAAAAAAAAAAAAAAAAAAAAAAAAAAGGTGAGAGTGAGGGGTGGGGAAGGGAAGTGGCTGGAAAATTAGCTCACTGGGTCCCACACTGATTTTGACATACATGTGACACAGCTTCTATTAGTGCAGTGGTGTCTTTGTCTCTTGCTCTTGTTCTTCCTCTTCCTCTCTGAAAAAGTTAGGCTGGAGTAGTGAAGCCCTTGCTATAACCCAAAGTAGCCAAACAATCAACCAAACCAAACAAATAGCAGTTACTTTATCTATGAAATCAGGAGATATTTTAATGGATGATTGTAAGAACAAAGTGTTTTGTTAGACTTTCAATTCTACTATCATATATCTGAGCCCATGGGTTGTACTAGTAGTTAACATGCTACTAACTTTTACTGTTGCTACTGATCTCTTATGCTATGATAGTGAAGATGGTACTGAAACATTGCTTTGAAATAGTCTCACTTTTGGACATAGCATTTTGTCTAGTGATTTGTAATTTAAAAACTCTGTCAATTTAGCCTGTTTAAGGAAATATACTAAATAAAACAGTTCAAATTATACTTACAAGAGATAATGGTAATTGAGCACAAAAGAGCCATAGGACTTTCTGACTCTCAGTGTTTTAATGGACTAAAAAAAGAATGTATTAACTTAACACAGTTAATAAAAGTAAGAAAACACTATTTTATCATTTTTCACTCAGAACATGTCTCTCCAATAACTACCCATCAACTTATTTATCTGCTACACTGTTTTTCTCATAGGACAACATTCAGTAAAAGGAGAGTATACTTCCCTACTGGCTCAGAACAATACTAGATTGTTTCTGATTGGTTGAAGTGACTAATAGCCTCTAAGTAAGAGTGCAACAGTTAAATTAGCTACATCATTGTTTAGATTGGTAGGATTTTGTCTCACTTAGCTTTTCACTTCTGTTGGTGGACCTGCTTTTTAAAAATATCTGATTTATTTTATTTTATTAGTGATTTAATATTGATTTACAAAATTACAGGTCAACAGAGATCTAATTCCACAATGTTCCCACTCTCAGAGTTCTGAATATCCAGTCCCTCCCTTGCAAGCCACAGCAGTTCTCCTAAGCTTGCAGACATGGGTTAGCTGTCATCTCTACAAATATCCACCTACATTTGGACATAATTGCCCCTTTTTTCTTCCAGGTTCAGCCTTCTCTTCCCTTCCACGCCACTCATGACCAAATTACTGCATCCAAATGTCCCTTTCTTGTTCTTTTTTTGAAAATTAAGAGAGGAAGGGAAGACAGAGAGGGGGAGAGAAAGATGAACACCTGCACTTGCTTCACTGCCTGTGAAGCGACTCCCCTGCAGGTGGAGAGCTGGGTCTCCAACCTGGACCAGTCCTTGGGCTTTGCACCATGTGTGCTTAACCCCCTGCGCTACTGCCCAACTCCTGCCCCTTCCTTTTTCTAGACTCGCTTTAGTATTTGTGATAGGATGCTGTATTCACGGACATATTGTTCATGTTAAAGAGAAGGTAGCAACTTGGAAACTTCAGGGACCAATCTTGAGTGTTTGGAATGTTTGTTTAAATCTCATCTGCAAAATTTATACCCTTTTCCCACATTAGGGAGCTACTCTCTTTATAAATAAAAATTATATATATATATATATATATCTTATTTGCTTAACCGGGCTTTCAGCACATTGTAACACAACTTAATGTTTGCTCTGTATGATTCTTGAGAATACTACTGTAGAGCAATCTATGCTTTGTTTCCAAATTACACATTAAATCCTAGTGACTTATTTCACTTGGCCACATTCTTATATCTGCATCAGAGTACTTGATACAATACTGCTATGAAATTGTGCAGATGCAGTCACATCTGCCATGTTGACCCCTCAGTCTATTGCTAGTTCCCGCGAGAGCTGGGACATTCTCAGAGAGTTGGGATATTCTCGGAGCACCTGTTCCGCCATGTTGTGCCCTCAGGGTGTTATCTATTCCCCCGCAGTGGTTGCAGTGCTCTGGTTGCTCCTCCCCCTTCCCATTCTCATGAGAGTTGTTATCCTACCCTGGAGTGCTGTGGTTACTCCTCCCTCTTCCCATTCTCGCGAGAGCTACTCCCATAAAAGCCCTTCTTCTTCCTTACCTCGCTCTCTTGCTGGCTTCTTCACTTCAGTGTTTAGACGCAGGAAAGGTTACTGCATGAGGTGGCCATTTTTGCTACCTCCATGTGGCCCAACCTGCTTCTCTCTCACCCAACTCTGAGGTGCCAGTGCAAATAAAGATTTGTGTTCCCTCTTCGCTCCGGATCTTCTCTCTCTTCTCCACAGCAGAGCATGACACAATACTTTGGCATTTCTCTTCAAGTAACTCAAATCTTAAGAAAAATATGAGCTCCTCAAACATTTTTGACTGTTAACTTTTTTACTTTAATTTTTTATTTATAAAAAGGATATATTGACTAAACCATATGATAAGAGGGGTACAAATTCACACAATTACTATCACCAGAACTCCGTATCACATCCCTTTCCCTGATAGCTTTCCTATTCTTTACCGTCTGGGAGTATGGACCCAAGGTCATTGTGAGATGCAGAAGGTGGAAGGTCTGGCTTCTATAATTGCTTCCCTGATGAACATGGGCGTTGACAGGTCGATCCATACTCCCAGTCTGCCTCTCTCTTTCCCTAGTAGGGTGGGGCTCTGGGGAAGCAGAACTTCAGGACACATTGGTGGGGTTGTCTGTCCAGGGAAGTCTGATTGACATCATGCTAGCATCTGGAACCTAGTGGCTGAAAAGAGAGTTAACATACAAAGCCAAACAAATTGTTGAACAATCATGGACCTAAAGGCTAGAATAGTGCAGATGAAGAGTTGGGGGGTACTCCATTTTGTAGATAGCTAGTAGTCATATTTTAGTTGTATTCCAAAGGGCCTGTGGCTATACTATTTTTTTTTTCAGAGCCTTAAATATGATATGCAAATGGGTCCTAATTATTGTCTGGGGAGGTGATGTCATGGCTGGCAGAAGGACAAGAAAGCTGGATCAGGGAAGACAGCAGCTTCCAAATATGTGAAAGGTATATAAATATTGTTGACTGTAAACCCCATTGATTTGATGTGATCTTGGTTCCATATTCAGCTGAGGAGCCTATGTGACCTCTGCTTCCCTGTAGATCTGAGGTCACATTCTGTGGTCATAAGTAGGAACATTCCAAGATGCCCCGATATCAGGACCTATCTTCCTCAGGTGTAGCATAGAGTATAATGCCCAGCCTCCCTTCAGAGAATGGAATATTCTCTACCATTGTTAATCCAAGTTGAGGGCAAGTTCCAATGGGGGCCCACAAAGGGGTCTATTGTGTTGTTCCTGATAGGAATGACCAGTAACAATGGAGAGAGGGATTTATTGGAGGTCTAGGCCCATCATGTCTGTTTGGGAATCTCAGGACTCCCAGAATGGGGCCCCTGCTGGTGGAATGGCCTGATAGTGACTAAAGAGTCATCGTTAAAGTATGCCAGTCTCTTGCCCTTATTCAGCTTTTGCAGTCCTTGCTTTGATGAGGTTAGCTTTGGACTGAGTGAGAGAACTGTAATAGGAAGTAGGTGAGGAGGGTATCTAAGTCTAAGTAGACACTATTTCATTATGAACTTTGTACTGACTCACTACAGACTATTGTGTATTTTTGCTTTCAGGTATATTCTTTGCCCTAATTTATGGATACATGTGGCATATGCTCTATCTTACGGGACCTGGTCTATATATAGGTTTTGGGATTTTGTTAGAAAGTGAACCTCCTGAAATGGAATTTGAGAATCCTATGAAAGGAAAGGTCTCACCTGAGTAATGAGGCTGAAGGGTTGACATTCCATGCCTGATGTCTCTGGACACAGTCTGAAGTGAAGCATGCTGAGGTGGTACTCCTTGTATTAGATTAGGTTGGGATTGGTGGATGCAGTATCATTTCCTCAAACATTTTTATGGAGGCGGTACTAAGGGATGTTTGAGATCATAGCTTAGTTTTCATAACTTTCATTATGCCATTAATATGAAACCTATTAACTATACTTTTAAGTACCTGTTGATATCTAGAAGAAAGAAAACAGCAGACTTGCTAATGAGCAGATCATGGTTATCTCTTAATGTTTGTGACGACTATATGTGAGATAATTGTACTAATTTTTATGTTGCCCAATCTCCTCCTCACCATTAGTTTTTGTTACAAATGAACTTAAATCTAATTTATCTTTGAAGATCACCTACCAGCGCTGTACTCACAAGGCACAGCTATGGAGTGTCAACAGCTGCGTTTTTGCTCTCCCTGATCAACTAGGAAAAGCAAAGAGGAGGATCACCTGAGAATGCAACAAGTTAAGACTTGTTAACTGAGGGATCTCACCAAGCCACAGGTGAGCACTGCACTCACCGCTAAAGATTTGGTTCCTTCCTTTTATAGTTCTCACAAAGTCTAAGAGGCAGTTCAGTTACTTCGTTTTTGCAAATATGAGGGGAAGACGTGTGGTAGTTGTCTTTCATCACCTTATTCACTTTCCTAAACATGATCATCATCTCCAGCTCCATCCATTTTGTCCTGAAGGAAATAAATTACTTTTATTATAGACAGTGAAGGTGGGAGAGGAAGGGAAGGAAGGAGAGAGAGAGAGACAGAGAGACAGAGAGATAACATGCAAGGATAACCTTGTATAGAATAATAATTACTGTATTTCTCTGTCAGAGTATTTGGAGATTACAAAATGTATATCAAAGTTATAAGAAATCTATTAGGTTTTTTTTTTTTTTCCAAATTTGTGTTTCAAAAGAAGATAGGAAAACAAAAATAAATAACCAAGGACAGGGTGGTAATGTACCTGATAGGCCACACATATTTCTTATGTGCAAGGACTAAGGTTTAAGCCCCTGTTCCTAATTTGTACTGGAGAGGCTTTATAGGCTGTGAGGCAGTACTGCAGGTATCTTTCTTTCTCTCTGCCTTTCCCTTCCTCTCAATCTCTGTCTTTTGCTGTCTATCAAAAGAAAGAAAGTTAGTCACAAGTAATATTAGAGTCATGCAAGCACTGAACCCTGGTGGCATAAATAAATAAATAGTCAATTTACATGACTAAGAATAACACAGAATGGCTAGATTTTTAAGTGAAGGGAATTTGTAGTCATTGTAAATGTTTACAAAGAGCACCTGGGACTTCGACATTCAGCTTTTTTTTATCCTAGAGATGATATCCTGTAATTCATATCTGTAGTATTTTTGAGCCAAATACTGAATTAGCTATAAGCTTTGACCATCTCATGTATATATTGAAGTTAGATATTTCATAGGTTAAATAAACATTCCTATAAATTGTAAATTGCTATATATGATTACAAGGTTAAGACGAACTGCATAATAGTATAATGAGGAGAACTGCATCAGAAACTGGATTCTAAAATGTTATCTGGTAGGACACTGATAGTAAAGTTACATTAGTAAAGTTTGCTAACATCTTCCTGTAACTGGAGCATGCTTCAGAAAGGGGAAGTCAGGTTAACTATACCAAACTCATTTTATCTTTAGTGTCAATAAAAATAAATTGAGCCACTGAAAATAACACATTGCCAATCAAAATATAATGTTTTGAGTAATAGCTCTTGTCCTGTTTTTCATACAGAACTAAAGGGAAAATAATTTTACAGACACTTCAAAAAAAGTCAAATATTCACTTGAATAATAGGGGCTATTAGTGCTCTAATTATCCCTTAACATCTTTATTGAAAGATTAGGGCATGTTATATAGACATAATTACAATGTTAGGAAAATTATTCCTCAGTGACTTTGTCATCATCTTAAAGTAGTGAGGAAAATCTAATAACAATTTTGATATATAGGTAAGAATGTGCTACTAATTAACTGAAAAGAGTTATTTAATACAAATACAAAGAAGCTTTGGTTATTTAAGTAATGCTTGGTAATTCTTTTTTTTTTTCATTAGTTACTTTTTTTTTTTTTTTTTTAAATTTTTTATTTAAGAAAGGATTAATGAACAAAAACATAAGGTAAGAGGCGTACAACTCCACACAATTCCCACCACCCAATACCCATAACCCACCCCCTCCCATGATAGCTTTCCCATTCTCTAGCCCTCTGGGAGCATGGACCCAGGGTCCTTGAGGGTTGCAGAAGGTAGAAGGTCTGGCTTCTGTAATTGCTTCCCCGCTGAACATGGGCGTTGACTGGTCGGTCCATACTCCCAGTTTGCCTCTCTCTTTCCCTAGTAAGGTGTGTCTCTGGGGAAGCTGTCATTAGTTACTTTTAAAGCAACTTGTCAAGGTTATCTAGATGCTGAGCATAAAAATTAGGATTGTTTAGATATAAATACCAGGATCCTTAGTTTATCTGTTTTTCTGACTGGGAGAGTTATTTAACCTTTTTAAGACTGCTTTGTGGGCTTGGTGGTGGCACACCTGGTTAAGTCCACTTTACCATGTGCAAGGACCTGAGTTCTTGATCCCATTTCATACCTGCAGGGATGGCACTTCACTAGTGGTGAAGGAAGTACTCTCTCTCTCTTTCCCTATTTCCCTTTCCTTTCTCAATTTCTTATTTTATTTTTATTTTTATTTTATTCCTTTGTGTTGCCCTTGTTTTATTTTTGTAGTTGTTGTTGTTGTTATTGGATAGGACAGAGAGAAATGGAGAGAGGAGGGGGAGACGGGGAGGGGGAGGGAAGGACAGACACCTGCAGACCTGCTTCACCTCTTGTGAAGGGACTCGCCTTCAGGTGGGGAACCGGGGCCTCGAACTGGGATCCTCATGCCAGTCCTTGTGCTTTGCACCACCTGAGCTTAACCCACTGCACTACCTCCCAACTCCCCTTTTTCTCAATTTCTAACTATACAATCAAATAAATAAATAATAAAAAAGGCACTTGTGGCTGCCAAGAATGGTATATTTGTCCAGAAAGATACTGAGCCCCAGTGTTAACCCCAGTGTCAATAAAATAATGAATGAATAAGTTAATTAATTAAGATGTTCCACTTGTTAGAAAACCTCACCTCATGTGGAATTATTATAATTAAGATAGGCAATATTATACATTACATTCCACAACAACTAGCCTATATATTATGTGATAAAAATACAAGCTTTAAACATTTTCATTATTTCACAATGGAGAACACTGGCTGACATTCCAGCATGTACTGTGTGTGTGTGTGTGTGTGTGGTATAAGTGTATATTTATTTGGACATGGAAACTGTGTACACAAAACTATCATGGGGAGATGAGAAAAATGTGTCAATATTAGTAATGTTAACCTTTATCCTCCCAATAATATAATTTTTAAAAATTAATTTATCTAGGATATCAGTCCAAAGAGAAATCACCTGTCTTACAAACTCTGCATCTACACACAGGCTCAAAGAATAACTTTGGAAAACCTAAAACAAAGGACTTTCTCCTGCCCATTTGTACAACCTAATTTTTTTTAATTTATTTAAGAAAGGATAAATTAACAAAACCATAGGGTAGGAGGGGTACAACTCCACTCAGTTCCCACCACCCAATCTCCATATCCCATCCCCTCCCCTGATAGCTTTCCCATTCTCTATCCCTCTGGGAGCATGGACCCAGGGTCATTGTGGGTTGCAGAAGGTGGAAGGTCTGGCTTCTGTAATTGCTTCCCTGCTGAACATGGACGTTGACTGGTCAGTCCATACTCCCAGTCTGTCTCTCTCTTTCCCTAGTAGGGTGGGTCTCTGGGGAAGCTGAGCTCCAGGACACATTGGTGGGGTCTTCAGTCCAGGGAAGCCTGGCCAGCATCCTGATGGCATCTGGAACCTGGTGACTGAAAAGAGAGTTAACATACGAAGCCAAACAAATTGTTGAGCAATCATGGACCCAAAGCTTGGAATAGTGGAGAAGAAGTGTTAGCGGAATACTCACTGCAAACTCTAGTGTACTTCTGCTTTCAGGTATATATTTTGCAGTAGTTTATGGATATGTGTGAACATATGCTCGCTCTCACAGAAACTAGTGTATATCTAGGTTTTGGGACTTTGTTAGAAAGTGAACCACCTGAGACAACCTAATTTTTTATACACTTGGGGGTAAACTACTCTTACGGTTTCAATAGTTTAGAAGACAAAGTGATCGTTCAAATGTGAGAACTTTATATGATTTCATCTTTTATAGATTACTGAGGTAAATGATTTGAATGATTTTATATGAAATAATCTACTGGGTTGAATGTCATGAATGACATTTTTTGTACATGAAAATATCATTATGTGTGTTAATTGTAAAGTATAATCAATGAATAAACTCTATATTTTACTTTCAGTTGTTCTTTTATATTTATTTATTTATTCCATTTTGTTGCTCTTGTTTTATTGTTGTAGTTATTGATGTCATTGTTGTTGGATAGGACAGAGAGCAATGGAGAGAGGAAGAGGAGACAGAGAGGGGGAGAGAAAGATAGACACCTGCAGACCTGCTCCATCGCCTGTGAAGTGACTCCGCTGCAGGTGGGGAGCCAGGGACTCGAACCGAGATCCTTATGTTGGTTCTTACACTTTGTGCCTCCTGCACTTAACCCCCTGCACTACCGCCTGACTCCCTTACTTTCAGTTGTTAACCTGGGTTATATATTTTACTACTAATATATAAGCCAGCAATATTATGTATCGGTTTTGCCTTCAAATACAGGAGATTACTATTTAGAAGATAACAGCTGTCCACCCCCTCCTTTTTGTCATTTTCAGGGCTTCACTGCTCAAGGCTGACCTTTTTCATATAGGGACAGAAAGGCAGAGAGAGAGAGAAAGAAACTACAGCACTAAGGCTTCCTGAACTAGCTCTTATGTGGGTGGCAAAATAGCACATTGTGCAAAGGAGCTATCTGCCAGTCCTTATCTTCATAGCTGCTGAGAACAGTTCTATTGATACTGAGATCAGGAATTAGTCACAGAAAACTTACTGATGTCTAATGATTGGATTCATATTGATATCCCTTGCTATCTGTAACTCTAATCACAATTTTCTAGAAATTTCAGTTTCACTAAAATATACATCAATGATAAATTTTTGTGAATGACACGTTTAAAGTTATTGTCAGCAGTCGAGAGGGAAGGGGGTGATAGGAAGAGAGACAGAGATACACCTGCAGCCCTGCTTCACCACTTGTAAAGCTTTCCCTCTGCAGGTGGGGAGTGGGAGGCTCGAAGCTGTGAGCTCAGCCAAATGCACCACCACCTGACCTTGAATATTCCTCTTTACAGGTGTTTCTGTGTGCTGTCTGGGGTCTCAAATCTGGGTCCTTGTGCATGGTAGGTAATGTTTGTGCTCCACTGGGTGGGCCACCTCATAACCCTTACCTATAATAGGCACTTAAACATTCTCTGTCTGAAAAACCTAGTCTCAAATGATGTATTCATTTTTCAGGAAGATAGTGCATAAAACATGAGTATGTTTCATACTTTACTACCAAAAAATATATTGAATTAGGAAATTGGATTAAATTAAATTAGGGTTTTCAGAAGTTAATGTGAAATTGTACATTATAATAAGCTTTAGAACAAAATATAGCACTTTAAGGAAGACTTAATGCTTTTTTCATGTGTCAAATCAAGGATACCATGTCTTTTAATTTTAGTGTCAAAGTACCAGGCATTTTTGTTTATGTTTCTTGTGTGATTAATGGACTACAGTACAGTTGTTGACTCAGAGGTAAATTTCCTTCTTTCTTTTTCTTTTTTTTTAATTGACAACAAGTTCATTGCCGGGGCTCAGTCCTAGCACAATGAATCCACCACTCCTGGTGGATTCATCCCCCCCCCCCTTTTTCCCCTTCTATTTTGTTTTGATAGGTCAGATAGAAATTGAAAGTGGATAAGGAAATAGAGAGAAAGACAGACATCTGCAGACCTGCTCGTGCCTCGTTATGTGTGTACTTAACCTAGTGCCCCACCCACCCCTGGTACAATTTCTTATGTTCCTGTGATAGCAAAACCTTTTCACTCGCCACTTAGATCCTATTCCAATATCCTGCAGCAGGACCCCAAAGCACCCCTCATCTCTTCCTTTCCTCTTCATCCCCAGAGAAATTTGCTTTAGTGCAGGACACAAAATCCATTTCAAATTTCCCTTTGCAGTTTCCTCTCCTTAAATTCCTCCATTTTCAAAGACAGAACTTGTCATAGCAGCACAGTTTCTAATTGCTCAAATTTAGAAGCAACCCAAATGCTCAATGATAGATGAATGGCCAAGAAAGAAATAGTGTGTATGGACTATTAGTAGAGTACCATGCAGATGTTAAAAATAATGAGGCCACCTCCTTTGCAATCTTACGTTCAGTACTTGAAGGCACCATGCTGACTGAGAAGTCAGAAAGAGAAAAAACAATACTGAATGATCTCATTTATAGCTGGAACTTAAGAAGAAAACACAGTAAGCAATCCTATAAGGTGCAGTTTGGACTAGGTGTGGCATACAGGACGCTAGGGAAGGTGTGAAAACACAGGAAGAAAGGACTTTGGGATGCTGATGTGTATTCTAGATACCAGTCAAGGGGAGATGAAAAGCTGGTGTTCTCTGTTTCTATACCCCCCTTCCCTTTCGATTTCTGGCTGTCTCTATCCAATAACTAAATATAATTTAAAAAATAAACAGGACAACTAAATAAAAGATAGGACTGGAAGGACTGAGACAGCTTACTCTGTAGAGCACATGACTCAATATGCATAAGCAGTGCCAGGCTAGCGTGGGGTGCCTCTTCCTGGGCACGTACCCTCTGTGTTGGAGAGAACTTGACCTGAGCCAGCCTGGGCTGCTCCTCACTCAGCGACTAGGGAGATGACTCAGGAACCAAACACTTGGCCACGAGGCAATGCAAAATCTTTATTGATCAGAGAGCCAAGGCTTTTAAAAGGCAGACCTGGAAGTGGCAAGTAGGAAACGGAAATGGCTTGGAAAGGTGTGGAGAAAGGCAAAAGGGGCTGGGAAGGTAGGAACTTCCTTAGCAACTGTTGCAAGTGTTTTAACTGGTAGGATTAATACTACCCTGCAGGCAGGGAGGGTCTTGAGGGTAGAAAGAAGATAGATCAAAGGAATGGAATGGGTAGAGATCTTTCAAGCAAAACAATGATTATGTATATAGGCCATAGTATCAGGAATGCAGGGTATTTGTGAGCTCTCACAATTTCCCGACAAAGCAATATAACACCAAGAGACGCTCAGTGGTTGGTGGAGTGATGCTGGGGTGTCTCTCTCCCTCTCCCTACATGTTGATCCTTCTTTCTCTCTTTCTAAAATAAAAGGGAATAAATGTTGTCCTTGGAGCAGTGGAATGATGAATGTATGAAGTCAGGTATGAATGTATGAAGTCACAAAAGCAAACAAAATTTGAAATCATGTCTTGAGCCCTGCCTCCCCAGATCCCTACCCCTACTAGGGAAAGAGAGACAGGCTGGGAGTATGGATAAACCTGCCAATGCCCATGTTAAGCAGGTAAGCAATTACACAAGCTAGACCTTCCACCTTCTGTATCCCACAATGATCCTGGGTCCATGTGCCCAGAGGGATAAAGAATAGGGAAGTTATCAAGAGAGGGGTTTGGATACGGAGCTCTGGGGGTAAGGCATTGTGCAGAAATGTACCCCCCTTGTCCTGTGGTCTTGTCAATATTTCCATTTTATAAATAAATAAAAAAAGAAAAACAGAAAAAAAAGATCTAATAAAATTACAACTGATAAAATACCCTCCCCCCACCTTTAAAAATATTTTTACCAGAGCACTGCTCAGATTTGGCTTATGAAGGTAGAGGGGAATTAAACATCTTCAAGCAAAAAGTCTATTACATAAAAATGTGTTATCTCCCAAGCCAAATCAATTCCTTTCAATTGAACTTTAAAATAAAAGGAACTCTGGAGCTAGGCAGTGGTATTTCTTGTAGAAAACACACAATCTACTGTGCAAGGACCTTGATTCAACCCCATGCTCCCCATTTGCAGGGAAGCTTCACAAGTGATGAAACAGTACAAATGTCATTTCTCTCTCTCTCCCTTTATTTGCTTATTTATTTATTGCCTCCAGGGCTTGGTACCTACACTATGAATCCACTGCTTCTATGGCCATCTTTTCAATTTTTTAGATAGGACAGAGAGAAACTGAGAGAGGAAGGGAAGGAAGACAGGGAGAAAGACACCGCTTGTGAAGCGACCCTCCTGCAGGTGGGGAGGAGGAGCTTGAACCGGGATCCTTGCACTGGGTCCTTCCACTTTGCCCTGTGTGCTCTTAACCCTGTGCGCCAAGGCCCGGCCCCCACTTCCCTTTTATCTCTCTCTTCCCTCTCAATCTCTTTTTACTCTATCCAAAATAAATAACATATATTTATAAATTACATATATTTTATTAAAACCAGAATCAGAGTTTTCATCTACAGGAATTCTAATCCTGTATGAATTTGTCCTATCTACTATTACACCTGGGAGGCTAGTTTTTATTGTTACAGAAAATTCATTTTTGAATTTTGCACTTTTTTTTTTTGCCATTGTTGACCACAGTTCAGGTCCAGCAATCAGACATGCAGGTATTAAATCTGGAATTTCTTATATGTAAGTCCTATATAGCCTGCTCCAAATTTTATTATTTTAATTTTGTTTTGTCCTTGTGTAACAATTAAAGTACTTTGTAGTATAAACTAATAAAAGTGCACCAACTTAATTTTTCTCAGCATAAAAAAATTCTCAGAACTACCATTTTCTGCCCATTGTCTTCCAGAAACCTCTAAATAGACTCTGTTCCATATTATGAGCTCTGTTACTTGTGCCCATAAAAGTATAGCAGATATAATTATAAAATAATGAATAAATAACAGTAATGCAATATTCAAAATAATCCTTTACTGAAAGCTTAGTATACTTATTTCTTTTTAAAACTTTTTTTATCTTTTATTTGTTATTGGATAGAGACACAGAGAAATTGAAAGAGGAAGAGAAAGACAGAGAGACAGATAGATACCTGCAGCCCTGCTTCACCATTAAGCTTTCCACCTGCAGTGGGTGATGAGGAGCTTGAAACTGGGTTTGTGTGCACTGCAGTGTGTGTGCTTAGCCAGGTGATCCAATGCCTGGCGCCCTACTGAAGTTTGTTTTTTCCAGGGTGCTGGTCAGCACTACTTACAGTGGCAGGGAGATTGAAACTGAGACTTTGGAGCATGAGAGTGTCTATGCACAACCATTTTGCTATCTTGCCAGCCTGAGTTTGCTTATTTCTAATTCACATTTATAAATTCCAGGGCTGGGTGGTGGTGCACCTGGTTGAGCACACGTGTCACAAAGTGCAAAGACCTGGGTTCAAACCCCCAGCCCCCATCTGCAGAGGGAAAGCTTTGAAAATGGTAAATCAGGGCTGCAGGTGCCCCTCTGTCTCTCTTCCTCTATATCCCCCCCTTCCCTCTCAATTCCTGGCTGTCTCTTTCCAATGAAAAAATAAAGATTAAAAAATAATTAAAAGATTCCCAGAAACATCATGCTGCCTATTCCTTGTCACCTAAACTTATAAGATATTATCCCGTTTCATTTTCATTTTATTTATTTATTTTTAAAATATCTATATTTATTTATTTATTCCCTTTCATTGTCCTTGTTGTATTGTTGTACTTATTATTGTTGTTGTTACTGATTTCGTCGTTGTTGGATAAGACAGAGAGAAACGGAGAGAGGCGGGTAAGATAGAGAAGGGGAGAGAAAGACAGACACCTGCAAACCTGCTTCACCACTTGTGAAGTGACTCCCCTGCAGGTGGGGAGCCAGGGTCTCCAACCGGGATCCTTAAGCCAGTCCTTGCGATTCGCGCCACCTGCGCTTAACCCTCTGCGCTACCGCCCACCTCCCCATTTTTATTTTATTTTTTTAAAGGTTTATGTATGTATGTATTGAAATGGGGGAAGGAGGGAGAGGGAGAGAGAACTAATTCACTCTATACTTACACAGTGAATTAGTTTATTTTTAGCTGATACATAATAAGAAGAGAGAGAGACTCAAGAACAGAGGTCCACTTTCTTCTGGCTTCTGTTGTGCCAGGGTTTGAACGAAAGACATCCTTCATGCCTGTTCTGTGTTCTGTGCTCTGCCTGCTGAAGCACTTCCTCAATCACTGCACAGCGTCCTTTGACTTAAATTCACTTACAAAGAAAGAGTCTGATAGAAACATTCTTAAATATCTCTAGGAGCACATGAGCACATGTACATATACAGACTACAACTAGAACTTTTCATCGTCAGCTTTGAAGAACTGAAAGGGTAATAAAAAGAATTGAACACATTCTAAGGAGAAACAGAATGATAATTCAGTTGTAAAGCTGCTGAATTCTTCTAGCTATTAATTTTGCTAAGACACATCTGAAAACTAATTTGTATAAATGAATATAGTGGTAAAGGGAACAATCTGTCCTACAGACTTCTGCAGAACATTTGTGGGAAAATCTTAGCTAACATCATTAAATTGCATTGAATATTGATTATTCTCAAGCAAAACTATTAGCTGAGAACTGCGGATGTAATATTCTGAGATGAAAATAAGACTAGACATTACTAAGCAGTTTATTTATACTGCTGTCTTAATGGCCTTATCCACCATTATACTCATCTTCTTGAAGCAATGTATGTTCTCCTGAACCTTGCACTTTTTTCAGTATGAAATTTGACTTTCTCTTTGTAACTGATTATGAAAACTAATTCTAAATCTTACCTATGTGAGATACATGCTAAGGAACAGGAAAATATTGAGGCTTTTATATTCTGACTCATATTCACCAATATGGGATCTTGAGAAACAAATGTACATACATAAATGTATATATATATATATATATATATATAAATGTACATACATCTATCCATGTAGACACATATACATAAATAAGATATTACAACTTTATTATGTTTCAATTCCGTGTGCTTTTTCAGAAGTGTTTAGGTAAACAAGTTCACACTAATTAAAATATATGCTATGACTCTATACTTATACAGTGAATTAGTTTATTTTTAACTGATACATTATGAGAAGCAAGAAATCAGATATATATACTATGAAGAATATGTAATAGTCACATGATAACTAATAATAATAAGATTAAATAATATACAAAATGGACTGCTTTTATGTAAAGAAATAAAATAAGGACAATGTAGAGACTGTTGCATTCATGGGGCCAGGCAGTGGCAGGGGGCACACAGAGAATCATGTGCAAGAACCCAGGTTTTTTCTTTTAAAATTTTTTTAAATATTTATTTTATTTATTCCCTTTTGTTGCCCTTGTTGTTTTATTGTTGTAGTTATTATTGTTGTTGTCATTGTTGGATAGGACAGAGAGAAATGGAGACAGGAGGGGAAGACAGAGAGGAGGAGAGAAAGATAGACACCTGCAGACCTGCTTCACCGCCTGTGAAGTGACTCCCCTGAAGGTGGGGAGCCGGGGTTCGAACCGGGATCCTTATGCCGGTCCTTGTGCTTTGCGCCACCTGCGCTTAACCCGCTGCGCTACAGCCCGACTCCCGGTTTTTTCTTTTTAAAGATTTCTTTTTCTTTTATTATTTTTATTTACTTATTGGATAGAAACAGCCAGAAATTGAGAGGGAAGGGGTTGATAGGGAGGGAGAGAGAGACAACTGCATCCCTGCCTCACCACCTGTGAAGCTTTCTCCCTGCAGGTGGGGACTGAGGGCTCAAACCTGGGCCGTTGTGTATTGTAACATGTGTACTCAACCAGTTGTGCCACCATCTGGCCCTGAGAATCCAGGTTTAAGCCCCTGGCCCCCAACTGCAAAGGGGAAAGCTTCACAAGTGGTGAAGTAGGGCTGTAGGTGTCTGTTTTTTTCCCTCTACTTTACCTCCCGTCTCAGTTTCTCTCTGTATCTATCCAGTGCTAAACAAATGTAAGTTGTTTTTTTTTTTAATGAAAGAGAAGGTTATATTCATTATAGCAGAAAAAGATCATCAGAAAAGGTAGGTTGTGGGGTCAAAGGAACTTTCCTGCACTGCTTGTGGGAATGTAAATTGGTCCAAACTCTGTGGAGAATAGTCTGGAGAACACTCAGAAGGCTAGAAATGGACCTACCTTATGATCCTGCAATTCCTCTCCTGGGGATATATCATAAGGAACCCAACACACCCATCCAAAAAGGTCTGTGTACACATACATTCTTAGCAGCACACTTTGTAATAGCCAAAACCTGGAAGCAACCCAGGTGTCCAACAACAGATGAGTGGCTGAGCAAGTTGTGGTATATATACATAAAGGAATACTACTCAGCTATTAAAAATGATAATTCACCTCCTTCACCTCATCTTGGATGGAACTTGAAGGAATCATGTTAAGCGAGATAAATCAGAAACAAAAGGATGAATATCAGATGAACTCACTCATAGGCAGAAGTTGAAAAATAAAAACAGAAGGGAAAAGACAAAGCAGAACTTGGCTTGGAGTTGGTTTATTGCACTAAAGTAAAAGACTCTGTAGTGGGTGGGTGGGGGGGTGGAGAATACAGGTCCAAAAAGGATGGCAGAGGGCCTCATGGGGGTCTATTGTTATATGGAAAACTGGGAAATGTTATGCATGTACAAACTATTGTATTTACTGTCAAATGTAAAACATTAATTCCCCAATAAAGAAAACTAACTAAATAAATCATATAAATAAAGGGGGAAGTAAATGAACAGGAGCATTATTAAAGAAGATATGTGAAAAAATAGTCATTACCACTTATTATCAGAGAAATGCAAGCCAAGTTAACTATCTTATACATGTGAGAATGACTTGCATCAACAAAGTCAGCTCATTTGGAAAACTACTTTGCCATGTGCATGAACTAGGCCTGAGCCCGATTCCCACTGCATTGAAGAAAGCTTTGATGGTATGACCTTTTTCACTCCCTCTCTCCCACTCTGCCTCCTTTGTCTCTATTGAAAACAAAACTAAACAAAATTAATAAGCTGGGATACAAGGGTAGAAGCAACAACTGCTAGAGAGATGTGGGGAAAGAAGTATCCTGTTATGCTGTTTATGGGAGTGTAAGTTGATCCAGTCTTTCTGAAAATAGTTTGGCTATTCCTCAAAATATCAGAAACAGATCAGCCATTCATGTAGCAATACCTCTTTATGTATACAGAGAACACACACACACACACACACTCACACACATACACACACACACACCCACATATAACTGATAATATACATGTACAGCATAGTCATTGAAGCTTTTTATAAAGTAGTCAATATTGGGGAAGAAAATGTCCAGTGGTAGATGTGCAGATAAGGAAGTTGTAAGAAAAATAAACAACATACTACTCATCTGTTAGAAAAGGCAGGTTTTTCTCCTTTGTTACAACTTGGATGGAATAGAGAAAGCATACATGCTGTCAAAATAAGTGAAATAAGGCAGAGGGAAAACAAATGCCAGATGATCTCATTCACAGGTGGACTTTACAAAAGAAAACAATGGAAACTATAGACGCTAATAATCTGTGTCTACTTTACTAGTTCCATGGATTCCAGAAACCAGAAGGGAATGAAAGGGTATAGGTAAACCAGTGCCCTCTGGTAGAGGGACATGACATTTGGTGGTGACTGAGATGTGTTAACACCTATATGGGGATATATGAAACTGTAGCCTTGTAAGACTATACCTTCAGGGATCGTCTCTATAGTGCCTTACTAGAGATGTTCCTCTGATCGTACAGAAAGGCCCAGAATTCATTCCTGAGCGTGAAGCAGGCACTAGGTGTTGCTTCTGAAACTGCCTCTTGCTGTTGGTGATCACTCTTTTTTTCATTTGGGGGAGAAGAGAGAGAGGATGCAATCTGAGTGGTAAAAAAGAAAGGAAGGAAGAAAGGAAGGGAGAAAAGAAGGAAGGAAGGGAGGAAGGAAGAAGAAAGAAAGAAAGAAAGAAAGAAAGAAAGAAAGAAAGAAAGAAAGAAAGGAAGGAAGGAAGGAAGGAAGGAAGGAAGGAAGGAAGGAAGAAGGAAGAAAGGAAAAAAGAAAGGAAGGAAGGGAGAAGGAAGGAAGAAACTGCACCTTTGTGACAACAGTCTCAGAAATGAACATTTTGAAATATAATGATTTGTAGAATCTGGGCCACAGTCTTGCCTGGGCCACCAGGTTCCAGTTGCTACCATAGTGCCAACTGGACTTCCTTGGACAGATGTCCCCACCAATCAATGTCACCTGGAGCTCCCTCAGGGCCCTGCTGCACTAAGGAAAGAGACATGCAGGCTGGGAGTATGGATCAACCTGTCAACACCCATGTTCAGTGGGGAAGCAATTACAGAAGCCAGACCTTCCACCTTTTGCACCCCATAATAACCCTGGTTCCATACTCCCAGAGGGTTAAAGAATAGGAAAGTTAATCAGGGGAGGGGATGGGATAGGAGCTCTGGTGGTAGGAACTGTACCCTCTTATCCTATGGTCTTGTTTGTGTTTCCATTTTTATAAATAAATTAAAATAAAAAAGAAAAGAAAATATAGTGATTTGTAAATGTGTATCTATCATCTACCGTGTATTTATTTTCTGTTCATACTTTTTAAGTAGAAATAATAATATGCAAATGAAAATCTCATTTTTCATATAATCTAGCATTTAACATTAATACATAATTACTATAAATATTTATGCAAAATATATGGTTATATATAGTTTCTTTTTTCTGCATAGTGGAAGCCCTCATTATTTATAGAGCAGTACAAATTCCCTATATAAATTTATTGTAGTTTACTTATTCACACATAGATGGGCCTTTGGCTCATGTTCAGTATTTTGCTATCATGAATAGGAATGCTATGAAGAGTGTTGTACATAGGTCATTTTCTCTGGTTATTGGTAAATCTGTAAAATGTATTTCCCAAAGCTGAATGAATGCCTGAGTCAAAGAATAAATGTTACCACAATTTTGCAAGATAATGTCACATTTCTTTTCATTGGAGGTTGAACTATTTCACTTTCCTGTCAGTAATGTGTGAATGCCTCTTTTCTTAAAGCCCCATAAAAAAGTACTATTTAGTGGTCCGGGAGGTGGTGCTATGTTTAAAGCATTGGATTCTCAAGTGTGAGGTCCCAAGTTCAATCCCTGGCAGCACATGTACCAGAGTGATATCTGGTTCCCTCTCTCTCTCCTCCTATCTTTCTCACCAATAAAAAAATAAAATATATTTTTTAAAAGTACTATTTAACTTTTTGACAGTCTAGATAGTACATATATATGTATAAGTGTAATTCCTATTTTTTTTTGCCATCATTAGTGGGAAATCACTGCTCCATTTAAACTTTTTTGCGGGGGGGGGGGGCAGGCAAAAAAAGAGAGAGGAGGGGAAAGAAACCGTAGTATCAAGGGGCTGGGGACATAACACAGTAGTGCTTTTTACCTGGCAAAGCAGTGCCCTATCCAAGTGAATGATTTTGCAGGTTCTTTGTAATTTTTTTCATATGGACAAAATTAAATATCTCTTTTAAGGTTCAGTATATTTTTTCTTGTGTAGATGTGTTTATTAATGTGTTTTGATTTTTTTTCTTGAGACTGCTATTTTAGGTAGTTAAAACAAATTTCTTTTTTTAAATATATTTTTTTAATTTTGATTTATTTTCCCTTTTGTTGCCCTTGTTTGTTTTTCATGTTGTTGTAGTTATTGTTGTTGTTGGATAGGACAGAGAAATGGAGAGAGGAGGGGAAGACAGAGGGGGAGAGAAAGATAGACACCTGCAGACCTGCTTCACCGCATGTGAAGTGACTCCCCTGCAGGTGGGGAGTCAGGGACTTGAACTAAGATCCTTATGGCAGTCCTTCTGCTTTGCGCCACATGCACTTAACTCTCTGTGCTACTGCCCGACTCCCAACAAATTTCTTTTTTTAAAATATTTTATTTTATTTATTTATTCCCTTTTGTTGCCCTTGTTGTTTTATTGTTGTAGTTATTATTGTTGTTGTCGTCATTGTTGGACAGGACAGAGAGAAACGGAGAGAGGAGGGGAAGACAGAGAGGGGGAGAGAAAGATAGACATCTGCAGAACTGCTTCACCACCTGTGAAGCGACTACGCTGCAGGTGGGGAGCCAGGGTTCGAACAAATTTCTTTTTTTATGGCTTCAGGTAGTTTCTGAGGCATAGTTAGAAAGGTCATTCTCCATGATTCTATAAAATGTTTTATGTTGACTTTGGGTAATTTGAACTCTTGTCCTTATATCAGCGATTTCTCCAAAATTTCCTAATTCATTTGATTGAAGACCAATATTAGAAAAAACAATATTTGAAAAGTATTCCGTGCCAAGAGGAGGATTTTCCTCCAGGGACTGTCAGCAAACTAGACTAAGTATATATGTGTATGCTAATCTATGTATGCATATTTATGTATGTCTAATCATTTATACATATAAACAAACATATTAAGCTAAACATGAATGATTATGTATATCTCTAAATTTAATTCATTACAAAATATATCATTCGAGTTCCCACCTGTTGCTTATCTGTAACTTTCCACTCCAACTAGGAGACTCATTTTTCCTTTCGTCAACAATCTATTTCCTTAATTAGTCAATTCAAATATATACAGTATATATACCACAGCTTTCTCAGCCACTCATCTGTTGTTGGGCACATGGGTTGCTTCCAGGTTTTAGCTACTAAGAATTGTGCTGCTATGAACATAGGAGTACACACCTCTTTTTGGTTGGGTGTTATGGAGTCCTTGGGGTATAACCCCAGGAGAGGAATTACTGGATCATATGGAAGGTCCATGTCTAGCGTTGTGAGAGTTTTCCAGACTGCTCTCCACAGAGGCTGGACAAATTTACATTCCCACCAGCAATGTAAAAGGGTTCCTCTGTCCCCACAACCTCTCCAGCATTTGTTGCTGCTGTCCTTTTTGATATATGTCATTCTTACAGGAGTGAGGTGGTATCTTAGTGTTGTCTAAATTTGCATTTCTCTGACAATCAGTGACCTAGAGCAGTTTTTCATATGTTTGTTAGCCTTTTGGATCTCCTCTGTAGTGAATGTTTTGTTCATATCCTCTGCCCATTTTTGGGTGGGGTCATTTGCTTTTTTGGTGTTAAGTTTGCTGAGCTCTTTATATATTTTGGTGATTCGTTTCTTGTCTGATGTATGGCATGTAAAGATCTTCTCCCATTCTGTGAGGGGTCTCTTTGTTTGTTTAATAGTTTCTTTGACTGTGCAGAAGCTTTTCAATTTAATGTAGTCCCATTGGTTTGTTTCTGCGTTAGTCTTTCTTGCAATTGGGTTTATTTCATCAAAGATATCCTTGAGGTCTGGGTGGGAAACTGTTTTACCAATGTTTTCCTCTAAGTATTTGATTGTTTCTGGTCTGACATCTAGGTCTTTGATCCATTTGGAGTTGATTTTTGTTTCTGGTGAGGTAAAGTGGTTCAATTTCATTCTTCTGCATGTTACAACCCAGTTTTCCCAGCACCATTTATTGAAGAGAGCCTCCTTCCCCCATTTAATACTTTGGGCCCCCTTATCAAATATTAGATGTCCATAGGTGTGGGGATTTATTTCTGGGCTTTCAATTCTGTTCCACTAGTCTGTGTGCCTATTTTTGTTCCAGTGTCACACAGTTTTGATGATGATGGCTTTATAATATAGTTTAAGGTCTGGGAGTGTGATGCCTCCATTTCTGTTTCTTTTCCTTAAGATGGTTTTGGCAATTCTAAGTGTTTTCAGGTTCCAGATAAATGATTGTAGTGTTTGTTCTATTCTCTTAAAGAAGCTTGGTGGAACTTTGATGGGTTTGAATTAAATATGTATATGGCTCTGGGGAGAATATTCATTTTGATGATATTTATTATTCCAATCCATGAGCATGGGATATCTTTCCATTTCTTGGTATCAGTTTCTATTTCCTTGAGTAGCGACTCATAGTTTTCAGTATATAAGTCTTTCACTTCTTTGGTCAACTTTATTCCTAGGTATTTGATTGATTTTGCTGAAACAGTAAATGGGAGTGATTTCAGAATGTCTTCTTCTTCAGATTTAGTGTTTGCATAAAGAAATGCCACTGATTTTTGTACATTGATTTTGTAGCCTGATACCTTGCTATATTGCCTAATAACTTCCAGTAGTTTTCTGCTGGATTCTTTAGGTTTTTCTATATATACTATCATATCATCTGCAAATAATGAGAGCTTGACTTATTCCCTTCCAATCTGTATTCCTTTGATTCCTTTCTCTTGCCTGATTGCTATGGCAAGAACTTCCAATACTATGTTGAAGAGTAACGGTGACAATGGACAGCCCTGTCTAGTCCCCGATCTGAGGGGGAATGCTTTCAGCTTCTGTCCACTGAGTATGATGTTGGCTGTAGGTTTGCTATATATAGACTCCACTATCTTGAGGAATTACCATCTATTCCCATTTTTTGGTAGAGTTTTGAGCATGAATGGGTGTTGGATTTTGTCAAAGGCTTTCTCTGCATCTATTGAGATAATCATGTGGTTTTTGGCTTTGCTTTTCTTGATGTGGTGAATGACATTGATTGACTTACAGATGTTGAACCAGCCTTGCATTCCTGGGATGAATCCCACTTGGCCGTGATGAACAATCTTTTTGATATGTTGCTGTATCCAGTTGGCCAAGATCTTGGTTAATATTTTGGCATCTATGTTTATCAGAGATATTGGTCTGTAGTTTTCCTTTTTTGTTCTGTCCCTATCAGCTTTTGGTATCAGGGTGATGTTGGCTTCATAGAAGGTGGAAGGGAGTATTCTTGTTTCTTCAATCTTATGGAAAAGCTTAAGAAGTATGGGTATTAACTGTTTCCTGAAAGTTTTGTAGAATTCCTTGTGAAGCCATCTGGTCCAGGACTTTTGTTGTTGGGGAGGTTCTTAATAATGGTTTCAATTTCTTTGTGATTGGTGCATTTAGATTTTGTAGTTCTTCTTGGTTCAATTTTGGAAGGGCATATGCTTCTAGGAATTGTTCCATTTCTTCCAGATTCTCTAGCTTGGTGGCGTATAGTTCTTTATAGAAGTTTCACAGGATTCTCTGGATTTCTGTGGTGTCAGTTGTGATATCTCCTCCATTTTTACAATTCTATTAATTTGAGTCTTCTCTCTTTTTTGTTTGGTGAGTCTGGATAGGGGTTTGTCAATTTTGTTTAATCTTTCAAAGAACCAACAATTGGCTTCATTGATCTTTTGTATGGTTATTTTATTTTCGATGTTGTTTATTTCTTCTCTAACTTTAGTGATTTCTGTCCTTCTGGATTCTTTAGGGTTCCTTTATTCCTCTTCCTCTAAGTCCTTGAGGTGTGCAGTAAGGTCGTTCATTTGAGCTTCTTCTTGGTGTTTAATATGTGATTGTATGGCTATAAGTTTCCCTCTAAGTACCGCTTTAGCTGTGTCCCAAATATCATTTGATAGGATGTGTCTTCATTTTCATTTGTTTCCAGGAACATTTGAATTTCCTGCTTGAGTGAATCTCTGACCTAGTGGTTCTTAAGTAGTGTGTTGTTTAGTTTCCAAATTCTGTGACTTTTAATAATTTTCTGTTTTTTGTTAAATGTTAGTTTTACTCCACTGTGGTCTGAGAAGATACTTGGGATGATTTCGATGCTCTTGAATTTATTGATGCTGTCTTTATGGCCTAACATGTGGTCTATCCTTGAGTATGTGTTATGTGGATTTGAAAAGAAAGTGTATTCCAGTTTTTTGGGGTGAAGGACTCTGAAAATGTCCAAGAGGTCTAGTCTGTCAATCTCTTCATTCAATTCTCTTGTATCTTTGTTGGTTCTCTGCTTTGTTGATCTGTCTAAGTGTGAGAGTGGGGTATTGAAGTCTCCCACTATTATTGTATTACTATTTATGTAATTTTGAAATTCCTTCAGTAAGTGCTTGATGTATTTAGATGGTCCCTCACTGGGTGCATAGATATTAATGATTATTAAGTCTTCTTGGCTGACTGATCCTCTAATCATTATGTAATGTCCTTGCCTATCTTTTATTTCTTTATTTAATTTAAAATCTATTGTGTCTGAGATGAGAATGACTGTTCCTGCCCTTTTTTGTGGTCTGTTAGCCTGTATGATAGTTTTCTATCCTTTCAATTTAAGTCTTTGCTTATCTTGTTGTGACAGATGGGATTCTTGCAAGTAGCATATGGTTGGATTATGTTTTCTGATCCATCCCCCAACTCTGTGCCTTTTGATGGGTGAGTTTAAGCCATTGACCTTTATTGATATTATGGATTTAATGTATTCTAGTGCCATTGTTCAAAAAAAATTTTTTCTGTTTGTTCTGATATATTGCCAGTATTATAGTGATGTTCTTGTTTATAAGAGGTCTTTTAGAACCTCTTTCAGGGCTGGTTTGGTGATGGTTGCCTCCTTTAACTGTTGTTTGTCTAAGAAGGTTTTGGTCCCTCCATCTAGTTTGAATGAAAGTCTAGCAGGATATACTAGCAGGATATACTTGGTTGAAACCCTTTTTCATTCAGGGCTCGATAGATATCTTGCCATTCCCTTCTGGCTTTTAGAGTTTGAGTGGAGAAGTCTGCATATAATCTTATGAGTTTTCCCTTGTATGTGACTTTTTGTTTCTCTCTTGCAGCCTTTAGGAGCCTTTCTTTATCCTTACTTCTTCTTATTGTGACTATGATGTGTCTTGGTGTCTTCAGGTCTGGGTTGATTCTGTTTGGTACTTTCTGGGCCTCTTGAATCTTGATGTCCTTTCTGTTATTCAGGTCTCGGAAGTTTTCTTCTATTATTTCCTCTAGAATTTTTGCTTCCCCTTCCTCTGTTTCTTCCTCTGGCAGGCCAATTATATGAATGTTACTTCTTTTGGGACCATCCCATATGTCTCTGTTGTTGTTTTCAGTGTCTCTGAATCTCTTTTTAAGCTCTTTCACCTCTTTCTTCATTTTCTCTAACTCATCCTCTGTCTGACTAATTCTGTTTCCTGCTTCTGTTAGTCTACTTTCCCTTGCCTTAGCTTCTTTCTTCATTACAGCTATTTCAGCTTTCAGTTCGCTAATTGCCTCAAGATAATCAGATTTTCCTTGGGGGTCTCAACTGTTGTTTCCCTAATACTGCCATTCCTTTCCTCCAATGTTCTTTTCATTTCTGTGATTAATAAGTTTATTATTGCTTGCATACTTTTCTTATCTATGGTTACTTCTGGCTGATTTGTAGTTTCTTCTGGGCTCTTGTCTTCATTCATTGGAGTAGCAGTTTTATTTGTTTTTGATCTACCCTTTTTTTTGATTTATGTGTTTCTTTTTTATGCTCTATTGTTCCTCAGCTGTGTGTCTTGAGTACTAGCAACACTGTACTAAATACCTTTATGACAATTGCACTCACCAACCTCAGGAATTACAGTAGCAACTGAAGCAAGTATTGAAGTAGTTCAATCACTACAAGTTAGCCAAAAAATTTCTCCAGTCTGTGAAAAAATAGTAACCAAATCCCAGTGAAGAAGAAAGAGAAAAGAAAGAAGGGATAGCAAGAATAGACAGTTATGCAAATCTACTATCCACTGTATATTCTAGGGGTTACAAGAGGGGAAAGAGAACTAGAGCAGAGATACACACATGGAGAGTCTACTCTGAGTCCGATTTCTTCCCCAAAACAATTCACGAATTCAGAAAGGCAAAGAAGAAGGAAGGAAGAAGTGCATGACAAGATTAAAAAAAAAAAAGAAAGAAAGAAAAAGAAAAAGAGACAAGTGAGAGAAAAGGGAAAAGATAAGAAAAAGAGCTGTAATTAAAGAGCAGTGAAAGGAAAGGTTTTTTTTTATTACTTTATTTTTAATTTAATTTAATTTGATTTTTTTAATTAGCTAGGAGGAGGAGGGAGGGGAGAATCTGTAGAGGAGGCAGGAGTAAGGTGACAAGTTCCTCCCACATAGATGATATGCCCACTACCCTAGCAATGAAAGATACCCTAAGAGTTAATTCTGATCAACCTAAAGGGGGGGAAGATATATGCCTTTATATAATATTAATAATAAAATAGAGCAGGGTAAAAAAAAAAACCCTATCCCAGATTACCTCAATCCTTGTGATCAGAGGCAGCTGATTGTTAAGAATGAGAAAAAACAACAACAACAACAAAAAAAAAACCTCAGGACTAGACAAGGATAGCTGAAATAGACAGTTAAGCAAATCTACTATCCACTGTATATTCTAGGGGTGGCTAAAGGAGGAAGGGAAGTTGAGCAGAGACACTTGCAGTGAGAGTCCACACTGAGTCAGACTTCTTCCCCAAAATAATTCCCAAATGTGTATCAGTGAATTCAAAAAAGCACACTGGTGGTGTGGGGGCTGGGGCCTGTGGCTTTGGAAGCTGTAGGATTAAGGAAGAAAGGATGACAAGAATGAGAAATAGAAAAAAAAAGAAAGAGAGAAAAATGAAAAAGATAACAAAAAGAACAGTCATAAATGAGCAGTTTATTTATTTATTTTTAATTATTTAATTAGCTATGTGGGGTGAGGTGAGGTGGTTGGCTACTTAGAAAGAAAAAAGGCCAGAGGTTTCAGAAGGGTATAGACTTAGAATGAATGATACTCCCTGGTGGGATAGGAATTTGCTAGACAGAAGCTCAGCAGGGGAGCCTGCTAGGATCTGGTCCCCTGGGACTGGTTATGGGGGGTGGGGTGGGAGTGTGCTTAATAATTAAAAGGAAAAAAATTATTTTCCCTTTTTTTCTACTCTATTTTTTAACCCAAATTAAGTTATAGTCACCTCCTTGGTGTTACCACTAGGACCCCTTATTGACTGGCCTACTAAAGGCAGAAAATCTTACCGTTTCCAGAAGATGTGGTCAGAGCTCAAGCCACTAGCAGCTTCTCAGTCCGCCATCTTCCGGGAACCTGCCTATTTGTTTGTGACTCTCACACACAACACAGACATTCAATTATTTTCTTTTTCTTTTTTTATATTTAAATTTTTAGTTATAAAAAGGAAACATTGGCTAAACCATAGGATAAGAGGGATACAACTCCAAACAATCCCCACCACCAGAATTCTGTATCCAATCCCCTCTGCTGATAGCTTTTCTATTCTTTATCCCTCTGGTAGTATGGACCCAAAGTCATTGTGGGATGCAGAAGGTGGAAGGTCTGGCTTCTGTAATTGCTTCCCCGATGAACATGGGCATTGATAGGTCAGGTTGATCCATACTCCCAGCCTGGCTCTCTCTTTCCCTAGTAGGGCAGGGTTCTGGCGAATCAGAGCTCTAGGACATATTGGTGGGGTTGTCTGACCAGGGAAGTCTGGTTGGCATCATGCTAGCATCTGGAAGCTGGTGGTTGAGAAGAGAGTTAACATACAAAGCCAAACAAATTGTTGAACAATCATGGACCTAAAGGCTGGAATAGTGCAGATGAAGAGCTGGGGGGGGGGGTCCTCCATTTTGTAGATAGCTAGTAGGCATATTTTAGTTATATTCCAAAGGGCCTGTGGCTATACTAGTTTGTTTTTTTTTTTCCCTGAGCCTGAAATCTGATATGCAGGTGGATCCAAGTTATTGTCTGGGGAGATGATGTCACTGCTGAGAAAAGGACCAGAAAGCTGGATCAGGGAAGAGAGTAGCTCCCTAATATGGGAAAGGGGTATAAATATTGTTGACTGTTAACCCCATCGATTTGATGTGATCTGGGGCCCATATTTAGCTTAGGAGCTTATATGACACAGACATTCACTTTTAATTTGAATGATCTTACAGAAAATATTAGTATTACTTTTAAATCACTCTCAAAATGAGTGAGTTTGATTTTTTTATTTATTGTTTGGAAACCAACTATCAATACCCATTTCAAATTACTCTATATGCAGAAATAATATGAATAATAGAATTGGTAGTATTTGCTCAATTGACAAGGTACAGATGCAGAGTTATATCCTTAGGCTGGCTCTAATTTTTGTTTTGTTTTTCAAGACTTAGATATCTCTATTAAAATCTGTGTATTTATTTTTCTTCTCTGTACATATGTTTTTTCCATGTATTTAATGGAAAAGTGTTGTCAAAACTGACAAAAAAAACTCTTAATAAATTATCACATTTAACCCTTGGCTAATACATTTGTATGGTGTTCATAGAGTGTTGTGGTGGCATAGCTCATCCAGAAAGTCCTCTTTGTTGGAGGGTTCAGTGCTGTATAAAGAATACATGGATGTATATGCATGTCTTCACATTCTAAGTTTTCCAGGACCTTGCCCTCACTGTAGAGCTCTGTAGCTGTGACCATGGACTGCAGACTCAGACGGACAGAGATCCAGAGGTTACACAGACTCCTGTGATAAATATGACTAGACATGGGCACTAGGTCAGCTTGATAGGGTTTACAGTTAATGGTATTTATATACTAGCTTCATGTTTGGGAGCTATTTTCTGCCTTAATCTAGCTTTCTAGTCCTATTCTCAACTCTGACAATTCTCAACTCTGAACCATCTTCCTAGACAGTATTTTTAGTACAACTCCATTTTAACTACCAGGCTTAGGCAAAAATTAGTAGAGTCATGGGCCCCTGGAAAATAGACTTCCTAGCTTCTTCCCACACAAAGATGCCTATTCTCATCTGCTCTATTCTTACCTTTGGGTTCCTGTTCATTAAACAATTTTCTCCTGCTTTATAGCTTGTTGTCTTTCAGCCACCAAGTTGCAGATGTTACAATGATTCCATCCTGACTTCCCTGGGCAGATCTCACCAATGTGTCCTGGAACCTCATTTCCCTAGAGCCCTACCCCACTAGGGAAAGTTAGAAACAAGAGTGAAAGTATGGATAGACCTGCCAATGTCCATGTCCAGTGGAGAAACAATTACATAAATCAGACCTTCCACTTTCTGCATCCTATAAAGTATTTTGGTCCCCACTCCCAGAGTGATAAAGAATAGGTAAACTTCTCATGGAGGAGATGGGACACAGAACTCTGGTGGTGGGAACTGTAAGGAAATTTACCCCTGTTATCTTACAGCTATGTTAATCATCATTAAATCCCTAATAAAATAATAAAGAAGAATATACAGGTGCTCAAACAAACATTCCTATAGGTAAAAACTATTACTGATCAGATGTGTGCGTCCTTCTGTTTTGTCAGGCACTGCAAAAACACTCAAAATCACCACTGAAACTATAATTTTCTAATCAATCTTTGGAAAGTGTAGGAATCATTTCTTTTTGAAGAAATGTATGTATTGATTTATCTATCATAACTTAGTGGTGTGTTAAACAGCATTTAAACAGATGATGACTCAGTTCCCATGGTTTGTTGATAGTTTTGCATCTTGAAGACAGCATGAAACACTAACACCTTTTCATATTTGTCTGTTTATAAAAAGTTGAATGATAAGAAAATTAAAGGGAGTAAAGTGCTGTTAAAGTGCTAACTCATCTCTTTTGGGAAAGGAGTCAGGGTTTTTATTAGATTTTTAGAATGACAATTAGAAGAGCAATCCAATTCTCTTGTTTATTATGCAGTATACTTGGAGCTTGTAGTGACAATACTATCATGAATAATGTTCAATAAAATTTAAGATATTTTGAAGTTTTTCTCACTTCCAAATTTTTTCAAAGATCTGAGTCATTTATAAGATAGAAAAGTATGCTTTTCTCTTAAAATACCTTGGAAAGGTTTTTCAATTTTCATTCTCTTTTGAATGTGCAAATGTCTTCAAAATATATCTAAGATATGGCATCTGAGAAAATGATCTTAAAAACTTTGATGTACCAGATATACTATTTATCATCTACACAGAATTTTATCTTTATTTGAAAAGTCAAGTTTTTAGAGATTAACTTAAAAAGCTTTTGAAAAGTATTTTGCTGCACCAAACATCATAGTTTAAATAGTATTCTATTCAAATGAAAAGGGAGACATTTGGTATAAGTTTCCCATTCTAAGCTGTTTTCAGTCTCAAATTTTATAATAAATATAAAAGTCTGTTGTCTTTTACTTTTTTTTCTGTAACTCTTAGTATCATTCTTAGACAAGCAAATCTTGAAAAGATATACACATTTATTTATTTACTTTCTGTTAGTGTAGTATCTATGGCTTTTGGTGGCTTTTTTTTCCCCATTTTATTGGGTAGGACAGAGAGAAATTGAGAGAGGAGGGGTAGATAGAAAGGGAGAAAGACATTTGCAGACCTGCTTCACTGCTTCTGAAGTGACCCCTACTGTAGGTGGGGAGCTGGGAGCTGGAACCAGATCCTTGTGCGGGCCTTTGTGCTTCGTACTATGTGTGCTTAACCCAGTGGCCACCGTTCAGTCCCCATTAAATTTTTTTTCTTTTTTAAAATTTTCTTTCTTTTAATATTTAATTTATTATTTATTGGATAGGGACAGAGAAAATGGAGTGGGGAAGGAGAGATACAGAGGGAGAGAGAATAAATACCCGTAACACTGCTTTACTGCTTGTAAAACTTTTCCCTTACAAGTGGGGAACTGGGGCTTGAACCTAGAGCCTTGGCCATTGTAACATGTGCATTCAACTGGTTGTACAAATGAGTGCTTCCCCTTGCTTCTGGGAATCAAGAGCTTGGACCCAAGCCCTTTCTCACAGTAACATATAGACTCTACTGGGTGAGACATTACCCAGTTCCACAATTCCTCTATTTCTTTTTTTTTAAATGGCATATAAAACTGAACATGAATTTAATTTTATTTATTTTTAAAAATACATCTGTCAAATAATTCAGAATGCTGTTGCCCTCAGGGCTAGTTCATTCTTTCCAGAAGTAATCTAAAAAATTAAGTTCTTTTTCTTTTATTTATTTATTTATTTATTTATTTATTTATTTAAGAAAGGATAAATTAACAAAACCATAGGGTAGGAGGGGTACAACTCCACACAATTCCTGCCACCCAATCTCCATATCCCATCCTCTCCCCTGATAGCTTTCCCATTCTCTATCCCTCTGGGAGCATGGACCCAGGGTCTTTGTGGGTTGCAGAAGGTGGAAGGACTGGCTTCTGTAACTGCTTCCCCGCTGAACATGGACGTTGACTGGTCGGTCCATACACCCAGTCTATTTCTTTTTCTATACTCTCTTCTGCAGTATTCCCAGTCTTAGTCTTCTTTAATAAGACAGTAGTAGTTGAAGGTCTATGATTTTTTTAACTAATCTCTATTTTTTGTCATTACCTGAATTTTGCACTGTTTGCTTTTTCTGATAGATAGATACATGATAGATAGATGATAAACAGGTAAATGATAGACAGATAGATAGATAGATAGATAGATAAATAGATAGGCAGACAGACAAAGAGAAAGGTAGTGGCAGAGAATGAAAGACAATACAACATTGAAGTTTTCTCCAGTGAGGCTGGGCAAAGCTCAAGCCTGGATCTTCCGTGTGACAAAGCAGGCATACAGTACAAGTGAACTATTTTGCCGCCTGTAAGTCCTCACTTTTAACTCCCTGTGCTTTATCATGAAAATTGCATCCACATCCATTATTTCAATATGAAGAAAATCTTATTTATGCTGTAGTTCTCTTCTGTGTGACAATTTTTACTGGGAATCTCAACAATACCACAAGTCTACTTTCTCAAAATTTTACTCAGTAATATCAGACATTCTCTTGATTTTAGGAAGAATTTCCCATTAAGAGGTGATTTATTTTCTTGGGCCATAGAATTAACCCATCCAGTAGGGTACCTGCCTTGCCAAGTGTGTGGATCAGTTTTATGTATGGGCTCCACATGAATGATCTTACGGAACCAGGGCAAACTTGTTGGGTTGGGGGGGGGGGGTCATGCTCAATTTCCCTTTATCCATCTCCACCTTTGTATATTATACAAAATCTTAATGCTTTTAACTCAGGTAGGTATTGAGTGTATTTACCTCTCTCAGTCTCTTTGTTATCAGAACGTCAACAGTCCACACTACATAAAGTTCTGCAATATTCCCCTAACTTCATTCTCTGTGCTATCACAGGTTACCAGTGCTTGATCTCCTTAAACCAGCTGTAATGACCCATCTTCCTCAGGTGTAGCATAGAGTATGTTGTCCAGCCTCCCTTTGGACAGACAACTCCACCAATGTGTCCTGGAGCTCTGATTCCCCAGAACCCTGCCCTACTAAGGAAAGAGAGAGACAAGCTGGGAATATGGATCAACCTGCCAACGCCCATGTTCAATGGGGAAGCAATTACAGAAGCCAGACCTTCCACCTTCTGCATCCCACAATGACCTTGGGTCCATACTCCCAGAGGGTTAAAGAACAGGAAAGTTATGGAGGGGGAATGGGATACAGAGTTCTGGTGGTGGGAATTGTGTGGAGTTGTATCCCTCTTATTCTATGATTTTGTCAGTGTTTCTTTTTTATAAATAAAATAAAAGAAAAATAACCAACTGTAATGTTTTTTTTCCTACAATGCAAAGCCAGTCACATGACACAAATGCTTAAAATATTTTTAATAAATAATTTATTTTAATGAGATGGAGAGAGAGCAAAACCAGAGTACAACTCAGCTCTGGCTTATGGTGATGCTGGGGATTGAACCAGGGACTTCAGAATCTCAGTCATGAAAATCTTTTGCATAACCATTATGCTATCTTCCCAGCCCCTTCAAAGATACTTTTTAAAGTATTTTATTTGATAGAACAGAGAAAAATTGAGAGGTGGAGGGGAGATTGGAAGAAAGAAACACCTGCAACATCGCTTCATTGTTCACAAAGTCTCCATCTATTGAAGGTGATGACTGGAGACCTGAATCCAGGTCCTTGTGCATGGTATTTGTGTACTAAATTGGGTGTGCCACCATCCAATTCCCACTGAAAATATTTAAAAAATATTTCTTAGTTTATTTTAGATAGAGATATATTATGGCGGGGAAGGAGAGAGAGAGAGAGAGAGAGAGAGAGAGAGAGAGGGAGAGAGACTGAAGCTATGCTTTACTGCTTGTGATCTTTCCCAATATAGACAGGAACTCGGGACTTGAACCTCGGTCATTGTACATTATAACATCAACTGGTAACTTGACTGGATGCACTGCTTCCTGGCCCTTTAGAGACTTGCTTGCTATGATGTAACTTTGCAAGTCCCTTTTGGCTTTTATAGTCTTATTTTGCAACATATTATTAATT
This sequence comes from Erinaceus europaeus, assembly GCF_950295315.1. Taxonomy (NCBI): domain Eukaryota; kingdom Metazoa; phylum Chordata; class Mammalia; order Eulipotyphla; family Erinaceidae; genus Erinaceus; species Erinaceus europaeus. The sequence goes on along the minus strand of NC_080165.1, from coordinate 136,598,441 downwards.
AGACAAACTCATATCTAACTTTCCAGTTGTACCTGTATCCCTTTATGATATGAGTTGTTGTATCTGAAACTTACTTTGTATTCGTCTAGTTGTTTCTTTTTGTCTTTTTTTTAAATTTAGTTATTTCTAATGTTTCACTCTATGATAGTTTTTAGTAAGAAAATTTTCAGGAATGTCTTCTCTTCCTCATTAACTAGGTTAATTTGATGTGACATAAGTTTAGAAAATGCTTAATATTTTTTGGTTCTTACATTTAAGTTTTCAAATTTCAATATTTGATTATTTCATTGAAATAAATTTCATTATTAGATTTCATGAGAAGAGGTTTTACTTTTTATGTATCCACAGCATTTTATTGAGTCTAACACTTAGTAGAACTTAAGTAATAATCATTGAGTGACTAAACAAATGAATTTAATTGTGGGCATTATACATACAAGAGTGAAATTTTGACACTGAGAAGTAATCTTCAGTATAACTATTAACCTGACAGAAATTCAAGTTAAAATGGAGAATGCCTAGTTCTAAAAGAGGTATCTAAAAGGTGTGTATCCCTATTAGATTTTTTGAAGACTAATTTTTAAAGTTTTTTTAAATATTTATTTTCCCTTTTGTTGCCCTTGTTTTTTATTGTTCTTGTAGTTATTGTTATTGATGTCGTCGTTGTTAGATAGGACAGAAAGAAATGGAGAGAGGAGGGAAGACAGAGAGGGAGAGAGAAAGAGAGGCACCTGCAGACCTGCTTCACTGCTTGTGAAGCGACTCCCCCGCAGGTGGGGAGGTGGGGGCTCGAATCGGGATCCTTATGCCAGTCCTTGAGCTTTGTGCCACATGAGCTTAACTGCCCGACTCCCGAAGACTGAATCTTAACTGTCATCTTTTAAGTGTTATATATTAGAAAAAACGGTGTAAGATAAAGACAAAGTGGCAAAACTTTCAAGAAAAACAGTGAAAATGGTTAATGGGTTAGTAACAATGATTCATGTGAAAAGAATAATAATGATCAAATCAGTACTGAATTTGAAAGTGTTTGACTTAGTTTGTGACAGAGCTCATTTTCTATATCATGGCTCTACCCTTATTATTTTTAGTACAGTATATCATATTAAATTAGATTGTTATTTTTCAATAAATATATTTGAAAAGCATGCACCCAAATATCTTATGGGTAATTTGATAATCATCTATAGTTACTGGAAGTTAAAGTCATCAACAAAGGAGAACAAAATATTAGAGAAAAGGAGTAGGTCTAGGGGCTGGGCGGTAGCTCACTGGGGTAAGCTCACATAGTGTGAAGAGCAGTGACACGCTGAACAATCCTGGTTTGAGTCCCCGGCTCCGCACCTGTAGGGAAACAGGTGAAGCAGGTTTGTTCTCTCCCCGTCTCTGTCTTTCCTTCCACTCTCCATTTGCTCTGTCCTATCTAACAACAACAACAGTAGCAACAATAATAATGGAAAAAAGATGGCCACCAGGAGCAGTGGATTTGTAGTGCAGGCACTGAGCCCTATAGATAACCGTGGAAGAAAAAAGAAAAGAAGAAAGGAAGGAGGAAGGAGGAAGGAAGGAAGGAAGGAAGGAAGGAAGGAAGGAGGAAGGAAGGAAGGAAAGAAGTAGGTAGGTCCAAAACTGATAAAAGGTATTTGCTGTGGAAAATTTCACTCAACCAAAGGTTTTTTTCCCAAGGGTGTATCAAAATGGGTGAATGCTCATATATATATTCACTATGCAGCAGAGTAAACAACTGGTCAAATTGGGTTGGCATTGAGAATGTGGTTTGAAACTGAAAATAAATAAGTAAATAGTAAATATTGGAAATACTGTGCTTTCTATAATATTTTATTGTCATGTATCAGTTTCTTATAGTTCTCAAACTTGTGGTCATTATAAAAATCATACATATAACATATATGTATTTTTATGTGTATGTTTTGTCAGGACTTCACCACTGCAGACTGACTTTTTCAGTGACAGACAGAGAGAAGACGCCATAGAAGTTGTCTTTAGTGAGGTAAGGAGCCAGGTTTGAACCTTGGTCACATGCATGTTAAAACAGTCACACTCCTAGGTGAATCATCTTGTCAGCCCAATAATTGCTATATTTTTACTAAAATTGACTACACTTTTAAATGTTTGTACCTGGAAATTAGAATAATAGCAAAAATAAAAATTGCTAGATATTTCCACTCCACATTCTAAGATGACACCCAGATTTCTTTTTCACATTTACAAATGTAAGAATGAGAGGGACTCAGATCACCTTGGTATTGCTCTATAAACACGGCAGAGCTGTCTTGCTGTTTCTGAATGTTCCCTTGTATTAAAGTTGCCCACTGACATTGAGTACTACTTCTGAATACTATTGGAATAAGGAATATAGTTTGTATTTAGTAAATAAGTTAAGTCTTTTACTCTAATGTGAGTAGAAAAAACTGTTTGAAATTTTGTTTTGTATCAATAGCTTGGGGTCTGGGGTGTGTCATATTCAGCTGAGGGAATATGTTACAATGCACAAGAATCCAGATTCAACCCCTCCCCCCACTTAGAGAGGAAAGCTGGGCGACCATTGAGGAGTAGTGAAGCACTGTTGCAGGTATCTGTCTGTCTCTCTGTTTCTCTCTCTCTCTCTCTCTCTCAACCTCTCCCTTCTCTTGATTTTTCTGTTCTTATAAAGTAAATAAATAAATAAGTAAATCAATAAATAAATGTTTAAAAAAATCTAATCCTCTGTGAACCCAGACAACCCACAAAGCCTAGCCACATTTTATATGGGGTTATGGGGGGAGGATCATGATATTTTAATGTGGTCTGGTTTTGTTGACATTTACAAATTTCCCTTTATTATAGTGTCTTTTTTATTTTCTTTTGGGTTAAGTATTTGAAAATAAGTAAAAATGTCTCTTGAAAAATACATGTCTCTACTAGGAGCTGAACATTTGGGTTAAATAAAGATGGACTTTCCAAAGATGACATTAGTCGTGGATATTATGGTAAGAACTCCCTAGTCTGTGCCATTATAAATTAATGTTCCTGGATTTAAATCTGTTGTAGAACACAATTTGTGAAAGAAATATACTGAAACAAAGTAAAAGCCCACATCCCACTTAGAGCTCTTGAATGTTCTGGCCTTAGCAACTTCATCCCAAGTTTACTGTTTGCATTTAACTCTCCTTTTACCTTGAAGAAGAGAGATGTGAAATGTCCTTTTGTCTGTTGAATGCTTCCTTGGTGCCATTTTTGTGGTATTTGCAGGTCTCTCTGACATTATCAAATGGATTGACATTTTAAATATTTGCAGTGCTCACTGGGTACTAATTCAGCAAAGGTGAACCACAAGCTTTTCACTGTGTCACAGCAAGTGATGTGTGTCTGTTTAATCACAGCAGCTGAAAGGAGATCGAAAGGCACTGTGTTGTTAAAGTCCTAAAACTGCTGTCACAGCAGACACACCTGGAGGGGTCCTTGAAGGAAAAAGCTAAGTAGTGAAGAACCTACTTAGGCCACAGGCTTATCTGAACCCATTAACCTAGCTCAGCAAGAAATACGCTCCTGGAATCTAGTGTTACCATATTTTTAATAAATTCTTTTTAGGTGCAGCTCTAGCATTTGTGGACTTCTCAGCAATTTGTAATTCTTCTTAGAATGCCAAGTGAAGTTGCATGTGCTATATTTTGACAGAGATGAACATCCAAATATTTTATAATGACAGAAAAATAAATCATTACAGATATCAACTCTCACACATTTTGGGGACTTGATCCAAAAGGAATTTTAGAAAGCAAGGGAGGATACTTTAACCTTTTTAATTTAGCTGGTGAAATTTCATGCTTCCTTCATTATTTACAGATTGTACAATGACCCATGTTAAAACATTAGTGAATGGAATGATTTTGAAATTCTACCCTACGGTCAACAAGAGTACTCCTCCGACCCAGAGTTGTGTTCATGTCCTCACCACAGTGGGGCGAAGCTTCATAAAGTACAGTAGTCGGTACATGTGTAACATTTCTCAGTATTCCACACAACGCTCTAACTCCCCACCTAGGTCTTCCTCTGTCGACATGTTCCAGGACCTGAACACTCACCCCAGCTCTAGAATCTTTTACTTGGATACAGTACAACAGACTCCAGTCTGAGTTCTGCTTTGTGTTTTTCCCCCCGTTCTAATTTTTCAACTTCTGGCTATGAGTTTCCCACTTTTTAAAATTTTTTATTTATAAAAAGGAAACACTAAAAAAAACCCATAGGATAAGAAGGGTGAAACTCCACACAATTTCCGCCCCCAGGACTCCATATCCCATCCACTCCCCTGATAGCTTTCCTATTCTTTATCCCTCTGGGAATATGGACCCAGGGTCATTATGGGGTGCAGAAGGTTGTTGGTATGCATGAGACCCCTTCTGTTTCATTTGTTTTAAATCCCCCCTGCTTGACACTATTCTATTTACATAACCACTGCATTCTATTTACATAACCGCTATTAACAAGCACCACCCTCCCTCCAGGGCATTGGTGGTTCAGTGATAGGATTCTCGCTTGCTCCGCCCCCTCCTTGTCACACTCTGATTTTCACCAGTCACTTTTCTCTCCACCCTCTCTATGTCACATCCTGTTTCCACCCTACTTGGCAAGTATATATAAAGACAGCATTGTGAGTTTTACAGTACCTTGAGTTTAGCTTAGCTCGGCTTAGATTGTGCTGCGTCCTGCATGAATAAAGAGATACTGCCTACAGCTCAACCATGAGTCCCTGGTCGTCTGTTACCCACCCGTGAAGCCAGCCCGGTGAAAACAACATAACCTGTCGAAAACAACAGAAGGTGGAAGGTTTGGCTTCTGGAATTGCTTCCCCGCTGAATATGGGTGTTGGCAATTGGATCCATACCCCCAGCCTGTTTCTCTCTTTCCCAAGTGGGGCGGGGCTCTGGAGAAGCATGGCTCCAGGACATGTTGGTGGGGTCCTCTGCCCAGGAATCCAGTTGGCATCATGGTAGCATCTGTAACCTGGTGACTGAAAAAAGAGTTAACATATAAAGCCAAACAAATTATTGACTAATCATGAACCTAAAGGCTGGAATATTGCAGATAAATATTTGGAGGTCTCTGTTTTTGAAATAGCTAGTACGTCTATTTTAGTTATATTCCAAACGGCCCGTGAATATACTAGTTGTTTTTTTTTTCTGAGCCTGACATCTGATATGCAGGTGTATTCAAGTTACTGTCTGAGGAGATGATGTCATGGCTGGAAAAAGGGCTAGAAATCTGGATCAGGGAAGAGAGTATCTTCCAAATATAGGAAAGGTGTATAAATATTGTTGACTGTAAACCCCATAGTTTTTTGTTTTTTTTTTTAACCTGAGTACTACTCAGCTCGGGCTATTGGTGGTGCATGGAATTGAACTTGGGACTTTAAAGCCTCAGGCATGAGAGTCTCTTTGCATAACCATTATGCTACCTATCCTTGCCTTAGTTCACTCTTTCTGTCTTTTTTTTTTTCTCTCTCTCTTTTTTCATTAGAAGTTGGCCTGAGGATATGAAGTCCCAGTAACAGTAATATAAATATATAATAATAAATAATAAAGAAATTAAAATTTCATTCTACTTTCTTTTTACAGAGGGAATTTGATTTTAGAAATAACCCCCAACATTTTAAATAATTCATCAAACAACATTTTTTATTTTAGGTTGCTCTGAACATATTTCATTGTCTGGCTCTTACAAATAATGCAAAAAAAAAAAGGTTTTACTTAAATGTTCTATACTTATTCTCCTGGCTTACTTCAGTCACATTTATATGTCTCAAAACAGGACCACCACATAGCTTGAAAAGTTTAGGGTATTGCAACTCATCTGTGCAAGTTTATTTAATATATTAGTGTAGAAAATAATAAAGGTCAAAGTCTTGTACTTCACTTTGTTTGAGTTTAAGGTATATTAAAGAACATAAAGCTCTGAAAATATCCTTAAATATTAATGGATAGTAAATATTGCAGTTTAGGTAAATAGCATTTATTAGTATGACAGTGGAAGTCATTTCCTAATTTAAAAATAAGTTCAAAGAAATTTTCTCTATTCCTTTTTTTTTTTTTCCCCGAGACAAAAACAGAGAGAGGAGAATGAAAAACACCATTAATCCTGGGAGCTGGGTGGTGGCTTACTTACCCAGTTAAGTGCACATAGTACTAAGCACAAGGAACTGCTCAAGGATCCAGGTTTGAGCCCCCAAGCTCACCACCTGTAGGGGGGTACTTCAGAAGCAATGAAGTAGGTCTTCAGGTGTCTATCTTTCTCTTTTCCTATTTCCAGCTCCTATCTCAATTTCTTTCTGAACTGTCCAATAAAATGAAAAAAAAAAAAAAAAGGCTACTAGAAGCCATAGATTTGTAGTGCTGACACCAAGCCCCAGCGACAACCCTGGAGACTAACAAACAAAACACCAACCAACCAACCAAGCAAACAGGAAAACAGCCTAGGATGTTCCTAGTTGTGACCACAGAAAGCAAGCTAAGACTGAAAGGGACTCAGAGGTTACACAGGCTCCTGTGTTAAACATGAATAGACAGAGGCTCTAAGTCAGATGGATGGGGTTTACAGTTAATGTTATTTATATATTTTTCCCATATTTGGGAGCTACTTTCTGCCCTGATCCAGCTTTCTAGCCCTATTCCCAAGTCTGACACATTTTCTTAGACAATACTTTTAGCTCACCTGAATGTTATCTGTCAGGCTCTGGCAAAAGCTAGTAAAGTTATGGGCCTCGTAAAATATATACCTAAAATAAACTTCCTATCTTCTTCCAACATGAAGATCCCAAATCTCATAGGCTATATTCTTACCTTTAGATTCCTGATTATTAAACAATTTTTATGCTTTGTATTTTAATGCTTTTAGCCACCAGTTACAGATGCTACCGTGATGCCAACCTGACTCCCCCGGGCAGATGATCTCACCAATGTATCCTGGAACCGCACCTCTCCAGAGCCCTACCCCACTGGGAAAAATATTAACAGGCTGGGGGTATGGATTAACCTGCCAATATCCATGTCCAGTGGAGAGGCAATTATAGAAGCCAGTCCTTCCACCTTCTGTACTCCATAAAGATCTTTGGTCCATACTTCCAGAGGGATAAAGAATAGGGAAAAATTCCTGTGTAGGGGATGGGATATGGAACTCTAGTGGAAGGAATTATATGGAATTGTACCCCTCTTGTCCCACATTCTTGTTAATCATTATTAAATAACTAATAAAAGGGTAAATAAGTAAATAATATTGTAAAAGTTAAAAATAAAAAGAACAACCACAATAACAACAACAAAATCCATAACACTGAAACTCCCCCAGGTTTGCAATCACAAACCTGGGTTACAAAAAAGAAGCAATATGCCACTCAAGTGAACTATTTTTCAGGCCTTCTTCATTTGTTTTCAATAGAAAAAAAATCCTTGGATGTCAGGCAAATCACTTAGATTTCATAAAATACCATTTCTTTCTAGTTAAGAAAAAGAATGACCACAATAACTAAAATAAAATAAAATCATAGAACTTATGGGCAATGCAAAATAAAGAATTGCTTTGGAAGAATTTACAGATGTCCTTTCTTACTTTTATGGGGGTAGGGGTCGGGGGGAGGGGCAATCACTAATAATTTCTCTTCAGTGCCTGAAGGAAACCATGTTTTCCCATCATATACAACACTATTTTCCCCTCTAGGTTTCTATAAAATGTTACTGACACTTTTATAAATAAATTCAAAGACTATTACATAGGAGAGGAGGGAAAACATTACAGAAAATAGGTCATTTTTATATTCAACGATCTGAGAGAAAATATTTGGCTGCACAGCTAAGTAACAAAAGAAATATTTATCCAGTATGCACAGTGGACAGGGCTGTATCTAAGTATATAGGTAAATAAAAACACACATCCATATCCTTATTTTAGCTTCCACTGTAGCAGAAGAAGATTAGTGATAGACACAGTAGATAAGTGGACTGTGTATGGAACATTTTTACGGCAAAAGGATAAAATGAATGGGACTGTGGGCTTGGTTGGTGATGGAAGCTTGACTGCTAGTTCAAATGCAGTGGGAAGTCTTTGTTTCCCCGAGCATGTGCTATCTAGTATTTGTTACTAACACTGACAAACTATCTTTAAGAGGGAAGGGAAGATCGTGCATGAAAAATAGTGACTCATGAGAAAGATTATTATAAGACATGTTTGGTGTTTGATAGACTACAGAAATGCATTCCTTTATCAGTTTTTGTGAAACAGATATGTACATTTGTGGGGCGAACATGATAACCATTACACTACAGAAACAAGCTCTGATACATACATTTGTATGATTTTAAATTTTGTTTATTTTTTTTTCAAAACAGTGTTAGTTAAACAGAAAAATGAAGGAATGTTAGAGATTTTGATGACACTGTACCCCTTACTCATACATAGCATTTCTCTACTTTCAATGCCTCCTAGCAAACATTTGTTATAACTGATGACCCTATATTGACACCTAATTATCACCCAAAGCATGTAGTTTACATTAGTTTTCACTGTTTGTGTTCACTCCATGAGTTTTGTCAAATGTGTAATAACACATATCTATCACTGTCATACGGAGCAATGCAACTTTCCTAAAATCCTCTTTGAATTCTCAAATTACTTTATCACTTTGTTCTTTTGATGGGACCACTCCAAGGCTGTTCTATAAATCCTGAATTTATAAATGTTGGAACAATGCTAATAATTATAGAAAATATTTTATAACTGCTATAGTGTTTCAGGTGATGTTTAAAGTCTCAGATATTGTCAAAACTAGGAGGCATATAACAATTTGCTGGAATGGTTCACGTATTAGAGTAGTACAGTATAGACATGTTAAGGAGAGAAAGACATACACAAGCAGGCTTCTCTGATTCTATGTCTTTAATCACTTGACTCTAGTGTTTCTCCCATAACCAGAATGTTTCCTACCTTCTGTATTGATTCATTAAATAAGATGCTTGGGGATTTTCCAGAAATGTATCAATCAAGGGTCCAGGAGGTAGCTCACCTTGCTAAGCACACACATTACAGTGCACAAGTATCCAGATTCAATGCCCTGGTCCCCACTTGCAGGGAGAAAGGTTCACGAGTGGTGGGGCAGAGTTCAGGTGTCTCTCTGTCTCTTTCTCTCACTGTCTCCCTCTACCCTCTCAATTTCTGTCTGTATACAAAAATAAATAAATAAATAAATAAATACCAAAGCAACTGAGTATAGGTGCATGAGAGAAATTGATTCTCAAGTTTCCCAGTTCAAAACTTGCTTCATATTGTATTTTATTATGCTAGCGCATATATTCATTTACAGATAAATATTTTAGCATTTACACATACTTCTTTTCCACTCTGTCTCTCTTTAAGTTCTTTCTTTCTTTCCCCATCTACATTGTCTAAACTGCTTCTCTTTCAGCTTTACATTTTTTAACAAAGCAGTAGCAACTAGAATTACATGAACAGAAATTCAGTTCCTCATTGGGCTTTCATTTGACCCTTAGTTAGAGAATAGAGGGAAGACGTTCTGGTAAGCACCAGTGTTCACTCTAAACCAGAAGGTATTCTGCTTGCTCTTCCTTTCCCTGTGTCCTCAACTTCTGTAAGTCTTGGAGTCATCTTACTCTTGGCTGTCCTCCACCTTAGTATCCTGCTTCCCTGCCAGCCCTATCAACTAAGGACTTGCTCTCATTCCTCTCTTTGGTATTCCCCCATTGTGAAGATGAGGAGATACACTCTTTGGCCCATATTGCATTTTCCCTTTTTCTACTCCCCTTCCCCCTCCCCCACTTTCCACTTCCCTCCTCCTCCTTCATTCTTCTCTAGCGTTCTTAACCTCAAATCTCCCTTTATTAGGCCATACATCTATAGAGTCTTCACAACCATAGGATCTGGATTCCTTCTTACCAGCCTGGGAATAATTTTTACTTGACCTGTTTCAGGTAACCAGGCATCATATGTTTGACTTAAGGGCCGTGTCCGTTTGTTTCCAACTTTAAAATTTGCATTGAGTTTACCAGTCTGTATGTTTTGAGTCTGTATGTTTCATACCTCTCTGAGATATATTACCACACTTACTCACAACCAAAAAAATGTCCCATCAAAATCTATTGGATTCCCCTCTGCTCTTTTTAATTTCCCTTTCCCTCTTTTGGCTGGTGACGTTATTTCCATAGTCAGGGGCTTGTTACCTTTGATGTTGTCTGTTGCTTTGGCTTATTCTATTTATCTTACATTTAAATTTTTATTATCTTTATTTATTTATTGGATAGAGACAGTCAGAAATCAAGTAGAAGGGAGAGACAGAGAGGGAAAGAGACAGAAAGATACCTGCAGCCCTGCTTTACCACTAGCAAAGCTTTCCCCCTGCAGGTGGGGACCGGGGGCTTGAACTTGGGTCCTTGCACATTGCAACACAAGCACTCAACGAGGTGTGCCACTATCTAGCCCCTTATCTTACATATAAGTGTGATCATACAGTACTAGTTTTTATTCTTATGAGTTATTTTACATAGCATAGTTCCTTGCAGAAAAAAAAAATGAAAGAAAAAAAAGGCTAGCAAGAATGGTGAATTCCTCATGTATTTACTGAACATATGTTTTTCCAGAGAGAGATAAAGAGACTGAGACCACAACACCAAAACTTTTTTCAGTGCTGTGGGTAAAAGCCTTAGGAACTAAAGTAAGGTAAGGTGTAATAGTACATTTACAGGAAAAGTAACTTAAAAATACAAAGGATCATCAAAACAACTGGATCAAAAAAAGCAAAATAGTATCTTCAAGATGACAATTCATTCTCAACTAATCTATGAGATTTTATTCAAAACATCAATTTGTATATACAAAATTTTAGAAATTGATGTTAACAGTGGGTTAATTACTAATTTTTCAATAGTAGCAAAGCAAATTTAAATGGAAAATGTATATTCTCAAAGCTTACTATAAAACTGTAGTTACTAAGATAGTGTGCTGTTGACAAAGACATCAATATGCAGTTTAATTTCTGTAAAGGTAGATTATATAAAGTGATAATTTGCTTTACAATAAATGAATATCACAAATTAATTTTTAAAAGGATGAACTATAAAATAAATTAAGAAGTTAAGATGGCAATAATAATGAAGCTTATGGCAATTTGATATTTAAAGAAAACAAAAGACAAAATTGGAATGTTATATTAGAATCATTTATAATTCCCAAGACAATGCTATCAGAGCCACAGAACTTCGGCTATGTGTGGATTATAAAACAATACCCCTGTAATCTTGCAATCATGTAAACTAATAAATAATTAACATAGTAAAAAGAAAACAGTAACTTTATATTATTTATTTATTTATCACCAGGGTTATCAACATTGGGGCTTAGAGCCAGCACTAGGAAGCCATTGCTCCTGGAGCCATTCTTTCTTTGTTTTATTTCTATTTTTCTTTCTATTTTATTTGATAGGCCAAAGAGAAATTAAGAGGAGATAGAGAGGGAGAAAGATAGACACCTGCAAAATTGCTTTACTGCTTGTTAAACTTTCCCCCTACAGGTGGGAGCAAGGGCTTGAACTGGGCACTAGTGAATGGTATTGCTTTTACTCAGCCAAGTACATACCCCAAAACCCCCAATGACAATGTTTGTATGATTTTGTATCTTTCTGTACTTTTAATGCATATTTACAAAAAAACAAATTGCGTTCAGTTTGGTCTTTTGGAGAGGAGTGATTCTGCATCTCCTGAAATAGGAAATCTTTAGATCTAAGAACTAGAATACTCTTTATGTTTACACACACACACACACACACATACACACACACACACACAATCTCAAATTCTACACTGTACTAGTTTTTGCTTCAGAGTGAAGAACATAGCATATACTGAGTTCAACACATGCACTAGCATAAATCTTTGCTAAATGGTTAAAAGAAATAGTTTGCCTAATGCTCATTTATGTTGTGCTTTTACATAATAACTGACCTAAAATATGAAAGTAGTCTAGAGTAGATGGAAAAAATCTAAATACAAACAAAAGGTGAAGGTAAGTTTAAGTGAAATTATTGTATGTGATGAAGTGAATCATTCTCTACTCAAAGACAAGACCATCTGCATCATCATGTACAGCAAGTCTGTTCTCCCTTAGAGAGGATGTCGCCATTGATCTACATTTTTGTTGGTATATATTACCTTTCAGAAGCTTTTCTTTCACACAGTTAATTGCCTGCAAGCCAGCAATATCTTGTCTTGTCAGAAAAAAAAAAGAGAGTGGAAAATAGGTGAAAATACTTGAAAGGGGGACCAGAAAGTTAAATTTAAAAAGTTGAATTATTCAAATGTATTGATATGAACAATGACAAAAAGTCAATAAAATAAAAGATATCTTGTTTTTGATATCTTGTTCTTGCCCTCTCCCACCTCTCTCTCTCTCTCTCTCTCTCTCTCTCTCTCTCTGTGTGTGTGTATGTGTAAAGTCAAGTTCAAGTGCAATGAAATTGCACATAAGGTAGATGTCTTGGAATTGACAAACACAAACCTATTTGAGAAGTAGAAAATAATTATAAGAAATTGAGGTCTCGTCACCCAATCTGGTCCCCTATGCCTACACTGAACTTCTCTGTCCCAGTCTCTTGGAAACAGAGTTGGCAGTCAGCTGAGGTAAAGAACAAACACCTCATCACAGACCCCTGCAAGCGTCAACCCGACTTTGATCTAGCACGTTATGATTGGGCCCTCCTCAATCGTTATCGAACAGGCCATGGCCAGTGCGCCGCTATGTTCCATCGCTGGGGAGCCAGAGATGACCCGAACTGCCCCTGCGGCTCCAGACAGACTATGACCCACATAGTCAACGACTGCCACCTCTCCAGATTCAAAGGAGGTCTCGAAACTTTACATCAGGCTCAACCTGACGCTGTTGACTGGCTACGGAAGAATGGCAAATGCTAGAAGAAGATTATAAGAAAAATATTCTCCTGATCTGAAATATTTCCAAAGTAAAACAATGGCAGAATCCATTGACCACATTACATTTCATTACTTTGGTGCTATTTTTAAATTATAGGACACATTGCCTTCATGTAAAAACTTTTTTTAAAAGCATTTAGAGACAAATGTTTTTGGTATTGTGAACAAATATGTAGACATGTAGCAAGAATGAAATTAGGACTCTATTCTATGCAAAATATTAAAAAAGGCCAAAAATACTTTCCTTCTATATCCTCTGATTTATGTCAGGTCTAGAAAATGATATAGAATCAAGACCAGTATTTACATAAAGGACATTTCCCTGTGGGCCACAATAAAGTTACATGACATCCTTTCAACCTGAGCATTTCTTCAGAACTCATTGTTAATTTGAATCTCACTAGAGTAGATAAAATTGGATACTTGCTCCTATTTGCAAAAAGAAAAAAGGAGAATTAAAGAGTCAGGTTTTGGTATGTTGTGTTCATTTTACTGTACTGTTTTTTATCTAGTAAAAGTTTTTACAAGTGCCATCTATTTTTTTCCTTATTTCTGACTGTTGTACAGATGATAAGACAGGGTAGCTATAGAACAGCAGAGGGTTATTTTATATTGGGAATAATTCACCTGTCCTGGAACTGTGATCTGGGAGCTCTTAACAATCTAAGCACCTTGGTGAGCTGGAATTTATTACTGTAGGTTCATTCTTTTCTGTAGGCCATGACAGCAATTATTGTCCTTAAACTTGATTTTCAGATCCAATATATTCATTAAACTAAACATTTCCTATTAATATATACGGGCCATCTAACCTCTATTTCTGCAATAAATATAACTTGACCCTGTCATCTATAGACTAGGTCATGTGCACAAGAGAGTTTTCGTTATCTTTTTAGTTTCTTGACATAAAATTTGTAATTCCCTTCAACTGTTACTGATAAAAAGACTAATATTTTATACTTTATTAATGCTTCACTATCTTACTACAAGATACTGATTTAACATTTTGTTTATTTAAATTATCGATTCAGAGTTTTGGAGTTAGTGATCCACTATATTCTAATGCAACTGAAACTGAGTAAGTTATTTCTCTTTTCTTACTCATATTGCCTTTCCTCCCTAAGGAAGTAATTCTAAGTAGACTGACTGAATTATAAGTAGACATTTGATGGTGACTAAGAAAATTTCAGAAGTCATTTTTATTTTCCAAAATATAAAACAATAAAAAGCAATATCCAACTATCAGAGATTCTGAAGAACATTCCATGACTTCTTGTTCAAGGAATTAAAAACATGAATGAGATTATTAATGAAAGAACTATATATGCTGAGCAGAGAGATAAGCTCACCAGATGGGGCAGAAGCCTTGCAATTCTCTCTGCCCAGGTTCAAATCCCAGAACCACATATAATACTGGAGGAAGCTCTGAGACTGATTTTTCTATCATTTTCTCTCTACATATAGCTGAATGAAAATGCAGTTCAAAGCAGTGAAATTATACATGCATTAGGTTCCCGCTACATACTGAAAATAGTTAATAAATTATTGGGTATATTTCATAATTAATGTTCTTGTGTATATTACACACTATTTATAAAGTCCTTAAAGACTGCTAAAATGTCTCACTTGTAGAGGACACATGTTACCATGTGCAAAGATCCAAGTTCAAGTCCCTGGTTCCCACCAGCAAAAGGAAAGTGTCATGAATGATAGTGCTGTTGTTTTCTCTGCTTTTCTCTATCTCTCCCTTTCATTCTCTCTTTACCCCTCTCTGTCTCTCTCCTTCTATGAACTTCTATGAACTAACAGTGGTAGGGACTGCCCCCTCTCTGAAAGGAGGCTGAGTCATCCCACTCTCTCACTCTAGGAAAATTTGTCCTGAAATGGGTGCAAGCTGCAGCCATGGGCAGCAAACACAGACTGACAGGGTCTCAGAGGCTATTCAGGACCCTGTGATAAATATGAATAAATCTGGGCCTCAGGAAAGACTGACATGGTAAACAGTTAATGGTATTTACGTATTTTCATCAAGTTTGGGAACTACTCTGCCCTAATCCAGCTTTCTAGCCCTATTCTAAACTCTGACATCATTTTACCAGACAATATTTTTAGTCCATCTACGTGCTATCTATCAAGCTCAAGCAAACATTACCAAAGTTATGTGCCCCTTGGGACGTACATAAATAGACTTCCTAGCTTCTTTTCACACTAAAATCCCTATTGCCATCTGTTCTATTCATACTTTTTGGTTTCTGTGCATTAAATATTTTGTCCTGTTTTACATCTTACCACCTTTCAGCCACCAAGATGCAGATGCAACTAAGATTTTATCCTTACTTCCCTGCACAGATGACCTCACCATTGTGTCTTAAACCCTCAGCTTTCCAGAGTTCTACTCCATGCCAACATCCATGCTCATGGAGAAGCAATTATAGAATCCATAACTCCCACATTCTGCACCCCATAAAGATCTTTGGTCCATACTTCCAGAGAGGGAGAAATGTTAGGGAAAGGACTCTGAATTGCAATTCCATTAGGACTTGGAGAGAGAAAAGTAAAAAAAAAAAAGAATAATACTTGGAAGTACTGGTTGCAACTTAGAGAGAAAGAGAAGGCAGGACCATAGAAAAAAATGGGCAAATATATACAAATATAGATATAGAAAGAATAGTCAATCCACATCTGTGATCTTGGGAAAATTACTAGAGTTTCCAGTGAAGGAATGAGAACACAGAACTCTGGTTGTGGGTAAGTTGTGGAATTCTACCCATTATCTTATAATTTTGTAAATCAATATATCAAATCACTGATAAAAAATAAACTTTAAAAATAGCCTTTAAAAACAGTGGAGTCATGTAAGCATGCCTCAGAGAGAAACCTAGCACAAAGAATAATGTTTCGGAAGAAAAAGGTATGTGTGAGATAAAATATTTGAACATTACAAATGTGCATCAACTTCAGATTCTTGTGGTGCCTATTGTGATATTTCCTCTTTCATTTACAATCCTGTTTATTTGAGTCTTCTCCCCTCCCCCTTGCCCTTTTTTCAGTGAGTCTGGCTATGTGTTTGTCATTTTTGTTTACTCTTTTGAAGAATCAACATTTTAGCTTCTTTGATCTTTTGTATGGTTCTCTTTAACATCAACTTAATGGGTTAGGAAAAGAATGAAAATGCAGGGTTTCATTTAGAAAGAGATTTCCATAAAAGTGTCAGACATTTAGGAAATCTGTGTACTCATTTATGACTTAATACTATCCCCACACATGAGAACTCTTAGAATTAATACGTTAAACTCACAGTGATAGCTTTCATTTGAGAAATTCTAAACCTGCTATAATTCATTTTTGCAAGAATAGAAATAAATATATTCATAGGAATCTTACATATTATTGATCTTATATGAAACCTTCTTGAACAGAAAACTCTAAAATACTACCTTAGCACAGCTGTAAGAGTAATTAATTTTGAAGTCTCAAAATATTTAATTTAAATTACATTTATATAGAAATATTTCCAATTAAAAGTTTTCATTAAAATGCACAATTATAAGAGCAATGCAAAAGACTGCAAAGAGTACAGACTTACTCAGAATTCCTCCTTAAAATCTAAGTGTTAAGATGAACAGTTTAGATTTGCAGAGGATATGAAGACTGATATTACAAATTTAGCATGTGTCATATTATGACTTTATTTTCTGAATTTGCAATGAAGATTTGAATATACTACATTATATAAAACCAAACACGATTTTCACTCTTTTTTTTGCATACATTTTCTTTTTTTTAAGTTATTTATTTATTTATTCCCTTTTTGTTGTCCTAGTTGTTTTATTGTTGTAGTTATTATTTTTGTCAGAGAGGGGGAGAGAAAGATAGACACCTACAGATCAGCTTCACCACTTGTGAAGCTACTCCCCCGTAGGTGGGGAGCCTGGGGCTCCAATAGGGATCCTTCCACTGGTCCTTGTGCTTGGTGCCAAGTGCATGCGCTTAATCCACTGTGCTACCACCCGACTACCTGCTTACATTTTCTTATTGTAGGATGTGGAACTCTCTAGTAAGTGCTGCTTATACTATCTGAATATCTGTATATAAATCACAAGTCCGTGTTTTCCTCTATCAAATGTAACATTTACTTCCTTGACATTTTAATATTTCTTATTTAGTTTTACAACTTTTCTCACTAATAAACTGCAGCAGTTAAACAGCTCAGCAGTTCACACAACAGTCTGTCATACCTTGGGCTCTGAGGTATCAGATTTTCTTCCTGTACCACTATAATCCAGACCTGAGTGCTACTTTAGCTTAAAAAATAATAAGGTTAAAATTGTCAAAGAAATGCTACTGTTTAATTTTAATGTATCACAAATATTTTCTTATAAGGTATGTCTAGATACCTGGGAGACATCTCCATGTTAAAGCACAGAATTTCAAGGCCCATAGTTCAATTCCTGGTATGACAAGAATCAGCGCTGAGTGGTGCTCTGGTTTCTCCATCTCCCCGACCCTCCTAGGAATAAATAAATCAGTATTTATTATTTGAAAGAAACTTAGTACGGTAATTGTAATTTATAAGACTGCTGTTGTCACATGTCCCCATGAGAGGTGTCTGCACACTGAATTCTCCACCAACTAGTCCTGTTCCTCTAAGTAAGGTTCACTCTCCTGCTTCTCTTCTTCACTTCTTCAGAGTCCTTGAATCTACTGCAATAGACCACAACTAATTGAGTTTTTCTTTGTATTTTACTTTTTTTTTTTTTTTTGCATGTTGTAGCTCATCTATGGGATCATCTGGTACTCATCTTTCTCCTTCTGGTCTATTTCACTTCACATGATCCCTTCACATTCCATCCAAGTTACAGCAAAAGAGAAAATTTCATCATCTTATAGCTGAGTGATATATACATCAATATATCTAGGTATATATGGGATAGATATGTAATATATAGATATGTATGTGATGTAATATATACCACAATTTCCTTATAACTACTCATCTGCATTAAACATTTGGGTTGCTTCCAAATTCAAAGCTTTTGTAATAGTGCACCAATGAGCATAGGCGTGCACAGATATCTTTAGATATATCTTTGTGTTTCTTGGATAGATTACCTAGGAGAAGAATGTAGGTTCATTTTTTTATTTTGAGCAGTCTCCAAACTGCCTTCTATATGGGCTGAAACTACATTCACACTAAGAGAGTAACAGGTATATATATATCCTCTACAGCATTTGTTTCTGTCTTTCTTAATGTATGAAATTCTCACGGGTGAGAGGTGATATTTCATCGTATTTGCATTTCTCTGATAGCGACTTTGATAGTATTTTCCATATGTTTGTTGGACTTCTGAATCTTTTCTTGAAGAAGCTGTTCAGATTCTCTTTGTATTTTATAATGAGGCCATTTTTCTTGTTGCTGCTGAGTTCTGTGAGCTTTATAAATTTTGGAAATAGTTCCTATCTAATGTACCATGTGAAAAATTCTTTTCCCATTTAGTAACTTGTTTTTTTTTTTGCTTTTATAATGGTTCATTTCTCCATGAATCTATATTTCATAGTCCTTATAGATTAAATGTTATTTTATTTGCTGCAGAACTTGAGTCTCCAAAACATTACCAAAGTAGATGTCAAGTGTCTGTTCATATTTCCTTCTATGTATTTGATGGTTTATGATTTAACATCTAAGTATAATCAATTTTAAGTTGATTTTTGGTTATGATGGCATGTGGTGATCTTATTTCATCCTTTTTCATGTGATTACCTAGTTATCCATTGCAATTAATTAAAAATACTATTTTTTCTATCTAATGTTTTGGACCCTTACATATTCTTTTAATATCTTTTATTGTGGGGACTAATAGTTTAAAGTAAATACGGTTGTTGGTACATGTGTCAAATTTCTCAGTTTTCAACAAAACAGTCTCATCCCCAGCACAGGTCTTCCTCCACCATCATTCGCCAGAACCTGAAAATCTTTCCCTACCTCCCAGAATCCTTTACTTTAATGCAATACACCAAATCTAGTCTAAGTTACACTTTGTTTTTCCCCTTTCTGCTCTTATTTCTCAACTTGTGTCTATGAATGAGATATCCCCATATCCACCCTTCCTTTTCCAGCTTAACTCACTTAACACGATTCCTTCAAGGTCTATCCAAGATGAGGTAAAGACAAATTCATCATTTTTAACAACTGAGTAATATATATTACAACTTTCTCAACCATTCATCTGTTTTTGGACACTTAAGTTGCTTCCAGGTTTTGTCTATTACAATTAAACTGCTATGAATATACACAGATTTTTAAATGGGTATGTTTATTCCCCTGGGGAGGGATTGCCAGGTCATAGGGTAGGCCATTTCAAGCCTTCTGAGTGTTCTTCTGACTGCTTTTCACAGGGTTTGGTTCAATTTACATTCCCATCACTAGTAAAGGATGGTTCTCTTATCCCTATAACCTCTCTAACATATGTTGTTATTATCCTTTCTGATATATAATATTCTCACAAGAGTGAAGTGGTATTTCATTGTTGTCTTTATTTGCATTTTTCTGACAATTAATGTCTTGGAGCATTTTTTTTTATATCTATGTTGGGTTTTTGGCTTTTTGGATATCTTCTTTGGTGATGTTCTGTTAATATCTTCTACCCACTTTTGGATTTTTGTTTTTGTTGTTGATGCTGAGTTTGGCGAGCTCTTTATATATTTTGGCTATTAGTCTTTTACACGTAAAGATATTCTTCCATTCTGTAAGGAGTCTCTTTGTTTGACTAGTGATCTCTTTTGCTGTGCAGAAGCTTTTTAATTTTATGTAGACCCATTAGTTTATTCTTGTTTTTGTCTTCCTTGTTACTGGGTTTGTGTTGTTAAAATTTGGAGGCTCCAGCTGGCCAGGCTAGCTTCATGGGTGGGAAACAGAGACTCGAGGACACACGGCTGGGCAGGGAAGCTGTATTTTTTTATTCAGGAACAACAATTTATAAACTAAGACAAACTAATCACCAAACAGAACTCTCCTGCCTCCTTTCCCCACAGCGGCGCCAAGCACTCTCGAACTCTGGGACTCTGGAACTCTCTCGGGGTTCCTTGGGGCGGGGACAAGCAGGCCTGCGAAACTAGCAGGACTGAACCAATTTTCTTGGCAGGGGGAGAACTAGAACAACCCAATGTAAAGCATACAACAGGTTTGTATCATTGAAGATGCCTATAAAACTTAGATGAAAAAGAGTTATGCTAATATTTTCCTGTAAATATTTAATAGTTTCTGGTCTAGGATCCAAATCCTTGATTCATTTGGTATTTACTGTTATGTGTGGTAAAATGGAGTGTTTGAGTTTTATTCACTTTCCCCTTTCAACCCAATTTTCCCACCACCATTTGTTGAAGAGACTCTCCTTTTTCCACTTAACAGTCTGGGCCCCCTTGTGAAAAATTAGATGTCCACAGGTGTAGGGTCTTATTTCTGTGCTCTCAATACTATTTCACTGGCCAGTGTGTCTATTTTTGTTCTAGTACCAGACATTTTTTGTTACAATGGCCCTGTAATATGGTTCGAGATCTAGAAATGTGTTGTCACATCACTTAATATTAATTGATATGTAATTTTAAGTGTTAAAAATACCTGATTTTGTTTATTGCTTTTCTATTCAAGGTATTAAGGTATTATTGCTTTTCTAGTCAAGGTTTATTAAGTATTTCAGACAGTTAAGCAATTACAGGTGAGTCTGTAAATCATTTTGATACTAGTATGTGTCTAGAATCACTGAATTCTTCATCAAACTAGTGATTCCTGGCATTGCTTTCCTTTTATATGATGATCTCTACTAGGCTCCTTTTGATTAATACATAGGATTATGGAAGAACATACTCCACTAGTTAACAGATGTACCCCAGCATAAAGAAATTACAGCAAAGAATTATAGAAAAGACTGTCTAATATAGCTACTGGACATTGCAAAGCTACTAGAAACTACATAAATAGTGTGCGTCTATTTTTCAGTTTTATCATTTATCATCACGTAACAATACCTTCTACCCCTAAACTAACACTTAGAATGATACTATTCAAAGTTACATTAAAAATATGAGAGTGATTAGAGCCCATATTTGTTTTAAAAACTCATGTTCCTTTAGTTACAACAAATTTATGTCTTATGCTAAGCTCTTAGAAATATAGGGCCTGTGGTCCAGGAGGTGGCGCAGTGATAGAGCTTTGGACTCTAAAGCATGAGGTACCGAGTTCGATACCTGGCAGCACATGTACCAGAGTGATATCTGGTTCTTTCTTTCTCCTCCTATCATTCTCATAAATAAATAAAATCTTTTTTTTAAAAAAAAAGAAATATAGGGCCTATTTAAAAAAGATTTCTAGTTAAATTTGACAAGCTGAAGTGTTTCAATTAAAAAAAAAGTAGGATTAATCTTTCTTTTTTTGTTTCTATTTTTTTGTAGTAGAACTAGAGTAACTGACTTTCTGTGCTAAAACATGTTTTGAAAATACACTATCATTTTAGTACAAAAGACCAGTTATCACATTATGCACGGTGTTAGATATAATAGCTGATTTCTGTTATGAGTGAGTACATCAAATAAATGAATAAGTTCACTAAGTGCCTTAATTCAATGTTAGGATCTGAATGATCAGAAATATAAAAAATATACATTTTGCTAATTTCTTTCACATTTAATGTTCAATTATCTCAATTCTGTTAGACTAATATAAGGAGGCCTAAAAACTTGTATTTTCTCAAAGATTACCCTCAGTCAATGGATTGGAGAATATCTTCTCTTTTATGGTGTCTCTGAAAGACTGGTAACTTCTTCACAATTTTCAAGTGAAGAAAAAAATCCTGAAATAGGGAAATAATTCAGCATCAGAGCACAGGACTTGTATGCTAGAGACCTCAGAAGCCTCAGACTAAGCCCCAACATCATCATATACCAAATCTCTGTTTGCTAGCTTTGAGCAAGTCTCTGGTCTCTCAAATATATTCAAAAAATTCAGTTCTCTCAGGCTGTGATTTTTTTTATCTCATATCCTTCATACAGATATCCCTTTACCTCTATGTCATACTCCACCCTGGGTATGAGGTCTTGTGTTTCCTGGCCAAAAATTGAATTTGGTACCCACTGGACCTCAGACATACAAATTGGTGCATTGCCATTATTTTCTTTTTCCTTGCATATAGAATTTTGAAAGCAGAGAGTTACTTCTATAATGCTCTTTAACAATAGCAACAAAATGATGCTCCAAATATATACATCATGAACATACACTTTGAAAATACACTGATACACAGAATATTGCTCCTGGATCCTGTGGAATTGAGTATCTGCCCTGCCCCTTTGCATAGAAAAGAACAGCAACTCCAGTGCTATGAGATGAGGCCCTAGATTCATTTTCTATTAAAAACTCAAAAAGGATTTAACAAACAAAACAGATCAGTAAATAAAACACAAGAAATTCAGTTGCATTCAATAGCTATACAGCTAATGAAGGCAAAAGTGATATATAATTATTATTATTTAAATATTTATTCCCTTTTGTTGCCCTTGTTGTTTTATTGTTATAGTCATTATTGTTGCTGTTATTGATGTAGTTGTGTTGGATAGGACAGAGAGAAATGGAGAGAGGAAGGGAAGACAGAAAGGGGGAGAGAAAGATAGACCTCTTTCACTGCTTGTGAAGCAACTCCCCTGTAGGTGGGGAGCCTGGGGCTTGAACTGGGATCCTTAATCCCATCCTTGTGCTTTGTGCCATGTGCGCTTAACATACTGTGCCACCGCCCGACTCTCAATTCTTTTTTTTAAATCTTTAGTGGAGGGATTAATGGTTTACAGTCAACAGTAAAATACAGTAGTTTATATATGTGTAACATTTCTCATAACAACTCAACCCCTTCTAGGTCCTCCTTTGCCATCACCTTCCAGGAATTGAACCTTCCCCATCACACCAGTCTTTTACTTTGCTGCAACTCACCAAACCCAGTCCAAGTTCTTCTTTGTCTTTTCTTATTTCTCAAGTTGTATTATTATTATTATTATTGATTTAGTAATGATTGACAAGATTATGGGATAAGTGGGTACAATTACATACAATTCCTACCACCAGAGTGCCATATCTCATTCCCTCTGTTGGAAGCTTACTTATCCCTCTGGGAGAATGGTCCAAAGATCTCTATGAAGTGCAGAAGGTCAGAGGTCTGGTTTCTGTAATCGCTTCTCTGTTGGACATGAGTGTTGACAGGTAAATCCATACTCCCAGCCTGTCTCTACCTTTTCCTAGTGGTGTAGGGCTCTGGGGAAGTAGGGTTTCAGGACATAATCGGGAGGTCATCTGCCCAAGGAAGGCTAGTTGGCATTGTGGTTGTATATTTCGACTTCTGTCTATGAGTGAGATCATTCCATATTCACCCTTCATTTTCTTTCATATTTCACTTAGGATTCCTTCCAGTCTCATCCAAGATAGGGTGAAGATGGTGAATTCACCATTTTTAGTAGATGAGTAGTATTTCTTTTTTTTTTTTAATTTTTAAAAACTTTTTATTTATTTTATTTATTTATTTATTTTTTTGCATTTACAAGAAGTTTTATTATTTTAACCAACCACAGTAACCTTTCAGAGTTTCATAGTTTGGTTTCAAAGGACATTTTACCATGTGCTTTTTTTTTTTTTTTTTTTACAAAACCATAGGGTAGGAGGGGTACAACTCCACACAATTCCCACCGCCCAATCTCCATATCCCACCCCCTCCCCCGATAGCTTTCCCATTCTCTATCCCTCTGGGAGCATGGACCCAGGGTCATTGTGGGTTGCAGAAGGTAGAAGGTCTGGCTTCTGTAATTGCTTCCCCGCTGAACATGGGCGTTGACTGGTTGGTCCATACTTCCAGTCTGCCTCTCTCTTTCCCTAGTAGGGTGGGTCTCTGGGGCATTGTGTATATATCCACAGCTTACTCAGCCACTCATCTGTTGTTGGACACCTGGATTGCTTCCAGGTTTTGGCTATTACAAATTGTACTGCTACGAACATAGGTATACACAGATCTTTTTTTGAATGGGTTTATTTGGTTCCTTAGGATATATTCCCCAGGAGAGGAATTACAAGATAATTAGGTAGGTCTACTTCTAGCCTTCTGAGACTTCTCCAGACTATTCTCCATAAGGGTTGGACCAATTTACATTCCCACCAGTAGTTCAGGAGGGTTTCTTTGACCCCACAACCTCTCCAGAATTTATTGCTGCTACTTTTTCTGACATATGACATTCTCACTTTAGTGAAGTGGTATCTCGTCTTTATTTGCATTTCTCTGACAATCAATGCCGTGGTGCATTTTTTCATATGTTTGTTGGCCTTTTAGTTCTCTTCTGTGGTGAATATTCTTTTCATGTCCTCTCTCCATTTTTGGATAGGTTCATTTGTTTGCTTGTTGTTGAGTTTGGCAAGCTCTTTATATATTTTGGTTATTATCCTCTTGTCTGATTTATGGCATGTAAAGATCTTCATCCTTTCTGTGGGAGTTCTCTTTGTTTGGGTGGTGGTTTCTTTTCCTGTGCAGAAGCTTTTTCATTTAGTATAGTCCCACTGGTTTATTTTTGTTTCAGCCTTCTTTGTAACTGGATTTATACCATTGAAGATGCCTTTAAAATTTAGACAGAAAAGAGTTCTGCCAATATTTTCCTCTAAGTATTTGATAGTTTCCAGTCTAACATCCAAGTCCTTGATCCATTTGGAATTTAATGAAATATAGTGGTTCAGATTCATTCTTCTGCATGTTTCAACTCAATTTTTCCATCACCATTTGTTGAAGAGACTGTCATTTCCCCCCATTTAAAAGTCTGGGCATCTTTATCAAAGATTAGATGTCCATAGATGTGGGAGCTTTTATCTGGACTCTCAGTTTATGGTTCTATTCCACTGGTCAGTCTATCTATTTATGTTTCAGTACCAGTTTTGATTACAATGGACCTATATAATACAATCTGAGATCTGGGAGTATGATGCCTCTAGTTCTTTCTTATAAAGATTCTTCTTCTTCTTCTTCTTCTTCTTCTTCTTCTTCTTCTTCTTCTTCTTCTTCTTCTTCTTCTTCTTCTTCTTCTTCTTCTTCTCCTTCTCCTCCTCCTCCTCCTCCTCCTCCTCCTCCTCCTCCTCCTCCTCCTCCTCCTCCTCCTCCTCCTCCTCCTCCTCCTTCTTCTTCTTCAGCAATTCTAGGTCTTTTCTGGTTCCAGATAAACTTTTGTAGCTTTTGTTCTATTCTCTTAAAAAATTGAATGGGATCTTGATGGGGACTGTTTTAAATTTGTATATGTCTCTGGGTAGTATAGTCATTTTGATGATGCTAATTCTTCAAACCATGAACATGGAATATCTTTCTACCTCTTTGTGTCTTTTTCTAGTTCCTTGAGTAGTGACTCATAATTTTCAGTACACAAGTTTTTCACTTCTTTTGTTAGGTTTATTCCTAGATTTTTATTGTATTTGTTGCTATAGTAAAAGAGATTTTTTTTAAATTTCTTTTTCTGCTACCTTAGTGTTTGCATAGAGGAATGTCACTGCCTATTGTCTGTTAATTTTGTAGGCTGACACCTTACTACATTATCTGATAATTTCCAAGAACTTCCTGTTGGATTCTTGAGGTTTTTCTTTTTTTGTTGTTCTTTTCTTCTTTGCCTCCAGAATTACTGCTGAGGCTCAATGCCTGCATTATGAATCCACTGCTCCCAGAGGCTATTTTGTTGCTGTTGTTGTTGCTGTTGTTGTTGCCCTTGTTGTTATTATTAATATTGTTGCCATTGCTATTGTTGTTGGATAAGACAGAGAGAAATCTAGAAATGAGGGAAGGCAGGGGTTGGGGAAAAAAAGACAGACACCTGTAGACCTGCTTCACCACCCAAGAAGCAACCCCCCTGCAGGTGGAGAGCCAGGGCTCAAACCGGGATCCTTATACCAATTCTCACGCTTTATGCCATGTTTGCTTAAACCACTATGCTACTGCCTGACCCCCTTGAGGTTTTTCTGGGTATAGTATCATATCTTCTGCAAACAATGAGGATTTGACGTCTTCTCTTACAATCTGTATCCCTTTAATGCCTTACTCCTTTCTGATTGCTATGGCAACAACTTCTAACACTATGTTGAATAGTAATGGTGATAGTGGGCAGCCCTGTCTACTACCTTATCTGAGGGGGAATGCTTCCAGTTTTTCACCATTGAGTATGATGTTGGCTGTAGGTTTGTTGTATATGAACTTCACTATCTTAAGGATTTCCCATCTATTCCCATTTTTTGTAGTTTTTTGATCATAAAAGGATGTTGGATTTTGTCAAAGGCTTTCTCTGCATTTATTGATGTAATTATGTGTTTTTGGTCTTGCTTTTATTGGTGTGGTTATTATGTTGATTGATTTACATATTAAACCAAACTTGCATCCCTGGGATAAACCCAACTTGGTCATGATGAACAATCTTTTTAATGTACTGCTGCATCTGGTTGGCTAGAATTTTGGTCAATATTTTAATATCTATGTTCATTAGAGATGTTGGTCTGTAGTTTTCTTTTTGTTGTTATTGTATCCCTGTCTACTTTCAGTTTCAGGGTAATGTTGACTTCATGAAAGCTGGAAAGAGTATTCCTTTGAGCCCCCTGGCTCCCCACCTGCAGGGGAATCACTTCACAGGCGGTGAAGCAGGTCTGCAGGTGTCTATCTTTCTATCCCCACCTCTGTCTTTGCCATCTCTCTCCATTTCTCTCTGTCCTATATAACAACAACAACATCAATAACAACAATAATAACAACAACAATAAAAAACAAGAGCAACAAAAAGAGAAATAAATAAATACAAAAAAAATTTTAAAAAGAGTATTCCTGTGCCTTCAATCTTTTGGAAGAGTTTTAAAAGTAGAGATATTAACTGTTTACTGAATGTTTTGTAGAATTTATTTGTAAAACCATCTGGTCTAGAACTTTTGTTCTTGGAAAGGTTCTTTATAACTATCTTAGTTTCTTTGGCTGTAATTGGCCTGCTCATATTCTGTCTAGTTCCTCTTTGCTTAATTTTGGAAGTTTGTGGGCATTTAGGAGCTCATCCATTTTTTTTCCAGGTTCTCTAGCTAGGTGGCAAATAATTATCCATAGAAGTCTTGCATAATATGTTGAATTTCTGTGGTGTCTGTTGTGTTATCTCCTCTTTCATTTACAATCTTATTTATTTGAGTTTTCTCCCTTTTTTGCTTTGTGAGTCTGGTTAAAGTTTTTGTAATTTTGTTTACTTTTTCAAAGAGCCAACATTTAGCTTCATTTATCTTTTGTATGGTTCTTTTATTTTCAGTGTTATTTATTTCTGCCTAATTTTAGTTATTTCAGTCCTTCTTTTTGCTTTAAATTTCTTTTCTTACTCTTCTTCTAAGTCTTTAAGGTGTGCAGTCAGTGTTGATTAATTCCCCTTAAATAAAAAGTTTATAGGTAGATAGCGAGATTCTGATCTGTAATAGGTGTTTTTCACCTATTTCCCACAGGAAATAAAGAATTCACTCAACTATTTTCCATCATTTAATATTTGTGAAATCAATTCCCTTATGTTGCAATCTTTAATTTTAAGTTTCTATATTTGTAAATAAATGGATTTTGAAACACATGTTTATATGAAGTTAATTTTTAGAATTCAAAATGTAATGAAGATGAAATGAACCTTTTTCTAAAATTTAAAATCTCCCCTGAAATTATTTTGTTTTGTGAAAAATCTTTCATATTATGCAAATATGCTTCCATTTATCTTCTTATAGCTTTTAGCCTTTATTACAGCAACATGTTAGTAATTGGGCAATTGTTCATTTTTTTAAAAATAACAATCCATCCATTTATTCAGTCTTTTTAAACTTTTTAAAACAGTCTTTTACCATCCAGATATAAAAACAATTTAAACTTTACAACAATATAATGACAACAAGTGTTTTTTTCCCCTTATTAGAATATCGTTGCTTTTGCTTTTTTTCCCTTTCTTCGCCCCCACACCCCTTTCTTACTTTTGGGGCAAACACCCTGGAATCTTTGCTTTTCTCTCTTAAATGTTTGTTTTTTGTGTGTTTTACAAAAGGTGGTCCATGCTACTTGAGAAGCCATGTACATTTCTTGCAATCACTTGCTTGTTCTGTGGCTTAGTACAGTTTTATTGTAATGGAAAATTTCAAGCAAACAAAGAAGAAATTTGAAAATAATGAGAGAAAGCCTTCTTGACAACACTGACATTACTCATGTACAGAAACGACAGAGTTGCTCCAGCACTTTCACAATTTAGACACCTCATTCTGTAGATTTACCTGCTTGCTACTGTTGTTCCAAATCCACTTACAAAACATGAATGAAAGCCACTCAAGTGGCAAATTACTCTTTCCAGAAAAACTTCCGTTTGACCAGTATACAAATGAGATTTGAAGATGGAGATATAGAATTTTTGTAAGGAATATTTTTCTGTTTAATGAACAGAAACAGACTCTACTGGCTGCTGGGCATGGTTGTTTTCTACAACTTGCAACTTAGAAATTCCTGTGATCACTCAGTATTAGAAACTGAGAAGGAAATTTTTCACTTTTTTATAGAGACATTTCTATTAACTTCAGAGAAACTAACTGTTTACGTGAATCATCTTGTTTTCTTTCTGTATGGATAACTAAGAGCTCTTCCATAATTTTTTAAGGGGAAGTAAATAATCAAAGAGTAAGTTAACAAAATGTGCATTGTTTTCATTTTCTCTGCTTTTTTTTTAAACTTCTTAAAAATTGATTTAATAACGATTGACAAGACCGTAGGATAAGAAGGGTACAAATCCACACAATTCTCAGCACCAGAGTTTCATATCTCATCCCCATCCACTGGAAACTTTTCTATTCTTTATACTTCTAGGAGTATCGACCCTGGATCCTTATGGGGTGCAAAGGTGGGAGGTCTGGCTTCTGTAATTGCTTCTCTGCTGGACACGGGCATTGACGGGTTGAGTCACACCCCCAGACTGTTTCTATCTTTCCCTAGTGAGGCAGGGCTCTGTAGAAGTAGGGTTCCAGGATACATTGGTGATGTTGTCTGCCTAGGGAAGTCAGGCTGGCATCATGGTAACATCTGCAACTTGGTGGCTGAAAAACATTCAAATATAAAGCAGAACAAATTTTATCCTCTTGTTTAAACCATGAAAGTATAATACACATGATGTATATTTCCAATTCACCTTAGTTCTAACATTATCTAAGCAAAACAAATAAAATTAATTCTCTATCCAAATGTTACTGGTGTGTGTCCTACTTGAACTAACTTCATTGTCTTTTGTTTCTCTAGACCCTACTACACATTTTAAAATAACTTAAACTGAATTGTTTCAAGTTTGGACGTCTTTTATTTAACCACTCTAAATATTTTTCTTCCCTTATCTCTGGTAATATCCTATAAAAATGTATTCACAGGCATACACACACACATATTCTCTATAGCACACTCTTTCTCACACATAAACATATATAAACATTTTAGGAAAATATAAATATACATAGATTCATAAGTTATATGTGCATATATGTATATATTTGAATGTAATATACATTTTCTGTTTTTCTAAGTATATTTGTATTAATATTTATAGCTTTGTTTTCTATATGATTATATCCTGCCAAAGAATTACCCATTGATTATTGATTACCTCCTTCAATTTTGCTTTCCTCTCTACTTCCAAGTAAAACTTGGACTTTAAAGACTTCTTACCTCTACCCAAAGTATTTTATAAAAAATAACCTTCAGCCCTATTTCTTTACTATATACTTTGTTCTCGATTTTTAACTATTTTCTTACTTACTCTAGTTTTTTTTTAAGTACCTTAACCATTTCAATATGTGATGTATGATATAAAAGGTAAGTATAGAATAGAGATCATTTGTACATTCCTTTCAATGTGGGGACGGTTCAATCTCAAGTAGTCTTAGAAATTAGTACTGAAGGAGTCTGGCTGTAGTGCGGTTAAGTGCACATGATACAAAGTGCAAGGACTGGCATAAGGATCCCGGTTCTAGCCGCTGGCTCCCCACCTATAGGGGAGTTGCTTCACAGGTGGTGAAACAGGTCTGTAGGTGTCTATCTTTCTCTCCCTTTCTCCATCTTTCCCTCCTGTCTCCATTTCTCTCTGACCTATGCAACAACAACAATGACATCAATAACAACAACAATAATAACTACAACAATAAAACAACAGGGCAACAAAAGGGAAAATAAATAAATATTAAAAAAACATTTAAAAAAAAAAAAGAAAGAAATCAGTATTGGCCATAACCTAGAAAGAAGATAATGGCTATGGAGATAAAACATACTTCTAAAATATATACAGTACTTTAAGCAAATAATAAATCAAGAAAACATTATTAAAATGTAAATAATATTGATTTGATAGTTTCATTTCAAATTGCTTTGAAATTGGTAACACGGGAGTCCGCAGTAGTGTAGTGAGTTAAGCGCAGGTGGCACAAATCTCAAGGACCGGTCTCAGGATCGGTTAGAGCAAGCCCCCGCCTCCCCACCTGTAGGGGAGTCACTTCACAGGAGGTGAAGCAGGTCTACAGGTGTCTATCTTTCTCTCCCCCTCTCTGTCTTCCCCCCTCCATTTCTCTCTGTCCTATCCAACAACAAAGACATCAATTATAACTACAATAAGAAAACAAGTGCAACAAAAGGGAATAAATAAATAAATAAATGTTAAACATTTTTTTTAAATTTTGGTAACACATACACCTTTGGTAGAGAGGAAATTGGTAGATTCACCATGTGAGTCTAGCAGTATATGTTAACCATTAGTAATGTGTTTTCTAGAAAGTTAAACTATGAAAATAACCATGAAAGTGAACAAAGAGGAAAATATAAAAATGTATATACTACGTATTGTTACAGCAATGACAACATTTTTTTTGTGTGTGTATTTGGAAAGAAATATGTCATATATTAACAGCATTCATACACAGCAGGTAAGATTGTGAATAAGTACTCTTTTCTTTTTTTATATTTATTTTATTTTTTCCCTTTTGTTGCCCTTGTTGTTTTATTGTTGTAGTTATTATTGTTGTTGTTGTTGTTGGATAGGACAGAGAGAAATGGAGAGAGGGAGGGGAAGACAGAGAGGAGGAGAGAAAGATAGACACCTGCAGACCTGCTTCACCGCCTGTGAAGCAACTCCCCTGCAGGTGGGGAGCCGGGGTTTGAACCGGGATCCTTATGCCGGTCTTTGTGCTTTGCGCCACCTGCGCTTAGCCCGCTGTACTACAGCCCGACTCCCGAATAAGTACTATTTTCTTATTTTAAGTTAAAAATAAAAGAGAGACTACCACACTATAAAAAAGTAATACTGTGGGGGTCAGGCAGTAGGGGTTAAGCACACATGGTGCAAAGCACAAGGACCGGCATAAGGATCCCGGTTTGAGCCCCCAGCTCCCCTCTGGGTAAAGGTCACTTCACAAGCAGTGAAGCAGGTCTATAAGTGTCTATCTTTCTCTCCCCCTCTCTGACTTCCCTCTCTCTCTATTTATTTCTGTCCTATCCAACAACACCAATGGCAACAATAATAGCAGTGATCACAACAAGGGCAAAAAAAAAAAAAAGGGAAAAAATGCCCTCCAGGAGCAATGGATTTGTGGTGCAGGCACTGAGCCCCATCAATATAACTCTGGAGGCCAAAAAAAAAAGTCATGCTGTTCTGAACTTTACTTATATTTACTATTAAGTATGATAGCCAAATCCCAGATCATGAGTGTAAGTAATCAGGGCCTAGTACATAAATAATTTCATTACTTCTGGACTAGCTTTTTTATTCAGGTAGGGAGGCAGAGAGATACTATAATGCTGGAACTTCTGCTAGTGCCACGGTATACCCATGTGGCACTAAGGTTTAAACCTGGATTGTGTACATGACTGTGGGGGCTCACACAGGGTGACTCTCAGCAAGGAAGGTAAACTACCGGTTCTCCCTTGCTAGCTTGAGGACTCAACAATATAGACAAGAGACACCAGGGAGAATTGGAACACTCTCATTTATTGGAAGGTGGGCTTGGGTTTAAATAGGGATTCAGACAAAGAACATTTTTCAAATACGTCAGAAATTACAGGTTTCTTAAAGGTCAGCTTGCCCCTATGGTAGGGGGCTGGTATGACAAGAATTGATGCGATACACAAAGGTCAAGACAATTATTCTCCATGATGCAAACAGGTTAATTTTCTAAAGGCATTTGAGAGAAGCATAGGTATTAAACCAGCAGGGTGATATAGAGAGAAGATGAATAAGACTGATGTAAATCAAAGATATCAAAGGATATAAGGAAATAGTGTTTTTGTGGCTTCACTGACTGATGTCAGGGAGATGTTTGATGGAGTATGTTCTCTTTAGTGATCAAAAGTGAGGTGGTTGTGTGAACTCTGGGTGAACTTTGAATGCATCTTAAAGCAGGCAGCCATGTGGCCTGCAGTGAGCAGGGAGAAACAGTGAGATCTCTGTGGGCTTGAGAGTCTAATAAGGGGAAACTGAGTCTGAGAGACATTTTTCCCCTTCGCTCATCTCTTTGAGAGAGGCTAACAAGGGGGTGTCTTTCCCAGACCTCCATCCAGAGATGGGGGGAGTTTTCCCTAAGCTCTACCAAGCTTACACATAGTCTCACACATGACAAAGTACATACCTTTCCCATCAACTATATTCTAGCTTGTAAGTCTACTGTTTGTTCTAAGAAAATGCGTTTAACACTTAAGAATAGTAGTTAATGCAGTGGTAATATTCAATAAGTACTATTATTACCATAAAGAGTTTGTTATTAAGAAAGAAGAAATGAGAAAGTTCTCACTATTCCTTGAATGTGGAAGAATGAAGTGTATTACTATTTAAAAAAATTTTTTTGTATTTATTTATTTATTTTCCCTTTTGTTGCCCTTTTTTTTTAAATTGTTGTAGTTATTATTGATGTTGTCGTTGTTAGATAGGACAGAGAGAAATGGAGAGAGGAGGGGGAGAGAAAGACTCCTGCAGACCTGCTTCACCACCTGTGAAGCGACACCCCTTCAGGTGGGGAGCCAGGGGCTCGAACCAGGATACTTACTCCATTCCTTGTGATTCGAGCCACGTGTGCTTAACCCGCTGCACTACGGACTCCTGTCCGACTCCTCTGTATTTCTATTTAACATAGCACTAGTGATACAGAAAATATTATGTGAAAGGAATCCTCCATCTGAAATGTTAGTTTCTCATGTAATTAATTTACTCATAGAAATTCAAGAAGAAACAGGAGATTTCTGGTCTTCAAGCCTCAACATGATCATTCAAAGTAAATTACAATGTCAGTGTTCTGAACCTGACCGTGGAAGTACATTTAAGTTGAGCCTAAGGATCATCAAATCTTTCTGAAATAGAGAAAAGTAAAAGGTCAATTGTACTTTGAAGCATCCCAGTGCCCTCCCCTTTTGTCAAACATGTAAGTCCACAGTGCCATATATAGAATAATCTTCACAAGTCTTATAAATTTTGCAAAATACCTACCTTTATCTTTGTTAAACACACATTATTTCAAGCTCACACCCAAGTCATTCTTCATGCTAAGAGCTAATCTCATTTCTTCATGCCTGTCACTGAATCATATTAAATATCTCACTAAGAGTAATTACCTCACAGTTGAATTTCCTTGGCCTTTAAGGTTATTAAAATAAAGACACACACAGACATAGAATAACTTTGCCCACTCAGAAATAGTGTTTTCTAAGACAGCAAATTTTAATTTATGCCAAAGGGTATACATATTTTATTGTCATAGATATTGGATAGTTATGCCAGTCCTAGTAATATTTTGAATGACTTAGATATTTGTGTCCAAGTTATCGTAATCAAGATTTTTGAAACCTTATCCCAGAAAATTTTCCACACTATTTTATCACCTCTACTCATTCTATATAAATACATTTGAAATACTTTAGTTTTCCTTCTGTCTCTGTCTTATCTCTCAAAAAAAAAATGGTAACAGAATAGCTAACTTCCATAGCTACACATGAGCTGCCTGATTAATGTACTTGTGAATTCTTAATAAGGAACGTGTGCATATTCATAGTGATGTTTATTAATTCATAAAGCAGCTGCCCAAAAGCAGCAAGTGAAGAGAGACATAATCTCCTCCCACAGAAGCTTCTTGGCAGTGATCAGACTTTTTTTTCCTGCCTAGTTTCAGATTCCAGTCACAGAATTCAAAACTGATGGTGCTTTATCTGCCCTGGGAAAGGGATCTCTTTTGTCCAAAGGAGGCCAGAAGATCTAGGTGCAGATCCAAATTCCCCAAAGTGTGAAAGAGAAATATAAAACTTAATGAGACTAGTAGAGTCCACAGCTCATTTCAATTATTTTTAATTGTTTTCAGATGCTACCCGGCATGCTTCATTTAGTTCTACAGTAAATAGAGCATGCTTTATGGTGGAATCTCACTTGAGATTCTGAGAAAACATCCCACAGGAAATTATGAGAAATAATAATAGTGTTACATGTACCGGAGCATGTAGAGGCAGATGAGACGAAAAGCACAGGGATGAAAAAGAATCTGTGACTATGTCTATCTACCTGGGGAGTCACAGGAAATCTAATTCTCAAATTCTTATACTTACTTCTGAAATTAAATAAATGAACTACAACAAAGCAGGAAGGTTCATAATACAGTCTTCTTAAGTAACGTGAAAGTTACCCCTTTTCAGGGGTCCTTATTCTTCATGATTTTCTTCCTATGGTTTGGGGAAAAAAGCTACCAAGTTTAGGGGAATTAGAGAATACTCTGAAAGGAAAGGTCTCACCCAAGTGATGAAGCTGAAGGGTTGTCATTCCACACCTGAAGTCTCTGGACACAATCTGAAGTGCAGCATGCTGGGGGGGCACTCTTTGCGTTGATTGGGTTGCGATCTACAGATGCAATATTATTTGATTTGAATTGAGAGCAGCAGGCAGGAAAGTGGGCCCACCGTAAGGTTCCAGGACTGAGGGAAATATAGGCTCTCAAAGCCCCTAAACTTGGTAGCTAGGTTTGGGGTCTTAATTGGGGAGTGGAACACCTGGAATGGAAAAATTTTAGTTAGTAAAATGTGTTTGTCAGACTAAAAGCATCTCCTAGTTTCTTAGTCTGAAATGTAAGTAGATTTTTATATAGCTGATTGGAGATAGAGTTTATTTGAAAGCTCTACTAAAAAAAGCTTTTATTAGACATAATTGACAAGCATATCATTCAGGGAAGTTAAATTTCTTAACTTTAATGACTTTAGACTTCATCACTTTGACTAGAAGATTGTAGCAGATAGTTTTACAATATTGTAAAATAGTTCCTAGATAATTGTGATGTTTAGCTGTCCTCTGATTCAAGAGTTCAATGATTTCAACATGTTCATACGCTATCCCCACACACATCTATGCACAACAAAGCATTAAACCACTATTTAATTAATATGAGAAGGGAAAAAATGATCATATGTCTTGAACTTTTTAAAACACAGACTGAGTCTTTTTAATTCATAGGCTGTCTTTGATATATTGACTCTCTCAAAAGCCTAGACCAGGGAGAACAGAAGCAACCGTTAGCACAGCTATATATAAGATGCTGGGTATTATACCCCAAACCCTAACAAAGGGACTTTTCAAAGTTAACCCAGTCATCATTATAAATTCAGAAAAAAATTCCGACTCTAAGATTAATGAAAACTCAATTATATTATCTTTTAGCTAGTGCAATTGCATGTTTTCCTTTTATATGTTAAAATGATCCAAAATGTGTTTTCATTACTTTACAGGTTACAAACACCTAAGTTTTCCCACACATGTTTAATTTACTGAGTTATTAGTCTGTCAATTTCCAATCATTTTATGATGTTTTCTAGAGGTGTGTCTACACCAGGGGACACTTTGATCATAGAGTTAACATTTCTTTCAGTATGAAATTAATTGATTAATTAAAAGAAATTTATCTAGTTCTACACAGTTAAAAATATCTTATAACTCATCCTCTAATTTTTCTTATTGTTTTATAAAATGTTCTCAGTTTTTCTCATAATGTATAATATAATTTTGTTTGCATCATTTAAGAATGTTAACTACTTATATGTGTGTATTTGGTTGCAGTTCATTTTCTTTTTTTCACTGTATTGAGAGGTTAATAAATCAAATACAATTGCTGGCATATGGTTAACAATTGTTCACTTCTCTATTATATGTATCTACAGGACATTCGGGCTACAAGACTTTGGTGGATAATTTTACTATATTTTACAATATTCATAGATAATTCTTATATTTAGCTGTCCTCTGAATTATGAATTCAATGATCTAAGATGTTCATATGCTCCACACACAAACATGTATAAACAACAAAAAACTACATATGGAATCATATATATATACCTATACTTATATATGTGTGTGTGTGCAGATTTATAGGACCTTTTCCACAATCTTCAACAATTCTACCATCTCATCTTTTTCCCTCCTTCCCCAGAGTCCTTTTTTTTTTTTTTTTTGGTGCAATATATCAAACTTAATCTGCTTTGCTTTGTGTTTCCCCCACTGTCCTTATTTCTTTAGTTCCATCTATTAGTGATATTGAGTTTTTGTCCTTCTCTTTTTGACTTATCTCATGTAACATTACGACTTTGAATTCCATCCAAAACAAGTCAAAGGAGATGATTTCATCATTTTATTTTACTTCATCATTTTTAACAACTGAGGAGTACTCCATTGGATATATATGACACTATTTTCTACTTATGTGAGTCTTTTTTTTTTTTTAATGCATCTGGCTAGCGGTTTGTCAATCTTGTTTAATTATTCAAAGAACCAACATTTGGCTTCATTTATCTTTTGTATGGTTCTATTATTTTCAATGTTATTTATTTCTGCTCTACTTTTAGTGATTTCCGTCCTTCTGGTTGCTTTACGGTTCCTTTGTTCCTCTTCCTCTAAGTCCTTAACATATGCAGTAAGGTAATTTGAATTTTTTCTTGTTCTCTAATATGTGATTTTATGGCTATGAGTTTCCCTCTCAGTAATGCTTTAGCTGTGTCCGAAATATTTTGATAGTTTGAGTGTTCATTTTTGTAGGGAGGTTGTGGGGATGTGGTGGAGCCTGGTGGGGCTTGACTTGAGGGGTACATTCATCTTGTTAGTCTCTCTCTCTACAGAGAGGTTGAGCATGGGCACAAGAACCTCAAAAGGTTGCCCACCATATTAGACTTCCCTGCCTCACAAAATACCCTGCATTTTTCTGCCTTCAGGAGCCAGTATTCCTTAAAACATTAAGTCTGCTCCACTTGCATTCCTTGATACTATGGCACATCCTTTTATTATATACATATCAATATTCTGCTTTGTCTAACAAATGACTTAAGGCCTCCACCCTATTCCCCCACCCATTCTGCTCATTTAACATATTCCTTTTCTAGTGTCAAGACCACAGGGTATTATTAATTCTACCATTTAAACCCCTAGCAACAGTTGTTAAGGAAGCCCCTACCATTTCCAGCCCCTTCCACCTTTCTCCACCTGTTTCCTAACCATATATGGTATTGTCAAGCCACTTCCATTTATGTCTTGTCTTTTCCATGTTCTGACCTGGAGGAGGGCAGTCATGCAGACCGGGAGGCTGATGCCAGCCATTGCAGTTTGTGCCACGTGGCTTAATCAGGTGTGCTACCACCCAACTCTGGGGCGTTCCTATGAATAAAGATTTGATTTGCCTTGTCACCAAGAGCTTGGTTCCTGGGTCATCTCTCTCTCACCCTGCTAGCCTTACAATTTTCATTTGTTTCCAGGAACATTTGACTTTCTTGCTTGAGTGTCTCTCTGACCCAGCGGTTCTTAAGCATGTTGTTGAGGTTCTAAATTCTGTGACTTTTAGTAATTTTCTGTTTGTTGTTAAATGTTAGCTTTACTACACTGAGAAGATACTTGGGATTATTTCAATGCTCTTGAATTTGCTGATAGTGTCTTTGTGGTCTAACGTATTCTATCCTTGAAGATGTGCTGTGTGGATTTAAAAAGAATGTGTATTCTAGTTTTGGGGGATGAAGAACTCTAAAAATGTCCAGGAGGTCTAGTCTGCACATCTCTTCATTTAATTCTCTTGTTTCTTTGTTGATTCTATGCTTCGGTGATCTGCTTAAGTGTGAGTGTGGTGTTAAAATCTCCTGCTATTATTGTATTACTGTTGACATATTTTTGTAGTTCTTTCAGTAGGTGATTGATGTATTTAGATGGTCCCTCACTGGGTGCATAGATGTTAATAATTGTTAAATATTCTTGGTTGATTGATCCTCTAATCATTATGTAATGGCCTTGCCTTTTATTACTTTATTTAATTTAAAGTCTATTGTATCAGAGATGAGAATGACTGTTCTTGCCTTTTTTGTGGTCCTGTATGATATGATTAGCCTGTATAATAGTTTTCCATCCTTTCACTTTAAGCCTGTGTTTGTCTTGTTAGGTCAGATGGGATTCTTGCAAGCAGGATATGGTTGGGTTATGTTTTCCGACGCATCCTCCTACTCTGTGCCTTTTGATGGGTGAATTTAAGCCATTGACATTTACTGACATTATGGATTTAATGTATTGTAGTGCCATTATTCAATAATTTTTTATTTGTTCTGATAT
Organism: Erinaceus europaeus; assembly: GCF_950295315.1. Classification (NCBI taxonomy): domain Eukaryota; kingdom Metazoa; phylum Chordata; class Mammalia; order Eulipotyphla; family Erinaceidae; genus Erinaceus; species Erinaceus europaeus. The sequence goes on along the minus strand of NC_080165.1, from coordinate 136,559,793 downwards.
ATTGCAAGTATTATAGTGATGTTCTTGTTTATAAGAGGTCTTTTAGAATCTCTATCAGGGCAGACTTGGTGATGGTTGCCTCCTTTAACTGTTGTTGTCTGAAAATGTTTTTATCCCTCTATATAGTTTGAATGAAAGTCTAGCAAGATATATTATCCTTGGTTGAAACCCTTTTTCTTTCAGGGCTCAATATATATCTTGCCACTTTCTTCTAGCTTTTAGAGTTTGAGCAGAGAAGTCTCCTCATAATATGGGTTTTCCCCTGTATGTGACCTTTTGTTTTTTTCTTGAAGCCTTTACGATCCTTTCTTTATCCTTACTTCTTTTCATTGTATCTATGATGTGTCTTGATGTCTTCAGTTCTGGGTTGATTCTGTTTAGGAATCTCTGAGCCTCTTGAATCTTAATGTCTTTTCTGTTGTTTAGTTCTGGAAAATTTTCTTCTATGATTTACACTAGAATGTTTACTTCCCCTTCCTCTCTTTCTTCCTCTGGCATGCCAATTATAGGAATGTCACTTCTTTTGAGATGATCCCATATGTCTCTGTTGTTGTTTTCAGTGTCTCTCAATCTCTTTTTGAGCTCTTTTACCTCTTTGTTTTCTCTAGATAATCATCTGTCTGGCTAATTATGTTTTCTGTGTCTGTTAATCTGTTTTCCCTTCCCTCAGCTTCTTTCTTCAGTTCAGTTATAGTATTAGCTTGCTCTGATAATTGACCTTTCAATTCAGCTATTTCAGCTTTCAGTTCTCTAATTACTCCGAGGTAGCTTGTATTTTCCTTGAGGTTCTCCTCTGTTGTTTCCCTAACTCTTTTTTTTAAATAAAAAAAAACTTTTATTTGAGACATACCCAATTGAGCACACCCTCGACTATGCTCAGTGACCTAGTTTGAGCCCCTACTCCCCACTTGTAGGGAGGGAGCTTCAAGAGCAGTGAAACATGTTTGTCTCCTTTTTAAAAATATTTATTTAATTCCCCCTTTCTTGCCCTTGTTGTTTAACAATGTTGTGGTTATTGATGTCATTGTTGTTGGACAGAACAGAGAGAAATGGAGAGAGGAGTGGAAGACAGAGAGGGAAAGAGAAAGACAACTGCAGACCTTACTTCACCTCTTGTGAAGTGACTCCCCTGCAGGTGGGGAGCCAGGAATTTGAACTGGGATCCTTCCACCAGTCCTTGCACTTTTCTGTCTCCATTTTGATCTTCTCCTCCCCTCTCAATTTTTTATGTCCTATCAAATAAAATAGAAAGGAAAAAAAAAGGGAAAATGGCTGCCAGGACCTGTGGATTCCTAATGCCAGCATCCAATTCCAGCAATAACTCCATGGCAATAAAACAACAACAAAAAATCCTTTATTTGTTCCCCACTACCCTTACCCAACCAGGTAGACTATCTTTCTTTTCTGATATTATTTTTCAACTTCTGCCTGAGAGTAAGGTCATCCCATATTCATCCTCTGTTTCTGATTTATTTCACTTAACATGATTTCTTCAAGGTCCATCCAAGATTGGCAGAAAATGGTGAAATCACCATTTTTTATAGCCGAGTAGTATTCCATTGTATATATACCACAATTTGCTCAGCCACTCATCTGTTGTTGGACACTTGGGTTGCTTCCAGGTTTTGGCTATTACAAATTGTGCTGCTATGAGTATAGGTATAAGCAAATCTTTTTGGATTGGTGTGTTGGGTTCCTTAGGATATATCCCCAGAAGAGGAATTGCAGGATCATTGGGTAGGTCCGTTTCTAGCTTTCCAAGAGTTCTCCAGACTGTTCTCCACAGAGGTTGGACCAATTTACATTCCCACCAACAGTATAGGAGAGTTCTTTTGACCCCACAACCTCTCCAGCATTTGCTGCTGTTACCTTTTCTGATGTATGACATTCTCACAGGAGTGAAATGATATCTCAATGTTGTCTTTATTTGCATTTCTCTGACAATCAGAGACTTGGAGCATTTTTTTCATGTGTTTCTTGGCCTTTTGGATCTCTTCTGTGGTGAATATTCTGTCCATATCCTCCCCCTATTTTTGGATGGGGTTATTTGTTGTCTTGTTGTTGAGATTTGCAAGTTCTTTATATATTCTGGTTATTAGCCTCTTGTCTGATGTATGGCATGTAAAATTCTTCTCCCATTCCTTGAGGGGTCTCTTGGTTTGGGTAGTGGTTTCTTTTGCTGTGAAGAAGCTTTTTAATTTGATGTAGTCCCGTAGTTGTATGCTTGTTTTAGTCTTCTTTGTATGTGGATTCGTTTCATTGAAGATGTCTTTAAAATTTATGCAGAAAAGTGTTCTGCCAATATTTTCCTCTAAGAATCTGATAGTTTGTGGTCTAACATCCAAGTCCTAGATCCATTTGGAATTTACTTTTGTATTTGGTGAAATATAGTGGTTCAGTTTCATTCTTCTGCATGTTTAGACCCATTCTTTCCAACCCCATTTGTTGAAGAGACTCTGTTTCCCCCATTTAATAGTCTGGGCACCTTTTTCAAAGATTAGATGTCCATAGGTGTGGGTGTTTCCCTAATTCTGATAGCCTTTTCCTCCATAGTTGTCTTCATTTCTGTGATTATTTGGTTTATTATTGCTTGCATACTTTTCTTATCTTTGGTTGCTCTGACTGATTTGTAATTTCTTCTGGGCCCCTGTATTGATTCATTTTGGTAGCAGTTTCATTCACTCTTGATTTAACCCTTTTTTTATTGCTGTGCTTTTTTTTTTTTAAATTTCTGTTCTGTTGTTCTTCAGTTGTTGCATTTTGAGTACAAACCATGCTATATTAAATACCTTTATGACCAATGTAGTCACCCAACCTCAGAAATTACAATAGTAACTGAAGAAAGGCTCTGATTGGTCAGATATTTGATCACTCAAATAGAGCTCCAGCCACTTAGAGAAAAAAAAAAAAAGAGAGAAGGAAATCAAAAAAGAAAAGGATGGGAATGACACCCCTGATGATCCAGGAATCTCGGTAAAGAAAATAGCTCAGTGGGAAGCCTGCTAGGAGAGGCTGTCCCACCCCTGGGGGCTGGTTCTAGGGTCGGGGGAGGGGCAAGTTTCAGAAATATAAGGTTTCCTTTCTTTTTCCTCCTGGCCTCTGTTTTCTAACCCAAGTGACCTATCACCCTTAGGACCCCTTATTCAACCTCTTGCTGACAGCCCAGTATCCTACCTTATCCAGAGAATCCTCGGTCACGGGCTGCTGCTTGTGCCAGCAACTGCATGCAAGTCCCCATCTTGGCTCCTTGCCTCCATGACACTATTTTCTTAGCCACTCTATCCTTGGAAATCTGAGTTGCTTCTGGGATTGGGCTATTACAAACATCATTGCTATCAACATAGTCATACATAGATCTCTTCTGATAGGTGTTTTTCTTTACTTTTGATAAATCCCCAGGAAAGGAATTGCTGGGTGTTAGGGTATTTTTAGCATTCTGATGTGTCTCCAAATGTTTTTTTCTTTTCTTTTCTCTTGTTTTTTCTTTTCTTTTCTTTTATTTCCTTTCCTTTCCTTTCTTTCCTTTCCATTTCTTTTTTGCCTACAGGGTTATTGCTGAAGATCAGTGTCTACACTACAAATCCCCAGCTGCAGGGGAGTCACTTCACAAGAAGTGAAGCAGGTCTGCAAGTGTCTATCTTTATCTCCCCCTCTCTGTCCTCCCCTCCTCTGTCCATTTCTCTCTGTCCTATCCAACAACAACATTAATAACCACAACAATAAAAAATAAGGGCAACAAAAGGGAAAATAAATCAATATTTAAAAAAATAAAATAAGAAGTTATGGGACACATATTCAATGGCATACTACTATACAATTTAATTTTTTAGAGAAATTTCTCATGCTAATTTTTTAAAATATTTATTTCTTTATTCCCTTCTGTTGCCCTTGTTGTATTATTGTTGTAGTTATTATTGTTGTTCTTATTGATGTTGTCATTGTTGGATATGACAGAGAGAAATGGAGAGAGGAGGGGAAGACAGAGAGGGGGAGAGAAAGATAGACACCTGCAGACCTGCTTCACTGCTTGTGAAGTGACTCCTCTGCAGGTGGGGAACCAGAACTGGGATCCTTTCACCTGTCCTTGTGCTTTGAGCCACCTGCGCTTAACCCACTGCGCTACTACCCTTCTCCCTCTACTGTACAATTTAAAAAGAGGATATTGTGTCCTTTGGACAAGACAGATGGAGCTGAAAATATTCATGCTTAGTAAAGTAAATGAAGAGGTGGAAGACAACTACTAGTTTCATTGATATGTGGAATATTTAAAACACATAAACTTGAAAAACTTGTAGCCAAACTGTCTCTAAAAGATTATTGTTGTGCAAAGGCGAGCAGTACACAGAAGTTTTCTGGTGGGTATGATATGAAACTGTGCCCCTGAATTATCATAATCTTGTAAACCACTATTAAATCACCTATAAAAAATCATTGTATGGCTACTGCAACTTTTAAACCCACTATTCTCAAATAATCCTATTTGTCTCTAGGTATTATAGAAGCTGCTTAAAATATTAGCAATTTAAAAGTGAGCATTTTTAGGGTGTTTCTATACCACGAATTTCAGTATAATTTTACTGTGGGAACAAGCAGTAACACAAGCCTATGAAATTCATTTGTGGTGATATATTAATCTTAATTGGAAAAGAACTCTGTGTTTACTATTTCTTTTCTTCATGGCTACTTCAAGATTTAGGTGTCAGGGAGGTATTTTTGTTTAAAACCTCAAAATATATCTTATTTTCTGGTGTCCAGAGTGAAAAAAAAACACCAAAAGTGAGCATTTTTCTGTTATATTAAAATTATAAATTTATTTGAAGTGAACATTTGCGATAAAACTACAACTTAACTAATGTAAATATGCTTAATGTAAATATGCTTTCTTTTGTTATAATCAAGATAATATATTTATATTTTCACCATGAAAAATAAGCTTATCACTCAAATTAATAGAATTGTCAACGATACAGGAGATATCACAACTGACACCACAGAAATCCAGAGAATTCTGCGAAACTTCTATAAAGAACTATATGCCACCAAGCTAGAGAATCTGGAAGAAATGGAACAATTCCTAGAAACCTATGCACTTCCAAAACTGAACCAAGAAGAACTACAAAATCTAAATGCACCAATCACAGACAAAGAAATTGAAACCGTTATTAAGAATCTCCCCAACAACAAAAGTCCTGGACCAGATGGCTTCACAAACGAATTCTACAAAACTTTCAGGAAACAGTTAATACCCATACTTCTTAAGCTATTCCATAAGATTGAAGAAACAGGAATACTCCCTTCCACCTTTTATGAAGCCAACATCACCCTGATACCAAAAGCTGATAGGGACAGAACAAAAAAGGAAAACTACAGACCAATATCTCTGATGAACATAGATGCCAAAATATTAAACAAGATCTTGGCCAACCGGATACAGCAACACATCAAAAAGATTGTTCATCATGACCAAGTGGGATTCATCCCAGGAATGCAAGGCTGGTTCAACATCCGTAAATCAATCAATGTCATTCATCACATCAATAAAAGCAAAGCCAAAAACCACATGATTATCTCAATAGATGCAGAGAAAGCCTTTGACAAAATCCAACACCCATTCATGCTCAAAACTCTACAAAAAATGGGAATAGATGGGAAATTCCTCAAGATAGTGGAGTCTATATATAGCAAACCTACAGCCAACATCATACTCAATGGAGAGAAGCTGAAAGCATTCCCCCTCAGATCAGGGACTAGACAGGGCTGCCCACTGTCACCGTTACTCTTCAACATAGTATTGGAAGTTCTTGCCATAGCAATCAGGCAAGAGAAAGAAATCAAAGGGATACAGATTGGAAGGGAAGAAGTCAAGCTCTCACTATTTGCAGATGATATGATAGTATACATAGAAAGACCTAAAGAATCCAGTAGAAAATTACTGGAAGTTGTTAGGCAATATAGCAAGGTATCAGGCTACAAAATCAATGTACAAAAATCAGTGGCATTTCTTTATGCAAACACTAAATCTGAAGAAGAAGACATCCAGAAATCACTCCCATTCACTGTTTCAGCAAAATCAATCAAATACCTAGGAATAAAGTTGACCAAAGAAGTGAAAGACTTGTATGCTGAAAACTATGAGTCGCTACTCAAGGAGATAGAAACTGATACCAAGAAATGGAAAGATATCCCATGCTCATGGATTGGAAGAATAAATATCATCAAAATGAACATTCTCCCCAGAGCCATATACAAATTTAATGCAATACCCATCAAAGTTCCACCAAGCTTCTTTAAGAGAATAGAACAAACACTACAATCATTTATCTGGAACCTGAAAACACCTAGAATTGCCAAAACCATCTTGAGGAAAAGAAACAGAAATGGAGGCATCACACTCCCAGACCTTAAACTATATTATAAAGCCATCATCATCAAAACAGCATGGTACTGGAACAAAAATAGGCACACAGACCAGTGGAACAGAATTGAAAGCCCAGAAGTAAATCCCAACACCTATGGGCATCTAATCTTTGATAAGGGGGCCCAAAGGATTAAATGGAAGAAGGAGGCTCTCTTCAATAAATGGTGCTGGGAAAACTGGGTTGAAACATGCAGAAGAATGAAATTGAACCACTTTATCTCACCAGAAACAAAAATCAACTCCAAATGGATCAAAGACCTAGATGTCAGACCAGAAACAATCAAATACTTAGAGGAAAACATTGGTAAAACACTTTCCCATCTACACCTCAAGGATATCTTTGATGAATCAAACCCAATTGCAAGGAAGACCAAAGTAGAAACAAACCAATGGGACTACATCAAATTGAAAAGCTTCTGCACATCCAAAGAAACAATTAAACAAACAGAGAGACCCCTCACAGAATGGGAGAAGATCTTCACATGCCAGACATCAGACAAGAAACTAATCACCAAAATATATAAAGAGCTCAGCAAACTTAGCCGCAAAAAAGCAAATGACCCCATCCAAAAATGGGCAGAGGAAATGAACAAAACACTCACCACAGAGGAGATCCAAAAGGCTAACAAACATATGAAAAACTGCTCTAGGTCACTGATTGTCAGAGAAATGCAAATTAAGACAACACTAAGATACCACCTCACTCCTGTAAGAATGGCATACATCAAAAAGGACAGCAGCAACAAATGCTGGAGAGGATGTGGGGACAGAGGAACCCTTTTACATTGCTGGTGGGAATGTAAATTGGTACAGCCTCTGTGGAGAGCAGTCTGGAAAACCCTCAGAAGGCTAGACATGGACCTTCCATATGACCCAATAATTCCTCTCCTGGGGTTATACCCCAAGGACTCCATAACACCCAACCAAAAAGAGGTGTGTACTCCTATGTTCATAGCAGCACAATTCATAATAGCTAAAACCTGGAAGCAACCCAGGTGCCCAACAACAGATGAATGGCTGAGAAAGCTGTGGTATATATACACAATGGAATACTATGCAGCTATCAAGAACAATGAACCCACCTTCTCTGACCCATCTTGGACAGAGCTAGAAGGAATTATGTTAAGTGAACTGAGTCAGAAAGTTAAAGATGAGTATGGGATGATCCCACTCATCAACAGAAGCTGACTTAGAAGATCTGAAAGGGAAACTAAAAGCAGGACCTGATCAAATTGTAAGTAGGGCACCAAAGAAAAAACCCAGTGGTGAGGGGTAGACATGTAGCTTTCTGGGCCAGTGGGGGGTGGGAATGGGCGGGAGGGATGGGTCACGGTCCTTTGGTGATGGGAATGGTGTTTATGTACACTCCTAGCAAAATGTAGACATATAAATCAGTAGTTAATTAATATGAGAGGGGGAAATCAATTGTATGTCTCAAAGGTTCTCAGGAGACAAACTGAATCTTTTTAATAGATAGGCTACGTATTTGATATGCGGACTCTCTCAAAAGCCTAGACCAAGTAGATTGGAGGCTTCCAATAGCACAGCTATATACAAGATACTGGGTACTGTACAGCAAACCATAACAAAGGGACTTTTCAAAGTTAACCCAATTAACAAATAATGTGATGATAATATTAACTGTTGATTGTCTTTTTGAACCCTAAGACAGCAGGAACCTCACATCTTCACTATAGAGCCCCTACTTCCCCCAGTCCTGGCACCCATGGATAGGGCTCACTTTCCCGTATGCTTCTCCCAATCCATACCAAATAATATTGCATCCGCCGATCACAACCTAACCAAAGCAACGATTGCCATCTCAACATGCTTCACCTCAGAGTGTATCCAGAGACTTCACGTGTGGAATGACAACCCTTCAGCTTCATTACTCGGGTGAGACCTTTCCTTTTATAGTACACTCTAATTTCATCTCAGGTAGTTCACTTTCTAACAAAGTCCCATAACCTAGACATACACCAGTTTCTGTGAGAGAGAGCGTATGCGCACACGTATCCATAAACTACTGCAAAATATATACCTGAAAGCAGGATTACACTAGAGTTTGCAGTGAGTACCTCCCCAACACTTCCTCTCCACTATTCCAATCTTGGGATCCATGTTTGCTCAACAAATTGTTTGGCTTTGTATGTTAACTCTCTTTTCAATCACCAGGTTCCAGATGCCACCAGGATGCTGGCTAGGCTTCCCTGGATTGAAGACCCCACCAATGTGTCCTGGAGCTCAGCTTCCCCAGAGACACACCTTACTAGGGAAAGAGAGAGGCAGACTGGGAGTATGGACCGACCAGTCAACGCCCATGTTCAGCGGGGAAGCAATTACAGAAGCCAGACCCTCTACCTTCTGCAACCCTCAACGACCCTGGGTCCATGCTCCCAGAGGGCTAGAGAATGGGAAGGCTATCATGGGAGAGGGTGGGTTATGGGGATTGGGTGGTGGGAATTGTGTGGAGTTGTACCCCTCCTACCTTATGCTTTTGTTCACTAATCCTTTCTTAAACTAAAAATTTAAATAAAAAAAAAAAAAAAGAAAAATAAGCTTATCTAAGCATTTTAAACTCTTGCTAATTTACTCAGGTATTATAAACACAGTCTATTGTGATGTAATTACTACTTTAATGCCATACCTGGCTTTCTTTGAACAGTTACTTTTGGATTATCCATGAAAACAAAACAACATCTAAAAAAAAAAAAAAAGCTGATTGGAGAGAAGTTGTAACTATTTTATTAACCAAACATATCTATATGATGGGAAATTGCACAGACATCTGTGTTCTGTAATCATTAGACAAACTTTACCAGTATAGTGCTTAATCCATAAAGTAACTTGAGCGATTTTTGGTGCATTGCCATTATTATTTGCTATAAATCTCAAATAATTTTCAAACTGTTGTTGCAATGCAGTCCATCTCACATCTGGTAGCTATTTAAAAATATATCACTAGTTTTGCCAATAGGAATTGTATCATTAAAAAGTATTGCTGGGAGTCGGGCGGTAGCACAGCAGGTTAAGCATGTGGCGCAAAGCACAAGAACCAGCCTAAGGATCCCGGTTCAAGCCCCCAGCTCCCCACCTGCAGGGGAGTCGCTTTACAAGCGGTGAAGTAGGTCTACAGGAGTCTATCTTTCTCTCCCCCTCTTTGTCTTCCCCTCCTCTCTCCATTTCTCTCTGTCCTAGCCAACAATGACGACATCAACCATAACTACAACAACAAAACAACGAGGGCAACAAATGGGAATAAATAATAATTAATAAACATTTTTTAAAAAGTATTGCTACAGCATTTTTCATAATGATTATCTTGAGATTTTGGAAATGGTGCATTGGTTCCAAAAATTTACATATACATACAGTTGTGTTAGGGCAACATGATATAACTTAAAGTCAAAACGCCATGCTTAAAATTGATTTAAAAAAAATCTATCAATGAATTGTTTGTGATATACAAAATGCATTCATAGCATATACAGTAACAAAATGTGAAGTAACAAGTACTATGATATTGCTTCTGCACTCAAGAAACTTCATTTCTGTTTGAAGCAATCAGTAATAAACATGAAATGAGGATGTGAAATGATAATATTCAGCTCATTTTATTATATCACTACTGTGGGTAGATTGGCACCACCAATGGTGATGAAAGCTATAACTTCAAGCTACCTGTATTTAATAGGCTTTCAGTTCTCCCTTTCAAATACTTTATATGTTACTTTTCTATCATATTTCCTGTAGATTACTCCCAACAGTCTTGGGCTGCTAGTAGATTTCAGACCTACTTCTCAAACTTCACTATTTGAAGGTCAAATCAGCAATGTCTAAAACAAAAGTAATATAGGCTACTTTCTCTCTTTGAAGAGTTTGAATCATCATTTTATTTTCTGTCACTATTTCCACGTTCTACCTACCGGCTGTATTTCCCAACTGTAAATCAGAAAACATGCTGTATGAAATGTTCAAAAAAGTTATTAAGCACCAAAACAATAAGCAAGTAAAAGTTCACCTTGAAAAACAATGGACTGTTAACCCTTGGCACTATATTTCTTGAAAAATAATCTGTCAACCACACTTTATCATGATTCCCTCTTCACTATACACTTTAGTACACTTTATTTTCTTCCTTAACCACTATTCCTGAAAAAAACTTCTTTTGAAGGCTACGAAGGTCTTACTGAAAATTCTCTGAAATTATTTAAAGATCATAGGTGAAAGCTAAAAGTCGCCAATTATATTTATTTTGAGTATTTGCTAAAAACCCGTGCTATGGTGTTCCAAAATGAGCAGAGCCTAATAAATCAGTTTTTAAAAATATACGTTGAATTAAATGAAGTAAAAATTATTTAAGCTATGAAATTCAAGAAGACCTCAAATCAAATCAATGACCTTTGCCCAATTTTCTGTCACTTCAACTTTTCTGTAGCCTTTGGAGTTTCTCAGCCATAATTTTGTCCTTGAAACTTTTCCTTTTCTTGGCTTTCCTAAAAATATTTTTTCTGACCAAAATAGGGTTTGGTAGAACTAACTCAATTAAAAATTAATGAGACAAATTTACAGTTTTAAAAGGAAGTTTTATTGAAACTGGCTTATAAATTTAGAAAGAATTGTTTACATCAGGGGCACCCACGGAAACTAGAAATATTGGTAAGCAGTAGATGATAATTGAGTCAGATAGGAATTAAAAAGGTAGTCTAATCTGTTACCAGGAGAATATTGAACTTGCACTATCAATATATAAGCAATTCTCAAACAACAGGCAAAGGATTGAAATTTAGGTCAAAGAGTCACACTCAAAATTAGAAGGCAGAAGAAAGTTTCATTTCTAAGCAGTCTAATTTCTAGAGAAACAGAGATGATAATCACAGGGTAAATATAATATATCAGCAACAGAAAGACGCAGGCTTACTTCCGAGACTCAGTTATTCAACTTCTAAGCCAGATAATACAATATTCAACTTCTAAGCCAGATAATACAATTAGCAGACATTTACATTTGTCTGAAGCATCAGCTTATTGAGTTCTCAAGATGAAGCCTACAGAGAGGCTAATAAGGTATTTGGTGAAAACTTTTAAGCAGCTGTCAGAGTATTACAGAATCAAGATAAAACATACATTAACACGATAGTTTCAAATGACAAATCAAATTAATGCAAAACTCTGATGAACAAAATACTGTTTAAATTTAAATATCTTTCAGTTTAGCAAAGTAGAGAAGAGATGCCATAGAGCTTTAGACACCTAACTCACAAACAACTTATATAGGCAACAAGTAATGTACATGCATAGTGAGTGGCCTGGATTTTTTTTTCTACCAGGATTATCAGTGGGGCTCCGTGATGGCACTAGGAACCCACTACAAATCCACCCCATTGCCATTTACTTATTTTTTTCTTTCTATTTTTAGTTGGTAGGACAGAGAGAATGGAAGAAAAATGAGGAAGAGAAAAAGAAAACTGCACACCTGTTTCACCACCCATAAAGTGTTTTCCCAGCAGGTGGGTCCTTCCACATGGTGGTATGTGCGCTTACCTGTGTATGCTGGACTGGATTTTTAATGAGATAGTACTGAAAACAATGAATACATTTTTCTTTTATAATTACACAATATGTAATAAAGATGAAGTACATTGTATTTATTTTATTACCTTATTCTAAAATATTTTTAAGACTGTAATTTGTTTTTATAAGAGGGAAAGGAGGGGGAATTGGGCAGTAGAGCAGCGGGTTAAGCACATGTGGCACAAAGCACAAGGACAAATGTAAGATCCCAGGAGCCCCTGGCTCCCCACCTGCAGGGGAATCGCTTCACAGACGGTGAAGCAGGTCTGCAGGTGTCTATCTTTCTCTCCCCCTCTCTGTCTTCCCCTCCTCTCTCCATTTCTCTCTGTCCTAACAATGATGCCATCAACAACAATAATAACTACAACAATGAAAAACAACAAGGACAACAAAAAGGGAAAATAAATAAATATAAACAAAAAATAAAAATAAAAAGAGGGAAGGAAGGGAGCAGAATGGCCCAGAAACATCCACTAAGCTCTGCAATATGTTGGTGGGAAATGCACCATGGGTACTGGGCCGGGGCTCAGGCATGCAAACTACTGTGCTACTGGCTGCAGAACCTCTCAGGTCCTGAAGTCGATTCTATCCAATAGATATGCGCATGCAGACAAAATCGCGTATGTTTGACTTTTATTTTATTTTTGTTGACTTCTCCAGACTGACATTTTATAGATGGAGAGTGAGCTACAGACTGAGTTACAGAGGATGAGAGGGAAAGACACCACAGAACCTCAATTTCCTCTAGTGTATGGGCTCAACTTCCTTTAGTGTATGGGCTCAACTTGGGTTCTTACATGATGAAGCAGATGCACTGTCAGGTGAACTGTACTCTTTCTCTCTCTGCCTGAAAGTTTTTAATTTGTTGATTTGTCTTAATGAGAGCTACCGTGAGAATAATAGAGAGACACCAGAATATAATTCAGCTCTGGTTTATGACTACTGAACATGGGAACTCAGAGCTTTAGGCATGAAAGTCTTTTATGTAACCATTATACTATCTCCCCTGCTCTGATTAGTACTGTTTCAAGATTATAGAGGGGTGTCAGGCAGTAGCACAGTGGGTTAAGCGCAGTTGGTGCAAAGTACAAGGACCGGCATAAGGATTTCGGTTCCAGCCCGCAGCATCCTACCTACAGGGAAGTCATTTCACAGGCAGTGAAGCAGGTCTGCAGGTGTCTACCTTTCTCTCCCCCTCTCTGCTTCCCCTCCTCTCTCCATTTCTCTCTTGTCCTATCTAACAACAATGACATCAATAACAAGAATAACTACAACAACAATGAAAAAAAAAGAGGTGAAGCAGGTCTGCAGGTGTCTATCTTTTTCTCCCCCTCTCTGTCTTTCCCTCCTCTCTGAATATGGTGAAGAACAACAGATAGCTGTCCTGGAAAAATGCCTACCTTTCCATATGTGTAAGTCAGGTTGGAGCCTTGTCCCACCATATTGGGGCAAACTGTCACGCTATGGCATCTCTCCCTCTATCTCTACCTGAGAAAAGTCATATAAGAGCAGCAAAACACCCTTGACAACAAAATAATAGTAATAATAGTCAATATTATAACTATGTTGACAAACATATATGACTTGTCATAGACTTGTTTAAGATATCTGTAGACCTGCCAATGCCCACGTTCAGCGGGGAAGCAATTACAGAAGCCAGCCCTTCCACGTTCTGCATCCCATAATGACTCTGGGTCCATACTACTGGAGGGTTAAAGAATAGGAAAGCTATCAGGGGAGGGGGTAGAATACAGAGTTCTAGTGGTGGGAATTTTGTGGAATTGTACTATGGTTTTGTCAGTGTTTCCTTTGATAAATAAAAATTTTTTTAAAAAGGTATCTGTAGTCTTATTTATATTTGACAGTAGTCAAAACCCCATATAACATGAAATGACCCTTCATACTATATGGCCCAACTATAGAATACAGTATTACCAAATACATGAACATGCTTTTGTAATGGAGCCCTATAATCTACCATCCTGTATAGCCAAACCTCTATAACTATCAAACAAGCAACACCTCATCATCTTCCCTTTCTCTAACCTCTAACCCGGTAGTGCTTTTTTGTTGTTGTTGTTCTTTTTTTTTTTTTTTTTTAGATTTAAGGTGGTTTAAGAATACAGGTAGATATTGAAACTGCCCAGAACTACTGAACCTTATCTGTCATAGAAGAAAGTTGTATCAGAAATAAAAATAACCAGAAACAATAAATTGTCTACCTGAAGAAAGGAGAATCATAGAGTGAGTGCTACATGAGTGCTACATTGTGAGGGATTTGTATGAGGTAATTAAATAAATTAAATCCCTTGTTTTTTTTTCCAACTTAATGTGCACTTAATGTTAGCTGCCTTTCATATTTCCCTTAAAATATCATCAGCATTGTTTACACATATTTTTGTGAAAGCCAGCAAGGCATAGAAAATATTAAAGGAAAATGATGTTATTTAGATTACATATGAAAGACACCACGCTATTTTTTGTTTTGTCTGGTATTTTTGACAACTTGTAAAAGGGTACAGGGCATCTTTTTGAACTGGTATGATTATATACTAAGTTATTATGATCCAGCCTTCAATTTTCCCCATAAAAATGCTGGAGAACTCACACTTACACTGAGAATTAATGAAAAAAATAACACTTGCAATTATTTGTAAGGCTTAGTGGACAGTATGAATTATAAAACATCTAGACTACAAACGGGTGTTTCATCCTTTGAAGAATAGTAAGATAGGTATCCTTAATAAAATGGGCTAAGACAGTGCCTTGCTCTTTGTTATACCTCAGGAATCATTATCAGAACACTCAGCAAAAAAAGCTATGCAAATGTATTTTCCTATGTTGAAAATAAAGTTATAAACCAAGAAAGTAGCTCTGCTGTCTTTTCTTCCAATTCTAGGCATTTGGGGATATAATAAAGATGAGGTAGAAGGGGAAAAGAATGATGATTTATACTCAGTCCAGAATGCTTACTTAGCAAAAAAATTCAAAATAAACTGGGGAATATTATGCATGTAGAAAGTATTGTATTTACTGTTGACTGTAAAACATTAATACCCCAATAAAGAAATTAAAAAAATAAATTCAAAATAAAGAAGGAGGTATGAAATATTCTGGAAACAATGTCTATAAGACATACTCTTCCTCACAAAAATATTTATTCCCCTAATAACAGTACTCTTAGTGAATCAGAACATATGATTCAGGAATTATTCTTCCTTATTCCAACAGCCTTAAGGTACATAACTGATCATTTTACTTTGCAGCTGGAATATACTTACTCATCTGAAATTTGTTGTATACTGCAAAATGTGGAATTACTAAGAATTCCACATAGATAAGGGAGAAGGGAGTCAGATTACGGTACAACTGATAGAGTGCAGGTGTTACCGTGTGCAAGGACACTGGTTTAAGTCCCCAGTCCTCACTTGCTGGGCAAAAGTTTCACGAGTGATGGAACAGTGTTGCAGGTTTCTCTGTTTCTCTCCCCTTTACTTTGAAAATACTGAAATATTGGGAGTCAGGAGGTAGCGCAGCGGGTCAAGTGCACATGGCACAAAGCGCAAGGACCCTAGTAAGGATCCCTGTTGGAGCCTCGGGCTCCTCACCTGCAGGGGAGTTGCTTCACAAGAGGTGAAGCAGGTCTGCAGGTGTCTATCTTTTTCTCCCCTTTTCTGTCTTCCCCTCCTCTCTCCATTTCTCTCTGTCCTATCCAACAACTATATCAATCACAACAATAACTACAACAATAAGGGCAATAAAAAGGGAATAAATAAATAAATATTTAAAAATATTTTTAAAAGAAAGAAAATACTGAAATATAAAGAAAAAAATTTGGAAAAAAAACTCATTGACAAAATATGTTCTAGAATATAAACAAGATGTTTCTTTCTTTTTTTTTTCCAAAGCTTTATCTAGAAAGCCTACTCTTTAAAATATGTATGGTGACACCAAGTATTAGAATACGCTATTTAATATTTACATCAATGACCTCCCAGAAACTTCTTCAAGGAAGTTCATCTACGCCGATGACATCTGCTGTGCAACTCAGGCATCCAAGTTCGACATCCTCGAGGAAACACTCACGAAAGACATGTCTCTGATATCTGATTACTGTAAAAAATGGCGACTAATCCCTAGCACTGCAAAAACGGTATCATCTGTTTTCCATCTACACCATGCCTCGGCCTCGCGTGAGCTTAATGTGCAGCTTGGCGATACGAGAATCCGGCACGAAGCCCAGCCAGTCTATCTTGGCGTTACTCTCGATCGCACCCTGTCATTTCACGAACATCTCATAAAAACTGCAGCAAAGGTGGGCGCGAGGAATAACATCATTGCAAGACTGGCCAGCTCCTCATGGGGCGCGAGCGCTTCCACACTACGATCATCCTCTCTGGCATTATGCTATTCCACTGCAGAATACTGTGCCCCAGGATGGTTCCGTAGCCCCCATGTCCACTTGGTCGATTCCAAATTATATTCCTCCATGAGGATCATTTCTGGAACTATCCGTTCCACCCCGGTCCCATGGATGCCAGTTCTTAGCAACATCGCCCCGCCAGATATTCGTCAGGATGCGGCATCATCTAAGTTCATTTCCCACATCTATGCTCAACCGGACCTGCCAATATTCGCGGATATCTTCGCCCACCCTGTCCAACGCTTGACGTCTTGTCACCCAATCTGGTCCCCTACGCCTACACTGAACTTCTCTGTTCCAGTCTCTTGGAAACAGAGTTGGCAGTCAGCTGAGGTAAAGAACAAACACCTCATCACAGACCCCTGCAAGCATCAACCCGGCTTTGACCTAGCACGTTATGATTGGGCCCTCCTCAATAGCTATCGAACAGGCCATGGCCGGTGCGCCGCTATGTTCCATCGTTGGGGAGCCAGAGACGACCTGAACTGCCCCTGCGGCTCCAGACAGACTATGACCCACATAGTCAACGACTGCCACCTCTCCAGATTCAAAGGAGGTCTCGAAACTTTACATCAGGCTCAACCTTACGCTGTTGACTGGCTACGGAAGAGGAGCAAACTCTAGAAGAAGAAGAATAAAATGTAGGGATATCTGCTAAGATAGAATATCATGGCACAAAAACTATCATGATGGTGTGTAACAGAGCTCCATTGTTGAATTCACTCAATGATATTTTATATTTTGGAGTTCAATTAGAACTGGGATTGTTTCCTTCATTCCTCTGACTCAACACTTATGGATGAAAGTGGTACAGATTTATGTGTATTGATTTTGTATCCTGCTACTTTATTAAAGATATTGATGATTTCTAATGGTTTTTTGGTAGAGTCTTTAGGGTTCTCTAGATATATTATTATGTCATCTGCAAATAGTTTAATTTCTTCCTTTCCAATTTGAATTAAATATCAAGGGGAGAAGAAGCCAAATCTAAGTAAGTCGTAGTAGAAAATTTTTACCTGCAGGAGGGTCATTTCACAAGCGATGAAGGAGGACTGCACATGTCTTTAGGGGGTTGGGCGGTAGCGCAGTGTGTCAAGCACATATGGCATGAAGCGAACGGACGGGGTAAAGATTCTGGCTTGAGCCCCCGGGACCCCACCTATAAGGGAGTCGCTTCATGGGCAGTGAAGCAGGTCTGTAGATATCTGTCGTTCTCTCCCCCTTTTCTGTCTTCCCCTCCTCTCAATTTTTCTCTTTCCTATCCAACGACAACAACAATAATAATAATGAAAACAACAAGGGTAACAAAATGGGAAAAAATGGCTTCCTTGAGCAGTGGATTCGAAGTGCAGGCACCGAGAGCCAGCAATAAGCCTGGTGACAAAAAAAAAAAAAAAAAAAAAAGAGAGAGAAAGAAAGAAAAAAAGAAAGAAAAAGAAAAAAATTTCCACACCCGAATGATATTAAGAATGTAGACATCCAGGAAGGTGAAGGAATGCCAAATTTCTGAAACCAAAACCACTTACACTAAGACTTATCATTATGAGACCATCAGAACTCACAGTCAAAGAAAATGTATTGTGGGGTGCTAAGGAAAAGAAGAAAATGACTTATGTAGTAGGGCTATCAGCCTTTCATCAGATTTCTCATGACAAAGTCTAGAGGCAAAGAGAGTGGAATAACACATTTAACAATTTAAAAGGTATGAATTGTTAATCACAACTACTCTATCCTGTAAAATTGTTCTTCAAATATGAGAAGAGAGAAAAGAGAAAAAGAAGATTTTCCCAAGCACAGAGGAACAACAACAAAAAAAATGCCACCATTAGTCCCACCTTGCGAGGACTATCGAAAGGAGTCCCTCAAAAGAGAATAAACAGAAGGACACAAATTGTGAGCAAGGTGATCAGCAGCAAAACGGAATTGAGAGCACAAGTCATGGCAACAGGAAAGAGCAACCAGAACAGAAATGGGAGGAATAAATGATGACGTGGTACAATCAAATGACAGTTAGACAAGACAAACTTTAAAAGGACTTTTTTTTTCTAAAGCTTGCAACACTGCTCTACTGCTCATGAAAATTCACCCAGGTGGGTGAAGACAGAGAGTTTGAATCCAGCTCTTTCTACATGATAAAATGTGTTTTCTACTGGATGTGCCAACAGCTGGAGCCTATAAACTCATCTTTCAACATCAGCATATTTCTAATTATAATGTTACCAAATTTTATTTATAAAAAACACAAACTCTAAAGTTGATATAGAAAAAATAAACATGGGATAATAGTAACAGTCTCTTAAGACTAGGTTATTTTACTGTTTAAATTGAAATTTAAAAAAAAGAGAGAGAAACCAAAGCATGTTCTGGTATATTCAGCATCAAGGATAGCCCACACTCCCAGAGGGATAAAGAATAGGGAAGCTATCAAGGGATGGGATGGGATACGGAGTCCTGGTGGTGGGAAGTGTGTGGAGTTGTACCCCTCTTATCCTATGGTTTTGTCAGTGTTTCCTTTGTATAAATAAGAAAGGAAAGAAAGAAAGAAAGGAAGAAAGAAAGAAAGAAAGAAAGAAAGAAAGAAAGAAAGAAAGAAAGAGAGAAAGAAAGAAAAGGAAGAAACAGGTGCCTAAAGCATACAAGTTCTGTGCTCCACCAGCTGAATTATTTTCCCTTGCCTCCAAAGCTTTTTAATCTTGCTATTCACAACATAGATGGAACTTTAAGGGAGTATGTATGCTCTATTAAATAAGTCAGTTGGAGAAAGAAAAATTTCATATTTTTATGTGAAAGATATACTAAACAAATATATAAATGCATATATTTGTGCAACTGAATAGATCAGAAAACAAGGCTCCTCTGTTCTATGTCTACAGAAAACACACATCTGAAGGAAAAACTGACACTTAAAGTGATAGGTGAGAGCAAGGCATTGCAAATAACATAGAAAAACAAACAAAAAAAAATCTGAAACAGCTTTTCTACTGTCAAATAAAATAGGCTTAAAGGTAACAAAATACAGACACAATCAAAGGATCAATCCAACAAGGAGCTACAACCACCAACTATATATATATTCAGAACATGGGTGCACCCAAATATATAAAATAAGATTTAACTGCCCTTCTGGGAGACAACATGAATAATATGATAATTAGGAGGTTTCTAACAAAACAATTATAGCAAGACACAGATCATCAGGACAAAAACTCAGCAAGAAAACTGTAACCATAAATGAAGTCACTGATGAGATGTACTTAACAGATGTATACTGAAATTCCATACCCCAAAGTTAACACACATTCTTCTTAAGTGTTCATGGAACATTCTTGAGAACAACCCATAATTGGGCACACACAAATAAAAACTTAATAAATAAGAGAATATTGAAATTGTAAAAAAAAAAAATGTGACTTTTTGGACCATGACAACATGAAACTAGAAATCAAGCACAAAATGAAAATGAGACATATCCCCCAAATAAGAAGACTAAGCAACATGCTTCATAGAATTCCATTTATTTTTTTATTTTAAAACTATTCTAAAAGTGATATTATAAAGAGCTGGGATGCAAGGTTTTTGCTACACAACAACTTAGACTGCTCTCTCAATACTTCCTGGAATTCATTTTTCCAAAGTTTCTAAGAAATCTCTTGTAAAATTAGATAATGGAAGAGTCACTCTGGTCAAAGCATTAGTTCCAACTGGACAGCCATCAGCTCACTTTCTCACTATTACTATGTCCAAATAGTATCAGAGCTGTTCTCATGAAGCTGTCCCAAATTAAACATTACAGTACTCTATCTTGTGTGATGCATAATTAAAATTCTTATAAGAAATATTTAATTGTCTTGCTGGAGAAAAGATTTTTGAGAAAATATTATTTCTAACTTATGAAGACATTATTTAATATTGGCTAGCTTTCAAAGACTGTGTGCCAGAGACTTGGTGACAAGCACAGTATTAATAGCAGATATTTGCTTGCCATACATTCAAAATAGTTTTTGATGAATTGGAAACTGAAGGTAGCTTTCATATATATACTTATATATAAGTATATATAAATATAGATTTATATATACATATATATTTTTTAAGAAAGGAGACTAACAAAACCATAGAATAAGAGGGGTACAATTCTGCACAATTCCCATAACCCGATCTCCATATCCCATCCCCTCCCCTGATAGCCTTCCCATTCTCTATCTCTCTGGGAGTATGGACCCAGGGTCCTTGTGGGTTGCAGAGGGTGGAAGGTCTGGCTTCTGTAATTGCTTCCCCATTGAACATGGGCGTTGACTGGTCGATCCATACTCCCAGTCTACTTCTCTGTTTCCCTAGTAGGGTGGGTCTCTGAGGAAGTGGAGCTCCAGGACACATTGATGGGGTCCTCTGTCCAGGGAAGTCTGGTCAGCATCTTGCTGGCATCCGGAACCTGGTGGCTGAAAAGAGAGTTCACATACAAAGCCAAACAAATTGTTGAACAATCATGGACCCAAAGACTGGAATAGTGCAGATGAAGTATTGGGGGGTATTCCCTGCATGCTCTTGTGTACTTCTGCTTTCAGGTATATATTTTTCTCCTAGTTTATGGGCATGGGTGAACCTATGCTCTATCTCAGGGGACCTGGACTATATCTAGGTTTGGGGACTTTATTGGGGAGTAGAACACCTGGAATGGAATTAGAGAATACTATGAAAGGAAAGGTCTCACCCGAGTGATGAAGTTGAAGGGTTGTCATTCCACACCTGAAGTCTCTGGTCACAGTCTGAAGTGAAGCATGCTAGGGTGGCACTCGTTGCGTTGATTAGGTTGCGATCTGTGGATGCAATATTATTTGATTTGAACTGAGAGCAGCATGCAGAAAAGTGGGCCCCCACCCTAAGGTTCCAGGACTGGGGGAAATATAGGCTCTATAGTGGAAATGTGAGGTTCCTGTTATCTTAGGGTTCAAAAAGACAATGGATAGTTACTGTTATCATCACATTATTTGGTGATAGGGTTAACTTTGGAAAGTCCCTTTGATAGGGTTTGGGGTATAATATCCATCATCTTGTATATAGCTGTGCTACCGGTTGCTTCTGTTCTCCCTGGTCTAGGTTTTTGGGAGAGACAACATATCAAAGAGAGCTGTCTGGAGAACTCTCACAAGGCTAGACATGGCCCTTCCATATGACCAAGTAATTCCTCTCCTGGGGATATACCCCAAGGATTCCATAATGCCCAACCAAATAGATGTGTATACAACTATGTTCATAGCAGCACAATTCATAATAGCTAAAACCTGGAAGCAACCCAGGTGCCCAACAGTAGATGAGTGGCTGAGAAAGCTGTGGTACATATACACGATGGAATATAATGCAGCTATTAAGAACAATGAGCCCACCTTATCTGACCCATCTTGGACAGAGCTAGAAGGAACTATGTTGTCAGCTAAGTCAGAAAGATAAAGATGAGTATGGGATGTCCCCACTCATCAACAGAAGCTGAGAAAGAAGAACAGAAAGGGAAACTAAAAGCAGGATCTGATTAAATGGAGAGCAGGGCAGCAATGTAAAAACCCTGTGGTGAAGGGGAGGGTGGCCATTGGGCTTCCTGGCACAGCGGGGGGTGGGGGGCAGGGTTGGGGGTTGGGGATAGGACACAGTCTTTTGATGGTGGGAGTGGTGTTTATGTATAATCCTATTAAAGTGTAAACATATAAACCATTATTTAATTAATATGAGAGGCGAAAAACTGATATGTCAAGAATTTCTTAAAACACAGACTGAGTCTTTTTTTTATATTTTTAAATATTTATTTAATTTATTTATTCTCTTTTGTTGCCCTTGTTGTTTTATTGTAGCTATTATTATTGTCGTTGTTGTTGTTGGATAGGACAGAGAGAAATGGAGAGAGGAGGGAGAAGACAGAGAGGGGGAGAGAGAAGACAGAGAGGGGGACAGAGAGGGGGAGACACCTGCAGACCTGCTTCACCTCTTGTGAAGCGACTCCCCTGCAGGTGGAGAGCCAGGGCTCGAACTGGGATCCTTATGCTGGTCCTTTTGCTTTGTGCCACCTGCGCTTAACCCCCTGAGCTACAGCCCGACTCCCAGAAGGTAGCTATGTAAACCTATGCAATTTAACATTGGGAGGACTCCTCACCAAAGAATAAGGGTTTCATCAGGAATGTCATCATAAGTCCTCATGCAGGCCTTCAAAGGACCTTGCCCTCACCATAAAGCAGTGATGGTAGGGACTACCCTCAAACCCAAGAGACTGGTCCTGAGCTGATTGCAGCCTGTGATATTCCTAGTTGTGGCCATGGACTGTGAGCTCAGATACCACAACTTAGTCACTCATCTGTTGTTGGACACCTGGGTTGTTTTCAGGTTTTGGCTATTGTGAATTTTGCTGCTATGAATATAGATGTGCATGTATCTTTTTGGATGGGTTTGTTTGACTCTTTAAACTATATCCCTAGGAGAGGAATTACTGGGTTATAAAGAAGGTCCATTTCTAGCCTTGTGAGGGTGCACCAGACTGTTCTACACAGAGATTGGACCAACTTATATTCCCACCAGCAGTGCAGGAGGGTACATGGAGTTCTTCTGACCATAGATTTAAATCAAGTGTAACTTTATCTGAAAGAAAGTACAGAAGGTTTAGAAGAAGAAATGCAATTTATACATAATAAATAATATTGAGGCAATAAGAATCACAAATACTCTGGACCTTAATAAGTCTCTTTTCATTAAGTTATTCAATAAAGAGGTGATGTAGTAGTTTATCAATATTTTAAATGGTAATTAGGCATTTTCTAAGACAATAAAGATAAAGAGAATTGAAGGAAGTTTATCTGCTTTTCCAGTTTGCAGTATAAGCAAAGGCTTGGAGACTTATGAGGAGTTAGCATACTGGAGTAATTGCAAAGCCTTTGGGATATCTGGACAATAGATTTTCCATATGGAAGTGATGAGAAATGACAGGCTTTCCTTGACATGATAGGATTATATTTTATCTTGAAAGCAATGCAAAAGTATTGAGAGATAATGGGCAAGGAAATCATATAGTAGTAGCTTTTTATTTTAGGAATATCATTATGATAAAAAATATTGGCAACATTCTTGATAAAAAGGTAATGATGTAAGTTGCTCTTGCAGTATCTAGTGAAGATATAATGCAGACATGAATGAAAGCTGAAGATGTTACACTAGAAATGGCACTATGCATTACCATTGATTCCCCTGCAGACAAAGGAGGTAAGAATGCCAGAGAAGTCTAATATTTCCAAACTTCTTGCTAGATAAACATTTGCCGGGATAGCCTGAGGGTACTTCTTCCCGAGCTAGTGCTCTCTGGGTTGGAGAGAACTCAACTGGAGCCGATCTAGGCTGCTGCGTGGGAGAGGGATCAGGAACTCGTGCCGCACCAACTTTGCAGGAGATACACTCTGGAACTCTCGGAGCCGGAAAGCAATTTCCAAGTGTCTTTAATCAGAAGAGCAGCTGTTTTTATACTCTCCAAGTAGGGTGGAAACAGGATGTGATATAGAGAGGGTGGAGAGAAAAGTGACTGGTGAAAATCAGAGTGTGACAAGGAGGGGGCAGAGCAGGCGAGAATCCTATCACTGAACCACCAATGCCCTGGAGGGAGTGCTTTATGTAAATATAAAAGTGATTTATGTAAATAGACCAAAGCTTTGAATGGGTTCAGTAAATCCCTCTATAGGCATATGGTTAAGCAGAAGCCAGGGGGAGGTGGCATACTACCCAACAAACATTAGTACTTGTGACTTAACAAGTGCTCACTCCCTAGCAGACAGTTTTTTTTTAAAGATTTTACTTATTTACTTATTTTTAATTTCTTTAAAGAATGAGACATTAACAAAACCATAGGATAAGACAATTCCCACCACCAGATCTCTGTATCCCATCCTTTAACCCTCTGGAAGTATGGGTCCAAGGTCATTGTGGGATGCAGAAGGTGGAAGGTCTGGCTTCTGTAATTGCTTCCCCGCTGAACATGGGCATTGGTTGACTGATTGATCCATACTCCCAGCCTAGCAGACATAGTTTAAAGGGATTATTGCATCTGTTAAATCCTGTAATGTTGCTAACAAATAAAATAGTCACCCTCATCATTTGATATAAGAGAATGAGAGGTTTAATAGCTTTCTCATAGCTGGTAAATGGCAGAATAGTTTTTGCATCCACTAAATTAAATTCAAAAACATTTTAAAAACTCTTGCAAATTATGATAGGATGTCTGTCTCATTTAATCCGATGGAGAATAAGAAACACGTACTTTGAATTAAAAGGGCAAATTCACCTGCTGGTAGGTGAAAATTACTGGAGGGATTTTCGTCCATAGTGCTGAAACTCATAGGTAGAATAAAAACAACTGATAGTTAATAAAATCAGTGATTTAACTTCATGTTATTTGTAACCACAAAGAATTTTCCATTCATCCAATATTACATTGATATGTTCATAATTTAATTATTTAGCAAGTGAATATTGAATCATGCTAAGTACCCAGGATGAGGGTATTTGGTTCCAGAAATAGATGAAATAAAAAGTCAAAATCCCTGTTCTTGATAAAACTAAATTAGACAGACCCAAATAACTAAACAAAATGTCTTAATATAGTCTTAGTCCCATGAAGAAAATGAAGCAATCAGGGGGCCATAAGGTGGCACACCCAGTTAAGTGCACATATCACCATACACAAGGACCAGGGTTCAAGCCCTCACTCCCCACCTGCAGGGAGTACACTTCATGAGAGGTGAAGGAGGTCTGTGGGTACCAATCCTCTTTCTCTCTCTTTCTCTCTCTCCTTTCCTTGCCTCCCCCCCCCCAGGTTTCCCTCTATCTTGTCAAATTAAAATATGGTAAAAATGGCCGTGGGGAGTCTTGGATTGGTTGTGTAGGCACTGAGCCCCAAAGAAAAGAATATGAAATAATCTAGTGTGATAGTGACAGAAATAGGCTAAAGATCTGATATTAGTTAGTAAAAGGATGTCTCACAGAGAATACAATAACTTAGTACCTGAAAAGTCAGGGTAAGATAATAATGGAAAAATTCTATTCACAGCAAATCTCTGGAAGAAGAGCAGCATGATTAGGAAGAGTGAGTGAAGGAGAGAGTGACTTAGCCTATACACTGTGAATAGAGCTCTTCTGACAGTGAAGGTTTATTCCATATTAGTGGACTTTATATTTTCCTGAACAAAGACATAGTGATACAAAGAAAAAACATTTCTGTATAAGATATGAGTGTAAGGCATGATTTAGGACATATTTACAGAGATGTCTCTGGGTAATACTTGATTAATTAGATGTCAAGGATTAAAAAGTAGAGTAATGAAGTGATAATTACTGTCAAGTATGCAGAAGATAGAAACTTAGTAAGAGTGGTGATGTACACCAAAATATGTGGACAACTTTTTTTCCTTTTCTTTCTAGATTACTCTATTGGAGAAATTCTTCTTCTAGCGTTTGCCCTTCTTCTGTAGCCAGTCAACAGCATCAGGTTGAAAGCTGTCAGGAGCTGCTTGTTGCTGGCTTTGAAAGTGACTGGGATCCATGTGGATTCAGTCAGCTAAGAAGGATCGTCAGTTTCCCCAATGAATGGGTACTCACGGGATGCACCACGAGAAGGTCGATCCAATGCATCCCATTGGAGAAATAATGATTTATGAGATAGCTGTTGTCATAGCAGCACAATATTCTTTCTCCCCTGGACTCGTGTCCACACACCATTACCCCCACAAACTGAAGTCTTCCTCCACCATTGTTTACTAGATTGCCAAGCAAGTTGTAGAACACTATAAGGAGTTGTCAACTCTATGAGGAGGTGTTTTAGATGTGGGTTCAGGAAAGGAAGAAATTAAAAGTGATTATTTGTTGAGAGAGAGAGAGGTAGAGAGAGAGA
Source organism: Erinaceus europaeus (assembly GCF_950295315.1). Classification (NCBI taxonomy): domain Eukaryota; kingdom Metazoa; phylum Chordata; class Mammalia; order Eulipotyphla; family Erinaceidae; genus Erinaceus; species Erinaceus europaeus. The sequence goes on along the minus strand of NC_080165.1, from coordinate 136,533,465 downwards.
GAGAGAGAGAGAGAGAGATTTTCATTTAGCAAAAGGAAGAGATTAGGGAGTCCGGCGGTAGTGTAATGGGTTAAGCACATGTGGCACAAAGCTCAAGGACTGGCGGAAGGATTCCGGTTCGATTCTCTGATTCCCCATCTGGAGGGGAGTTGCTTCACAGGCGGTAAAGCAGGTCTGCAGGTGTCTGTCTTTCTCCCTCTCTGTCTTCCCCTCCTCTCTCAATTTCTCTCTGCCCTATCTAAGAACGATGACATCAATAACAACAACTATAATAACTATAACAGCAATTAAAAAAAACAAGTACAACAAAGGGAAAATAAATAAATATTAAAAAAATTTAAAAAGAATAAGAAATTCTATTTCGCTAAGTACTTTATGGCATCTATTTATTTTAGGCTTTTCTACTTGCTTGCTACACTTATTGAGTCACTGCAAACTACTGTGTACTTGTTGGATAGTATGCCAGCTCCCCCTGGCTTCTGCTTAACCATAAGCCTATATAGGGATAGATTTAATCCCATTCAAAGCTTTGATCTATTTACATAAATCACTTTTACATTTACATAAAGCACCACACTCCCTCCAGGGCATTGGTGGTTTAGTGGTAGAATTCTCACCTGCTTCACCCCCTCTCCTTGATTTTCACCAGTCACTTTTTGCTCCACCCTCTCTATATCACATCCTGTTTCCACCCTACTTGGAGAGTATAAAAACAGCTGCTCTTCTGATTAAAGACACTTGGAAATTGCTTTCCGGCTCCGAGAGTTCCAGAGTGTATCTCCTGCAAAGTTGGTGTGGCACGAGTTCCTGATCCCTCTCCCACGCAGCAGCCTAGATCGGCTCCAGTTGAGTTCTCTCCAACCCAGAGAGCACTAGCTCGGGAAGAAGTACCCTCAGGCTATCCCAGCATGTACTTTTACCTTGAGGCATATATTTTTCCCCTAACTCATGGATACATGTGTACATGTGCTCTATCTCATGGGCCCTGGTCTGTATCTAGCTACTGTGGCTTTGTTGGGAAGCCTACCACTGAAATGGAACTAAGAAATCTTATGCATGAGGAAATATTTCATCAGAGTAATAGAGTTGAAGGGTTGATATCCCAGGTCTGGAGTTTCTGGACATAGGCCCAAGTGAAACATGTTGAGGTAGCGCTTGTTGCATTAATTTGGTCGAGATCATCAGATGCAGTATCAAATGCTATAGATCAAGAGAAGCATGAAAGAAAATAAGCACAGTCCCAGAAGTACCAGGAGCAAAGCTCTAGAGCTTCCAGCATTGGGGAAAATATGGGTTTTACAGACAATGAGGAAGGTTCCTTGCTGTCTTAGAGTTTAAAAAGGCAATAGATAATAATTATTATTATTATAACCAAGTTATTTGGGAACATGATTTACTTTGCAAATCTCATCTTTAGGATTTACTGTGTCATACAAGATCTTACTGTGATTTATGTCATTTAATGCTATCTATAAATAACTTTATCTTATATATTGACAAGACCTGTTGTTTCTGGTCTCCCTGGTCTAAGACAATACATGATTTAATATTTCAAAAAAAGTTATTATTAGAAATTCATTAGCAATTTAAGCCCAATGTCTAACCCTCTCAAATAAAGTGGACTACAAAAGCTGGATAAGGGCAAGAGACCAGCACACTTTAATGATGGCCTTTTTGGTCAATAACAGGCCACTCCATCATCTGGGGCCCTCTAGTTAGGGAATCCTAGTTTATCACATAAATATTATAAGCCTAGACCGCTAACAGATCCCTCTCTCCACCATTACTGCTCACCTCCATCAGGAACATAAACCCTCTTGTGGGCCTCTACAGAACCTTGCCCTCAGTGTAGAATAACAGTGGTAGAAATCACCCCACTCTCTGAAAGGAGGCTTAGTCAACATACTCTGCCACTTAAGGTAAACTGGTCCTGAAATGAGTGCAGCTGCACTGTTCCTAGCTATGACCATGGAGTGTGAACTCAGACCTATAGTAATTTAGAGGTTACACAGGCTCCTGTGCTAAATGTGAATACACATGGGCCCAAGGTAGACTGATGGGGTTTACACTTAATGGTATTTACATAATTCTTCCATGTCTGGGAGCTACTCTCTGCCCTGATCCAGTTTTCTGGTCTTATTCCCAACTCTGAAACCATCTTCCCAGACAACAAGTTTAGCCCACCTGCAAGTTAGCTGTCAGGCCAAGGCAAAAATTAGTAGTCTCAGGCCCATCGTAATACACCTAAAATAGACTCCCTAGCTTCTTCCAACATGAAGACCCCAAATCTCATTACTATATTATTACCTGTAGGTTCCTGATTATTAAACATTTTTTCTGCTTTATATCAATACTTTTTCAGCTACCAATTTGCAGATGCTATCTAACAAAATGAAAAGAAAAGAAAAGAAAAAGAAAAGAAAGGAAAAGGTGTTCTTCAGTAGTAGGAACAGTGCATTCATAGTGCAGGCATCAGCAATAACCCTGGAGATGAGAGAGAGAGAGAGAGAGAGAGAGAGAGAGAGAGAGAGAGGATGGAAAGCAAACAGCAGTGAATTCTAGAACAGCAGTGGATTCTAGAACAGCACCTTCATTTATCACAATGTTGATCGATTGTTCTGCCTTGGTAGCCACATTTGTGCCAGTTCAAGTAGATCAAGATTTAATAGGACTACAGTCAGTTCTTTCCAAGAAAGAAAACAAATTTTGCAATTAAAACAGGCTATACTATGTTGTCTAAAGGGGAGGGAAGAAGGCCTGTGGGGAGACAGCTTCCAACTAGAAAAAAAAAAAATCCAAAAACTTCAATAGCTTAGATCTAGTTTTCCAAATTGTTCTATTTATAACATTGGGAGTGCTGTCAACAGACCAATTTGTGGTATCCATGTTATTGTTTCCCCACAGTGGGGTGGTATGGTAGCATCATCATGAAATAAGTTTATATTTCTTCTTCTCAGTATCTGGACATCTTTATTTGTTTTTATTTGTTTCACATTAACATATGTTCAGTGAATCCCAATTCTGTATTGCTCCTTTCTTGAAACTATTAAAGCTGGCATGTGTCAAATCTGTATTCTTTTTAGTTGACAATATTGTAAGGAAAAGGGAGAAAGTTAAAAGCTGCCTAGCCTTCCATAGGAATGGGACTACATCAAATTTAAAATCTTCTGCATGGCAAAAGAAACCACCAACCAAACAAAGAAAATCTTTACAGAATGGAGGATCTTTACATGCCATAAATCAGAGCAAAAGCTAATAACCAAAATATATAAAGACCTCACCAAGCTCAGCAACAACAACAGCAACAAAAAATGAACCCATCCAAAAGTGAGGAGAGGATATGAACAGAATCCACCAAAAAAGTGATTCAAAGGGACAACAAACATATGAAAAATAAAATAAAATAAATGCTTCAAGGCAATGATTGTCAAAGAAATGCAAATAAATAAAATAATGAGATGTCACTTCCCTCCTGTGAGAATGTCACAGAAAGGATAGTGACAGTAAAGGAAAACTTCTGTATTACTGGTAGGATTATAAGTTAGTTCAACATCTGTGGAAAGCAGTATAGAAAACTCTCAGAAGGCTAGAAATGGATCTACCCTATGTATGACCTTGCATCTCCTCTCTTGGGGATATATCCCAAGGAATCAAACACACCTATCCAAAAAGAATCTTTGTTCAAAGAAGCATGATTTGTAATTGCCATAAGCTGGAAGCAACATAGATGCCCAACAACAGATGAGTGGCTAAGAAAATTGTGGTAAAAAAAGTGAAGCTTTCAGACTGCATTCCCCTCAAATTGCCCAAGGTTCAGTGCAAAAACCAAGTGATTTTTTTTCTCATTCTAAATTAATGCTTTCCTTTGTGCCTAGGATCCCTTTTCTTTCATTATCTCAGGGGTTTTATTACTTTCTCTGCATTTAACCTTTTCTTATTTACTGGTTCCTTTCAATCAGCATTAAAAAGAACTAAATCTATTTTCAGTGTGAATGGGCATAACAGCAAAAATAAACAACAAACAAAACCTACTAAACTAAAGCTTAGAAGCCATCTCTAGTCTATCAAAAATAACTAATTATAGCTACATTCCTACCTTTTTCCTTTCAGAGCCAAATTTCTTGCAAAATATCATCTCCACTTGAAGTATGTACTTCATGTCCTTCTTACCAACAAAATCACTGTTATTTGGCCTTATGACTTCAAGTAAACCATTCTTGCCCAGGTTACTAACATTTTTTTTCTCTGTTCTTAAATTAAATGTGTGGTGACTCTATATGCCCTGACACAGTGGTGACGTCATCTTTGGCGACAGAAGGCTGACAGAGTATGCAGTTATCTGTGCAAGCGCATGGAGGACTGTAGGTAAATCCTGACTGCTGGTGTGCAAAGCATTGTGGGTAGGCTGAATGGACTTAAAAGGACAGCAGCCAGAACTCTCAGGCGCTCTCTTTGGCTGTGGCTTCTTCTCCTGGTCAGATGCCTCTCAGAGGAGGTGCCCCAAGCATCCATCCGCCATGTCTACTTCTCCTGGGAACTGATCACGTGTGACTCTGCTAGCTGGTAAACTTTTAGACCCCTCTACAGCCATGAGCAACCTTTACCAGAGCTTATAATTGTTTATCTTATGGGACTAAACTTTGATAACCATATTCAGACTTTATAGACCTAGCATACGCTTAACCCTTGATGATAATTGCTTATTTTGCCTTTTACCTGTTTCACCCTAATAAACCGTGTATTGATTAAACCAGTTCCCAGCTCCCGCTGTGAATTCTTCTATATGCGCCACAAGCAGCCCCAACCCCCATACCTTTTTTTAAGTTAATTTATAACAAAATGGATACTTTCCAAATAATATCTTCTTTATCTCCAGGTAGAATTTCAGAAAAAATTAAATTTCTTTTGAAAACCTTTCTTGTCTTTTGTAGCATCCAATATTATAATAGGTTTCAAGAATACATGATCTTTAAAATCCTTGTAATACACACATATCTCTCATTTCCTTTTTCTTCAAATTCACTTAAATGTGGCTGGTACCAAGAATCTACTCTTTGTTTTCTTAATTATAAATTCACCACTTGGTCCTCTCAGTCTCTTCTGTGACACAAATTTTCATATACGTTGAAGTGGTCCCCAGATGAAAATAAATAATATTCCTTGAGATGTAGATTCACAGATCTAACTTGTGATAACCACATAGACTTCTCAGGTCCTTTCAATGCATCTATTTCCTCCCAGTGTTAGTCAGAGTGTGTTCAATATAATACATTTCCTCTAATAATTGCAATTGTAAACTCTGGACAATTGTGAAAAAAATGGGACTATGGAAAATAAACATTGATTGGAAGTTAGGTGAAAATATGTATGACAATCAGTGAATTTTCTTGATAATGCTTTTCCCTAATATATATAGTTCTTAAGGTAATCTTGATTTATGTTTAGAAATACATGTTCATATCACATATGCAAAATATGTTGCCATGTTATAACCATAATGAAAGTATCAATATCCGCCACCAAAATCTATTGCTTCCTTCCACCTTTTCTACCCAATTATTTTCTTTTATAAGTTTTGTTGCTTATATTAGTCAGAAAGTTACACACACACTCCAGATGACTGCTCAGCTCTTACTTATGGTGGGACTAGGGATTGAACCTGGGACTATAGAGCCTCAGGAAAGAAAGTCTTCCGTAAAACCATTATACTGTCTCCCCAGCCCTTCATTTTCTGTCTCACTGTCTCAACTCTTTAGTTGCCTCATTTACATAGGACAAGTTTAACAGTTTGGGTTCACTTGAACTTGCTTGCTCCCTCATGTTGCCCCATATATGAGATCATATAGTATTTTCCTTTTCTATAAGACCCTTTAATATTTTTTGAAGGTTCAGTTCATTGGCTATGGATTCTTTTCATTGTCATTTATATGGAAAAGTAGAAACAAATGAACAGCATGACAAAAAGAATACTCTTGGGGAAGTATGAAGTAGCATCAACAGTTTTCATAGTAAGTTACTGAAACCAGACAAGTGGGAAAAAAGGACTGAAAATTTCATTTAGAAGAAGACATCAACATACAGATTCAAAATGTTGTCCTTAAAAGGATAAGTTCAAGAAAAGTCATGATCAGAATCATTAAATAAAATGTGAGAAAACTAGTCTAAACCTTGTATCGAAGTACAGTAGAGAAAATAATACTCTGCAAGCAAAGTAATGGCAATTTTAATGTATTCATTCAGATTGTCTACCAGAGAAAAATAAGAGGGGACAAGAATAGAAAAAAAAATCATAAAGGATAAGAAAAGTCAATGAAGAATTTCATCAGTATAAGAAATTCTTTTATAAAAAGGCAAAACAGTCAATTTTATTTAAGAAAAAAAAAAGGAGAATATGTTACCTACAGAACTGACCTAAAAGAGTTCTTCAAACAGAAAAAAAATCTTATTTGAAGGAAATAGCATATGAGGAAGATAAAACCATATAGTGCTGTTATAGGTAATTAGAATAAAGTTCTTCATAATATTTTCAATGTATATAGATCTAGTACATGTGACAGTTACAAAAATATGAATATAAGTATGTAATCTATATTTCTAATCTATTCTCAAGGACAAAGCACATACAAGGCAAAAATAAACATCTATTAAGTGTGATAATGTTGCAATCATATTAAACATCTTCCCAGATCACAACAAAATTAAGAAATTAAGCTGAAAATGATAACTGGTTTTTTTCAAGAAATAAAGGCTCAAATACAAGGAGAGTTAACAATCTACTAGTGAATAACTATTGGGTCAAGGAGAAAATTAAATAACAAAGCTATAAAAACAAGACAGGAGCTATCAGAATCTGTTGGACACAGCAAAAGCAGTACTAACCACCTATAATTTATTATTTTCCTTCTATGTTAGCATAATTACTTGACTTCTCTATCATACAACAAGCTGGTTGAGAAAGAAGGCAATGACTAACTTTTTCTGCTACTTGGCCCAATGCCTGATTCCCACTATTTGTTATTGTCACTGGTGACTTTTTGGAGCCCAAAGGTGGCTTAGAGAAATCAAAAAGAGTTCCAGTTTACAGAATCTTTTGGAGATATTTCTGTTCATCCCCAAACACTAAAGAAACTATTTAAAAACTGGGGGACTTGGGCCGTAGCCCAGCGGGTTAAGCGCATGTGGTGCAAAGTGCAAGGACCGGCATAAGGATCCTGGTTTGAGCTCCCAGCTCCCTACCTGCAGGGGAGTACCTTCACAGGCGGTGAAGCAAGTCTTTAGGTGTCTATCTACCTCTCCCCCTCTCTGTCTTCCCCTCCTCTTTCCATTTCTCTGTCCTATCTAACAACAATGACAACAATAATAATAACTACAACAACAAAAATAACAAGGGCAACAAAAGGGAAAATAAACCAATTTTTTAAAAAATGGAACAGCTGTCTCTACAATTCATATTATAATCTTATCTGCAAAGTCAATCTGTCCATATGAAACATTAACGTCTTATGACATTCCATTTGACCTTTCAGTGCATATATATTATTTCTTTGATACGTATTAATAAAATGTTTCCAGAAGATAGAACATTCATTCCTCACTCTTTTTATATCTATACCCATACTCAGCAGGCCCCAAGCAAAATAGTGTCTAGCTGAGAATAAAATGTACTCAGAAAAGATTATTTGAGCAGAGACATTTTACTTCAGAGAAATCCAAGCTTTCTAATTTGAAGGCATATGAGAAGAACTGACCTCAGATAGCTCAATCTCATCATGCAGAGTGCCCAGATGACTAAATCAAAAACACAAACAGATTCATAGGGTGTGGGTGGTGGCCAGCCTCGGCTAGCTTCACTGGCAGTAGAGAGACAACCAGGGACTCACGGCTAAGCTGGGAAGCAGTATCGCGTTTATTAATCAGATACATAGCCTTTTATGCATCTCTTCACCAGAAGTGGTAAGGGAAAGGAAATGACCAGGAGAGGGGGTGAAGCAAAAAAAAAAAATGAGCGCAAACAGAACATAGAAAGCTTCCATCTAATCAGTGGAGATTAAACCAATACCCTGTAGGCAGGACAGGACCCAGGTAAAACAGTGATTATGTAAATAGACTACAATGTCAAGCAATGCAACAGAAGGGGTCTTAGAAGCAGAATTTAGAAGCATACCAACAGATGGTGGTGTACCCACTTGAGCCCACATGTTATAACATACAAGGAACTAGTTTCAAGCCCTCAGTGCTCACCAGTAGGGAGAAAGCTTCACAAACTGTAAAGCAGAGCTGTGGCTCTCTCTCTCTCTCTTCCTGTATATCTTCCCCCTTCACTCTCAATTTCTCTTGTCTCTGTTTAATAAAGAAGAATTTAAACACCATCTTCATAACAAACAAATGTCTTACATATGTATAAATTTATGTGTATATGTATTCATATATGTATAAATGAATATATAAATGAATAGATTTTTTAAGTATTTTAAAGACACTCAATGAAGTATTTGCATGTCCTGAAATATAGGAAAAATATACTGGTCGTCAATAAGTAAACTGGAGTCATACAAGATAACAAGTAATTATCTAAATGAGACACTGATGCAGCAATATGTTTCATGAAGATAATGCGAATCATTTTTCCCTCAGCAAAAGTATATTCATGCACTATTAAATTTTATATGGACTCCATAGATTACATAGGAAATATGTAAATATTATCTCTCTATTCCTGTCCCTAGCCTCCATATAAACCATAATTTTGTTATGAAGTGGTTCCAAAAATACCATTGAAAAAAATGGAGGTGAATATTCAGTACAACCCGTGAATGTGTTTCATTAACATCAGTTAAAACAAGGGTTTGATTAATGTAGCTTAGGAACCTCAGACAATTTATTGAATTTCTTGCTGATTGCAATCTATGATGCTTTCCTTCTTCTGTGTGGATATTGATTTGATAGGTAAAGTGAGGGTAATTTTTCTTTTGGAATGGTGATGTTAATGCCCACTGGAGTCTCACTGACAACACTAATGAACTATGTTTATTGCGGCTCCAGTAGTTGGATAGGTTTTTTTTGTTTTTTCTCTTTTCTTGTGCTACCTGAACATTTTTCTTTTTATGATTTCAATCTTGCAAGGATGATAGAATACAGAGAAAAGTAAGCAAAGATTTTAGCCTTTCTTTAGAAGATTAATTTTAGCAAGGAAAAGAAGAAAAGGTGAACACTTCAGTTGAATCTTACTATATTAAAATATTAGTTAATGTGTGTTTGCCATTGATCCTCTACTTGACAATGCTCCTCTATTAAAATTATTTTTGTTTTTCATGAGCTCACACACTATAGGTCCTTATGACATTCACAGCTCTAAAGACTATAACTTGAGTTCTGGATGTTATCTTGGAAAGGGGAAGGTAAACTGGGTTGAGATTTAAGTGCCCTAAGCTTCTCATTATCATTTGTGGAGACACAAATAAAATAAAGGAAGGAAGAGCTCCATTTTAGTGAAGTAAGTACAATTTCCCTAAGTTTTACATCTTACAAAGGAAAACATATGAAACCAGCCTTACCAATGGAAGAGCAAACAAGTTCAATGGGAATGGGACTTACTGTCCTGCTTTAATATATCTGCATTCATCTTTCAAGCTGCCTCTACTACTATCAGAGTTCCCTACCTAGGAAGTAGGGTACTTTGGGCAGAGGAGAAAGAATAGTACTGCTGAGTCTGGTGACTCCCTTTCACGTTTTTTTGAGAGAACCTTCAGCAGACAATGCCCTGTTCAAGGCAGTGATTTTCATGATACTTGCTAAATGTGGTGTGGAGTGATTACACGGTCAGTTCAACATCTCAGTGACTTATGCTTTTTGTTTGTTTGTTTGTAAGGGGAAAAGCAGTGTTAGGTAAAGCAATATCAGTAGTTATTGGGGGAACAACCATCCAAATGTATTTAGAAAGATACCCTATATAGAAGATTGGGAATGGAGAAAAAATTCCAAATGTAGAAAGATTTCAGGCAAATCAGAAGTCTAGAATTTGGTGTTGGAAATGGTGGAAACAAGCACAATAATGAATATCGTTTTTTTTAAAAAGTAAAATACAAGTGTCTGTTATACAGTTATGTTGGAAAATTAGTTTCAAACAGAGGTTGACTTTTAAAGCGTCCACCAGCATATGCATTGATTTCTAACTAGCGAATAAAGTTCAAAGCTTAGAAATAATAGTAAGTTCTTCTTTAAGGGGTTTCAGAGTACTGCTGTTATCTGCTCAATCACTGCAGCAGTACCATAAGAATTTTTATAGTTGAATAGTCAGACAGGCATGGACAACAACAACAACAAACAAACAAACAGAAACAGAAATCCTACCAACATAAGTTAGGAAAAAAATAGAAGCCAATGTTATTTGAGAAAAGTAAAAGTTGCATACACTACCAAATCCAATTTCAATTCTATTTGCATACACTGCAGTCCATTTTACTTTTTTGTAAATGAGCTGACCTCATGTAGCTAGAGATGATCTTCTTCCTTTTTCTTTTTTTTTCCTTTTCCGGCCAAAGCAGCAGTGGTGGCGCTTCAGCTCTAAGGGGTCCCAGCCGCAGCACTGGCGGCCGCACTTCTCCTCTCTCTAGAGATGGTCTTCTAAATTACACAGCACTATGGGTGCGCATCCTTTCTAGAGTGGCGTAAACCTTGATCCCAACATAATGGTTCCTCATGAAACCCAATGCAGTGGTATTTGGTTTTAGTTTTGAATTTATACACTGTTTAATTGTAATAAGTAATAGAGTTGGGGAGTATAGAACATAATATAAAACAGAGATATAGTCACATATTTAAATAAACATTAAAGTCATAGAAACATGAATAAACAATCTGGGAGGTTATATCTTTAGCAAAATTCACCACAATGACACAGAAAAGCAGCAGAGGTTTGGTTTTTCCATTTCTGTTCTTTTTTCTTATTTTAACATCTATAAAACACAAAGTGAAAATTGGGTTGGTTGTGGTGTTTTTCACCAAAGCAATGGATTCTGGGGAAGGAAAGAAAAGGAGGGGGTAGAGTGGGTGTCCTTTCACTTCTGTGAATTCCACTATCCATCCTGTTTTCAGCAGCTCCAGTCTTTTCTTTCCACATTCCCAGAGCTTCGCCACCTTTTTATTATTTTTTTTAATATTTACTTATTTTCCCTTTTGCTGCCCTTGTGATTATTGATGTCGTTGTTGTTGGATAGGACAGAGAGAAATGGAGAGAGGAGGGGAAGACAGAGAAGGAGAGAGAAAGATAGACACCTGCAGACCTGCTTCACCGCCTGTGAAGGGACTCCCCTGCATGTGGGGAGCCGGGGCTCGAACCGGGATCCTTACACCGGTCCTCGTGCTTTGCGCCACGTGCCCTTAACCTGCTGTGACACCGCCTGACTCCCAAGCTTCGCCACCTTTTCCAGTACCTTGCCTTTGCATCCTCTCTGCTAAACCCAGTTCCTCTTGCATGTTGACATCTGTGTGTTGCTGGCATCTAGGATAGGCGATGTTTTTATATCTCACTAGAGGTACAACTTCAGTGTGGTGTGTGAGCTTGGATATGTGCAAGAGACTTATCTTTTTCTCTAGTTTTAAAATAACTTCATAGAGCTGGCAAAATAGTTCACTTGGACAGGGCACTGCTTTACCATAGGTGCTATCCAAGTTGGAGCTGTCAACCCTCAGCCCCCACTGTTAAATTATGCAAATTCTCCTTAATTCCTAGCATATGTCCCCCAAGAATTATAAAATTCACCTTCTGCCATCCTCCACCTTACTCATTCTTTTCTCACCTATGACCTTCCTGCTATTCTTGGATAACATCAGATTTACTCCTGCCTCAGGTCATTAGCCCTTTACACCCTTCAGCTGCCTGGGATCTTCTTCCTCTCTTTTACAGCTCTGACCTTCTCAGAATACTTCCTATACATGGATACACACACACACACACACACACACACACACACACACACACACACACACACAGAGAGAGAGAAAGAGAGAGAGAGACCTATTGCTATCTTATCCCTAAAAAAGCCCCACTTTCTATTTCTACTTTTTTGTACCTGTTTATTGCTTAATTTTATTGTTTTGTCCTGCTTTATATCTTACCACCTTTCAGTCACCAAGTTGAAGATGCTGCTATCCTGACTTCCCTGGGCAGAAGACATTAAGACCAGTGTGCCCTGGGATCTCACTTCTCCAGAGCCCCACCCTACTAGGGAAAGATAGAAGCATGCTGAAGGCATGGATCAAACCAGTAGATCGTGTCCAGTAGAGAAGCAATTACAGAAGCCAGAACTCCCACTTTCTGTACCCCATAAAGAACTCTGATGATGAGAACAGTGTATAATTCTATCCCTGTTATCTCATAATTTGCAAATCATTATTAAATAACTAATAAAATTTTAAAATAAGTTTGCAGAAAATTTTCAATTATCTATCAACTTTTTTTCTTTTCCCTGTGGTTGACATTTTTGTTTATCCAGAATAATACATTGAAAATATAAGGCCATTTATATAATTAATCCTTAACAATAGTCAACTTAACTGATTTGGTCATTGCTAACCTTGGTCATGCAAGGTTAGCTGTATTTATTTAAAGTTGGTATTTTTGTCAAGAACAGATTGACTGGAATACATTGTGGCAGATCAGTGGTATATAGCTTGTTTGCAGAGGAAAAACAATAGAATGAGTTAGTGAAAAAAGTGGTGTTAACAATCAATAAAGGATACCTAAATAGGCAATTTTCAGTTGATATTTCAAAAAGTGGGGAAGTAGGGCAGAAAGGGAGGCTGGGAGGAAGGGGAACATTCAAATTCTGGAACACCATAATGGACTTTTTAATTTAATTTTATTATTTTTATAATAAGTTCTTTTATTTATTTATTCCCTTTTGTTGTCCTTGTTTTATCATTGTAGTTATTCTTGTTGTCGTTGTTGGACAGGACAGAGAGAAATGGAGAGAGATGGGGAAGACAGAGGGAGAGAGAAAGATAGACACCTATAGACCTGCTTCACTGCTTGTGAAGCGACTCCCCTGCAGGTGGGGAGTGGGGGCCTCAAATGGGATCCTTATGCCAGTCCTTGACGCTTTGCGCCATGTGCGCTTAACCCGCTGCACTACCCCCGACTCCCTACTTTTTTTTTTCCTTTTGTTGCCCTTGTTCTTTAACACTGTTGTGGTTAATAATGTTGTTGTTGTGAGGAGGGAAAGACAGAGAGGGGGAAAGAAAGACACCTGCAGACCTGCTTGTGAAGCCACTCCCCTGCAGGTGGGGAGCCAGGGGCTTGAATCCAGACCCTTACTCCTTAAGTCGGTCCTTGTGCTTTGTGCCATGTGTACTTAACCTGCTGCCACCACCCACTCCCAACATAATGGACTTAATTTTGAAGTGAGAGTATTTTGTAGACACCGATCCTGGTGAGATGAGAAGTTGTACCCATGTGCCAACAACTGTAATACAAACCAATAACCATTAACCTTCTAATAAGCATGAAAGGGAAAAAGTGTTACACAAGGACCAATACTAGACTAAATATGGAAAAAGAGTATCAGACAAAGTAAATTTTAACTGAAGTGGAATATAAGAATAATGAGTGATATACTTCTACTTTAATTATGTTTTTTCTTTATAACATTCAGAAGCATAAATTCAAATTTCTTTAATAAGAGTTATGAAAGACAATTATTGGCAATGTGGATCCACTTTAGCAAATGCATAGTTGTAAGAAGTTAATCTTAAGACTAACTATAGGATCCAGGCAGTGGTGCACTAGGTGGAAGACAAGTTACCACATGCAAACATCCAGGTTCAAGGCCCTCGTCCCCACCTGCTAAGGGGTAGGTCTCCCTCTTTCTCTCTCTCTCTCTCTCTCTCTCTCTCTCTTTCTCTCTCCTTCCTTACCACCCTTTCCCCCTCAATTGTTCTATTTTTTAAAAAAATCAGTAAAAAAAAAGGCCCCAAAGCAATGAAATGTAGTTCAGGGAAGGTGCTCTAATACAGATCTTGATGGCAAAAAATAAAAACAAAAATAAAATAGTAATAAAACTATTGGCTATAAGATTTTAATGTAAAAGTGAGGCAAGAAGTGATTTAGAATTAAAAGAAGGGAAAGGTATAGGGCAATAGATGATAACCATCTTAGTACTCATAAAGATCTAGTTCAGTAGAAGTTGAGAAATACCATCTGGAGACACAGAGAAAATGGTAACAGAACACAATTATCTTCCAGTTATACTGAAGTCTACACAGTAACTGCTTATGGAGTGACAGCAATGAATGGTACAGAAGTCAGTGATCCTGAGAAATTGAAGACAGTCCAGAGTTAAAGAAATATCAAAGAAAAAAAAAAAACACTGCATATTACTTATGAGCTGAATCAAGAAGTATGCCATGTTATTTTTAGTGCTAACTGGGTGACACAAGTTAAATAACTAATTTATTTTCCAAAACTTTTGATTAATTTTGTTACTGGAGGCTATCTTAAAGAAATTGACAATTTTAAAATCTGAGGTAAAGGTCAATCATATATGAAATGTCATTTCTGAGACAAGAAATTGAGTCCTGAGAATAGCAGGGCAGATTCAAGTTGAAGCAGCACCTTTGCCTTTTGCTAGTATATCCTAACTATATAACACTCCTCTTCTCCATGGAAAGTAACTCTTAGATGTAGTGATTATTAAAATAAAAAAGAGACTTTGATTCTCGTTACTGGAAATTATTAAATTTGGCATGAAATTTAGCAGAAAAACTATATTGTATGTGTGTACGCATGTGCTCAAACACACACATATACATTTTTGAACACTCACACACACACTAGCTGTTTTTGAATATCAATATATAATTTAGATAGAAATTTGAATAATTTGCATTAACATAAGCACTGTATATTCAAAGTACAATCTAAGAAAAGATGCCAAGGAAATGCACATTTGCCCTAGTTTATGGATACCTGTGAACATATGCTCTATCTCCTGGAACCTGGTCTATATCTAGGTTTTGGGACTTTGTTAGGAAGTGAAACATCTGGGATGGAATTAGAAAATACTATGAAAGGAAAGGTCTCACCCAAGTGATGAAGCTGAAGGGTTGTCGTTCCACACCTGAAGTCTCTGCACACAGTCGGAAGTGAAGCATTCTTGGGTGGCACTCGTTGAGTTGATTAGGTTGCAATCAGCGGATGCAATATTATTTGATAAGAAGTGGGAGAAGTATATGGGAAAGTGGGCCCTACCCTACGGTCTCAGGACTGGGGAAAGTTTAGGTGCCATCAGGATGCCGGCCATGCTTACCTGGACTGAAGACCCCACCAATGCGTCCTGGAGCTACGCTTCCCCAGAGACTCACCCTACTAGGGAAAGAGAGAGGCAAGCTGGGAGTATGGATCGACCAGTCAATGCCCATGTTCAGCGGGGAAGCAATTACAGAAGCCAGACCTCCCACCTTCTGCAACCCACAATGACCCTGGGTCCATGCTCCCAGAGGGATAGAGAATGGGAAAGTTATTGAGTAGGGCATGGGATATGGAGATTGGGTGGTGGGAATTGTATGGAGTTGTACCCCCCCCCCATTCTATGATTTTGTGAATGTCTCCTTTCTTAAATTAAAAAAAAATCCTTGCTTGAGGAGGATATTATTCCATTTTTGAATATTCAGTTTATTTTTAAAACAATGTGAAGGGTCATTGAAAATTTTTCCCTACTAGTACAACTTGTACGAAACATTTTCTTAATTTACGCTTTTATTTCTTTGAATTTCAAGTACCCACTTCTTTGGACTCATACCATACCATCAAAATAAATATAAGTGAATTCTTATCATAAAGGTTTATTATAGAATAACAACAACAAAAAAAACTCAAAGCAGAATCTAACTGAATTTGGAGTAGGGCACCAAAGTAAAAATCTCTGGGTGAAGAGTGAGGATAGATGCTCAGATTCACTAAGGGTGGGGAGATGGCGGGGGGGAATGGGACACAGACCTTTGGTGGTGGGAATGGTGTTAATATACACTCCTCACAAATTACTATTCAATTGATAAGAGAGGGGAAAATGGAAGGAATGCCTCAAAATTTTTGTTTCGTAGACCATAGCTCTGAGTATATGTTCCTTCAATTTTAACACTTCAGACTTCAAATTAGTAATCAGATTACATTTTAAAAGTGGGTTTAAATTGTTAATACATTTCTAATAATAAATTTAATAAATATTAAATTTCCTAAAAGCATAGACCAGGGAGAACAAAAGCAATTGGTGGTGTTCCTTTATAAGATACAGCTATAAGTAAATAGCATAAA
Organism: Erinaceus europaeus; assembly: GCF_950295315.1. Taxonomy (NCBI): domain Eukaryota; kingdom Metazoa; phylum Chordata; class Mammalia; order Eulipotyphla; family Erinaceidae; genus Erinaceus; species Erinaceus europaeus. The sequence continues at coordinate 136,517,156 of NC_080165.1, read as the reverse complement.
AGGACATAAAAGTTATGGCGAGGTCTTCTATGCTACAGTTTTCAAAGTTAACTCAATTACCAAATGATTTGGTTGTAGCTATAACTATCTACTGCTTTCTTAAACCCTAAGACAGCAAGAACCTTCCCCTTTCTCTATAAAGCCCATATTTCTCCCAGTCCTGAAACCTCTAGGACAAGGCTCACTTTCCTGCATCCTTCTCTCAGTTCATACCAACTGATCCTGCACCTGCTGATCCCAACCTAATTAATGCAACCAGTATCACCTCAGCATGTTTCACTTCAGACTGCATCCAGAGACATCAGGCGTGGAATGTGAACCCACCAGCTTCATTACTCTGACACCAGTTTCTAGATGATACCATGATGCCAACTGGACTTTGCTGGGCAGATGACCCCACCAATGTGTCCTGGAACTTCGCTTCCCCAGAGCCCACCCCACTAGGGAAAGAGAGAAACAGGCTGGGAGTATGGATCAACCTGTCAATGCCCATGTTCAGTGAGGAAGCAATTACAGAAGCCAGACCTTCCACCTTCTGCACCCCATAATGACCCTGGGTCCATGCTCCCAGAGAGTTAAAGAATAGGAAAGCTATCAGGTGAGGGAATGGGATATGGAGTTCCCATGGTGGGAATTGTGTGGAATTGTATCCCTTTTATCCCATGGTCTTGTCAGTTTTCCCATTTTATACATAAAAACTTAATAAAAAGAAAGAAAAAGAAAACTCTGCTTAATAGGAGAACAAGACAGAGAAATAGAGAGGAGATTGTTGTGACAGTAAAAACCTGAAGATCTAGTGGGAACTAGAAATAGTCAAATGTGAAAGAGAGAAAACACATCTATTTAAAGGTTCAATAGATAATTTTCCCTATAGAAAGCATTTTTAATTGATTTAATGATTGAAAAGATTGTAAGATAACAAGGGTACAATTCCCCCCATCAGAGTTATGCATCCTATCCCTTCCATTGGAATATGAACGTAGGATCTGTATGGAATGCAGAAAGTGGAAGGTCTGACTTCTGTAATTGCATCCCTGCTGGACGTTGGGTGTTGACAAGTTGATCCGTACTCCCAGCCCTGTTTCCCTAGCTGGGAGGGCTCTGGAGAGGTGGGGTTCCAAGACATACTGGTGAGGCCATCTGCTCAGGAAGTTATGTTAGCATCATGGTAGCATCTGCAACTTGGTGGCTGAAAGGCATTGAGATATAAAGCAGAACAAATTGTTTAATAATTAGGAATCTAAAGGTAATAATACAGCAGTTGAAACTTGGGGTCTCCACTTTGGAAAAAGCATTGTTTTAGGCATTAAAATGCCTATTTTAGTGAAGTCAAGGAACTGATTTTCACAACATTGCAATTGCAACTGCTTGGAGAAATTTACTGAACCAGAGATGGGTACAGGCATGTAAGGGCACAGGAAAAAAATAAGAAAAGAAAAACATAGCTTGAACACAGAGATAGCAGTAGGCAGTGGAGTGGGCAAGAGGCGCCATTTTAATAGTCACACAGTAGGACACACAACCTTAGTCCTGAGAAGACCCACTCTAGCAGATCAGAAACTAGAATTGTGCAGGCTGCTCACACTGTGGCAGTGGGTTTCCAGAGGCCAGTGTATAGTCTCAAACAAGACGGCAAGGACTGATTCTGCCTACACAAGGTAATACTGAAGACTATCCCTGCTGCATGACATATAAACAAGACAGATATAATTACTTGCTGGTTGAACAGCAGAAACCATGCTTAACCCAAAGGGGAAGAAATACAGCTGTACAAACTCACAAATCTTTTGTGGGGGAGGGTCAGTATGAATTCAGAAAGCTTATTATGAAGGCCATTCAAGACTCCAACTATAACATACATACAAAATTCAAGATCTCAGAGATCCAAAGAGTTGTAAAACATGCAAATGAAACTCTGAGCAGAGCTGCATTTTGTGAAGGACATTTTGGATGGCGTTAAGACTTACCTAAGAGGCCCAGTAAATAGAATAAATTAGCTTGACAAGATAATATCAAGGGTAGAAAAAAAAGTATACACACGCACACAATTAAGGCTCTTTAAACTCATTTGAGTCTTAAAGGAAATATGTTATTTTTAGCAGGCAAAAAATTGACCCCATCCCTATTTTATGTCTAGATGAGTCAAAAGGTGCTTCTTGTTCAGAACAGTTAAAAAAGTTCTGTGTTGGAACCATTGTGGTAGTTCTCATGTCCTAGCTTTTTTGCCAAGTAAGAAACTGGTAAAAACTCTTCCCAGTGTTATTTATTTTTCTTATCGTTCATTATTTGAGTAAACATCTTTCTTGCATTTACTTAGAAAAGCCATATAACCACTCTATCTAGTAATTAGGATGAATCACATCACTCTGAATTATATGCATAATTTTGTTAGAACTAGAAAAAAAAGCTATCTGTTTGAATTAGTTTAAAAAAAAACACCTGTCTCATTTGCAACATAAAACTCCACTTTATTTTTCTAAGTCATGCATTATGTTGGAATTCCCCATAAAATAAAGTTCATCTCAAGATCTCTAAAGTCCAAATTCAGGTTCACTTCTGTAAGGCAGAAAATTTTTCTTACAATTAATTAGTTAGTTGAATTATTATTATTATTATTATTATTATTATTATTATTATTATTATTACCTCCAGGGTTATTGCTGGGGCTCCATGCTACCACTATGAATCTACTGCTCCTGATGGCCATTTTTTTTTTATTGAGAGGGATGGGGAGAGAAAAACAGATACCAGCAGACCTGCTTCCGTGCTTGTGAGGCTTTCTCCCTGCAAGTGAGGTGCCATGGCTAGAAACCAAATCCTTCTGTGGGTGCTTGTGCTTCGTACTATGTGCATTTCTTATTATGCGTGCTTAACTGGGTGTACCACCGCCTGGCTCCCTCTTACTATTAATTGATATTAGTTATTTAAGCTTAAGAAACCTTCCTTACTCTTGTTCTTCACATTTTTGTCTTTTATTTTGAATATGTATTTTAGTTATTTCTAGTTCCAAAAATATATATATATAGGGTGTGATTTATAGTATGTGCTCCAGGACCTCACCTCTCCAGAGCTCTACCCCGCTAGGGAAAGATACAAACAGGCTGGGGTTATGGATCGATCTGCCAATGTCCATGTCCAGTGGAGAAGCAACTACAGAAACCAGACATACTACCTTCAGTACCCCCATACAGTTTTGGTCCATACTCCCAGAGAGGGGTAAATATTAGGGTAAGATGACCAGAGGGCTGTGAACTCCAATTCCATCAAAACCTTGAGAGAGAAGAAGAAAAAAGGAAAGACATTCATAAGTAGCAATAAATGTAGCTGTGACTTAGAAAAGAAGAGAATTCATGACCTTAGAGAAAAAAGGGCAAAGAAATGTAAATATAGACATAGAAATAACAGTCAGACCATATCTGTGATCTTGGGAGAACTACTGTAGTTTCCAACGGAGGGAATGGGGACACAGAAGTCTGGTCGTGACAATGTTACAAAATTATATCCCTATTATCTCATATTTTGTAAGACAATACTAACTCTTTAATAATAATAATAATAATAATATTCCAGATATTCACTTAAGATGAATTGGAGTTCAGTTCATTGATAGGGACTAGTGTCTCAAAACTCTAGATCCAAACTGACTAAACTACATTCTCAAGAACCATCTAACTGCCCACTCTACTACTTATTTTTTATTTTATTTTTTTTCTCTTTTTTTCTTTATTTATTTCCTTTTGTTGCCCTTGTTGTCTTATTGTTGTAGTTATTATTGATGTTGTTGTTGTTGTTGTTGGATAGGACAGAGAGAAATGGAGAGAAGGGAAGACAGGGGGAAGAGAAAGACAGACACCTACAGACCTGCTTCACCACTTGTGAAGTGACTCCCCTGCAGGTGGAGAGCCAGGGGCTTGAACCGGGATCCTTATGCCGGTACTTGCGCTTAGCGCCAGGTGCGCTTAACCCGCAGCGCTACCGCCTGACTCCCCAGTCTACTACTTATTATTAAAAAAAAAAAAAGGGGAGTCGGGCCGTAGCGCAGCGGGTTAAGCGCAGGTGGCGCAAAGCACAAGGACCAGCATAAGGATCCCGGTTCGAACCCCGGCTCCCCACCTGCAGGGGAGTCGCTTCACAAGCGGTGAAGTAGGTCTACAGGTGTCTAGCTTTCTCTCCTCCTCTCTGTCTTCCCCTCCTCTCTCCATTTCTCTCTGTCTTATCCAACAACGACAACAACAGTAATAATTACAACAATAAAACAACAAGGGCAACAAAAGGGAATAAATAAATAAAATAAATATTAAAAAACATTAAAAACAAAAAAAGAAAGAAAAAAATTGTTGCATTGCAAATAGCTAGACCGAACACTGGCAGTTCTATAAACCCATGGAACCCTGATAGTAGTATAAGTACATTTTTTCTTGTTGTTGTTAAATACTTGCTCTACTATGAATTTCCAGCGGGGTCTGGATCTCTCTTAACTTTCTGTGGTTAATGGTTCAAGAAGTTGGATGACTAAAGTCCTCATGACAGGTTGGTAACAGGCTTAAAATTTGATCATGTATTAAAATTCAGAATATTCACTCATTCATGAATGAACAAAGTTCCTGAAAATATAAGCAATCTTACAGTACAAAATCTCATACCCTAAGAATTTGCTGGACAGACTGATAAAGATAGCCCACCTGGGAAGGTGCCAGCATTGTCATGAACACAGCCTAGGTTCAAGGGTGGTACTTACAACACTAAGGGAAGCTTTGGTGCTGAGATGTCCCTCCTTTTTTTTTTCCCTCTGTCCTGTTGGGTAGTTGCCATCTCCCCCTGGCTTCTTCTTATCCATATGCCTATATAGGGATTTACTGATCCAAAGGTTTGGTCTATTTACATAAATCACTTTTACATAAAGCACTCCAGGGCATTGGTGGTTCAGTTATAGGATTCTCGCCTGTTCCGCCCCCTCCTTGTCACACTCTGATTTAAACCAGTCACTTTTCTCTCCACCCTCTCTATATCACATCCTGTTTCCACCCTACTTGGAGAGTATAAAAACAGCTGCTCTTCTGATTAAAGACACTTGGAAATTGCTTTCCGGCTCCGAGAGTTCCAGAGTGTATCTCCTGTGGAAGTTGGTGCAGCACGCGTTCCTGATCCCTCTCCCACACAGCAGCCTAGATCAGCTCCAGTTGAGTTCTCTCCAACCCAGAGAGCACCGGCTCGGGAAGAAGTACCCTCAGGCTATCCCGGCACTGTCCCTGTCTCTTTGTATCTTAAAAGGACAGTCTGAAATGAAGCAACTCCAGTAAAGACAATAAAAACTTACTTCATTTCTTATTTTTTTAGGTACAAAGACAGACGATATCATAGATACAGAAACTGAGAGGGGAGAAGGAGACACGGAGATGGAAAAAGAGACACCTGAATTATCTGTTTGCCATTGTGAAGCCTCTTTCCTGCAGGTGGGGGCCAAGAGCTTGAACCCGGGTTCACGCACAGGGTGTGCCACCAGCCAGCTTCTGCAGGTGCTACCGCTCAATTCTCCATCCAATTTCTGATAATTTTTTAAATTCTTAAAATTCTTTTTTTTTTGATGATCATATACATTTTATTTAAGTCTATTGTGACCCAGGATTTGTACAGACATCAAAGACTGGCGAGGTGAACAGTTCATTGACTAGTGTAGCAGAAGCAGAAGCTCATAGCTAGATATGAATTTTTATTTTTATTTTTATTTAAGAAAGGATTAATTAACAAAACCATAAGGTAGGAAGGGGGTACAACTCCACACAATTCCCACCACCCAATCTCCATAACCCACCCCCTCCCCTGATAGCTTTCCCATTCTCTATCCCTCTGGGAACATGGACCCAGGGTCATTGAGGGTTGTAGAAGGTAGAAGGTCTGGCTTCTGTAATTGCTTTCCCACTGAACATGGGCATTGACTGGTCGGTCCATACTCCCAGTCTGCCTCTCTCTTTCCCTAGTAGGGTATGTCTCTGGGGAAGCTGAGCTCCAGGACATATTGGTGGGGTCTTCAATCCAGGGAAGCCTGGCCAGCATCCTGGTGGCATCTGGAACCTGGTGATTGAAAAGAGAGTTAACATACGAAGCCAAAGAAATTGTTGAGCAATCATGGACCCAAAGCTTGGAATAGTGGAGAGGAAGTGTTAGGGGGATACTCACTGCAAACTCTAGTGTACCTCTGCTTTCAGGTATATCTTTTGCAATAGTTTATGGATACGTGTGCACATAAGCTCTCTCTCACAGAAACTGGTGTATATCTAGGTTTTGGGACTTTGTTAGAAAGTGAACCACTTGAGATGAAATTAGAGTATACTATGAAAGGAAAGGTCTCACCCAAGTAATGAAGCTGAAGGGTTGTCATTCCACACGTGAAGTCTCTGGACACAGTCTGAGGTGAAGCATGTTGAGGTGGCAATCGTTGCGTTGGTTAGGTTGTGATCGGCAGATGCAATATTATTTGGTATGGATTGGGAGAGGCATACGGGAAAGTGGGCCCTATCCAAGGGTTCCAGGACTGGGGGAAGTAGGGGCTCTATAGTGGAGATGTGAGGTTCCTGCTGTCTTAGGGTTCCAAAAGACAATCGATAGTTAATGTTATCATCACATTATTTGGTAATTGGGTTAACTCATCAACAGAAGTTGAGTAAGAAGATCTGAAAGGGAAACTAAAAGCAGGACCTGATCAAATTGTAAGTAGGGCACCAAAGTAAAAACCCAGTGGTGAGGGGTAGACATGCAGCTTCCTGGGCCAGTGGGGGGTGGGAGTGGGTAGGAGGGATGGGTCACAGTCTTTTGGTGGTGGGAATGATGTTTATGTACACTCCTAGCAAAATGTAGACATATAAATCAGTAGTTAATTAATATGAGAGGGGGAAAATCAATTGTTTGTCTCAAAGTTTTTCAAAACACAAACTGAATCTTGTTAATATATAGGCTGTGTATTTGATATGCGGACTCTCTCAAAAGCCTAGACCAAGTAGATTAGAAGCATCCAATAGCACAGCTATATACAAGATACTGGATACTGTAAGCAAACCATAACAAAAGGACTTTTCAAAGTTAACCCAATTTCTTAAAATTCTATAGAGATCGGTAGCGCAGCAGGTTAAGCGCACGCGCAAAGCAGAAAGACCTGCAGGATCCCGGTTGGATCCCTGGCTCCACACCTGCAGGGGAATCACTTTACAGGCTGTGAAGCAGGTCTGCAGCTGTCTATCTTTCTTTCCCTTCTCTGCCTTCCCCTCCTCTCTCCATTTCTCTCTGTCCTGTCCAACAACTACAACACCAATAATAACTACAACAATACAACAAGAGCAACAAAAGGGAATAAATAAATAAATAGTAAAAAAAAAAAAAAAGAGTGATTCAAATTTCTCTATGCAAAATTTAAAATACACACCTCTATATTCTAGTTTTTGCCTTTAGGGCATAAAGTTAATAAGCATCGCAGTATTCGATGTGCAAACAAACAGCTGCCTGCTGCCCAATGACAGAATTATTGGAAAGACTGAAAGGACAATATTCATTTTTCAGGCATGAGTGGTTATTTCTTTATGTCAATACATCCTTAATCTACATGTAATGCTCTTGAGTCAGATTATAGGCATGCCCATCTCTTTTTTTTTTTTTACTGGCAGTTCATTTGGTAGGACTGAAAAGCATGATCATTGTTTTCAAAATCTTGTCTTCCTTTACAACTTAAGGATGATTTCCTGAGCGTATTACAGACATTTCTCCACATATATACAGAATTACAAGTTAACACAATGCCTTAAACATGGTTGTTCTTGAAGTTAAAATTCTGTCTCTGCTAATCGTTTCTAAAATGTGTTGCACAATTTCATAATTGCAATAATGTGATTTGTTGGGCCAACCATACCATCTCCAGAGCTATATTCTGAAGAAATGCAGGTGCCACAAAACTTCTAGAAGCTGTCACTTTTTATCTGGCTATTAATGGTCACAGTTTGATGAACTGATTGCCTTTGTCTGCTGCCTGCAGTTATATTACTTACGTTTCCTTATTTTGATGGCATCTGGAAACATGGTAAGAATGAAACTGCAACATAATTACTTCATACTGAACAAAGAAATAAAAGCAGGTATTGAAGTTATGAAAACAAGATCTAGTAGCTATATATAAGAAAGTGATTAAAGAGTCTCTGCTCACTAAATAATCATCTATTTTCATATTTTAACAATATATGAAAATACTTTGAATTTGGCTGGCAACATATTCTATGCTACACCTGAGGAAGACTTATCCTGATATTGGGGCAGCTTGGAACGTCCCTGTTGATGACCACAGAATGTGAGCTCGGATCTATAGGGATGCAGAGGTCACACAGGCTCCTAAGCTGAATATGGGCCCCAGATCACAACAAATCGATGGGGTTTACAGTCAACAGTATCTATATACCTTTCCCATATTTGGGAGCTACTCTCTTCCCTGATACAGTTTTCTGATCTTTTTTCCAGCCACGACATCATCTCCTCAGATAACAACTAGGATCCACCTGCATATTAGATTTCAGGCTCAGGGGGAAAAACAAAACAAAACAAAACAAAACAAAAAACTAGTATAGCCACAGGCCCTTTGGAATATAACTAAAATATGCCTACTAGCGATCTACAAAATGGAGGACCCCCCAACTCTTCATCTGTACTACTCCAGCCTTTAGATTCATGATTAGTCAACAACTTGTTTGACTTTATATGTTAACTCTCTTTTTGGCCACCAGGTTCCAGATGCCAGCATGATGCCAACCAGACTTCCCTGGACAGACAACCCCACCAATGTGTCCTGGAGCTTCCATTCCCTGAAACCCTGCCCCACTAGGGAAAGAGAGAGGCAAGCTGGGAGTATGGATCAACCTGTCAATGCCCATGTTCATCGGGGAAGCAATTACAGAAGCCAGACCTTCTACCTTCTGCATCTGACAATGACCTTGGGTCCATACTCCCAGAGGGTTAAGAATAGGAAAGCTATCAGGAGAAGGGATGGTATACGGAGTTCTGGTGGTGGGAATTGTGTGGAATTGTACCCCTCTTTTCCTATGGTTTTGTCAGTGTTCCCTTTTTTTTTAATGTTTTTCTTTTTTTTTTAATATATTTTTTTATATTTTTATTTTTATTTATTTATTCCCTTTTGTTGCCCTTGTTGTTTTATTGTTGTAGTTATTATTGTTGTCATTGTTGTTGGATAGGACAGAGAGAAATGGAGAGGGGAAGGAGAAGACAGAGAGAGGGAGAGAAAGATAGACACCTGCAGACCTGCTTCACTGCTTGTGAAGTGACACCCCTGCAGGTGGGGAGCCAGGGCTTGAACCAGGATCCTTATGCAGGTCCTTGTCCTTAGCGCCACCTGCGCTTAACCCGCTGTGCTACAGCTCGACTCCCGTGTTCCCTTTTTATAAATAAAAACGGAAATAAAAAATTAAATAAAGAAATAAAATAAACCATCTTTTGTCTAAGGTTCTCGGTATACTTAGAGACTACTACACATGATATGAAGCAAATACAAATCTAGAAAAATTCTGTTTAAACATATTTCAGTAAATAAAAATGATCATAAGTTCAAAAATTAAACTTCAGAATGAATGTCCCCAACAATTAAACGTTGAGGACTTGTAAACTAGGATCATGGACCCTAAGACTGATAATGCCTTACTTAAAACAATATTAGTTCATTTTCCTAGATGTCATAAAAATTAAAATCCCTTAGAGTAGATGTATGGAGAACTATCAGACTACTTACAAATAGTGTGGTAATGAATTATTGGTCAACCACTGATCTTTTAAGAAAAAAAATACAGCTTGTTTAAGATATTACTGTATTTGACATATTCTATAACTCATGAAAAAAAGTGTAACTTTAGTCTCTATTAGCAAATAGTATGTACTGCACCAGTCATTGCATTTGGCAATATAAACTGAACATAACATGTTTAACAAATAATTTCTATCATATATGCAAATAACCTGGAATCCCATTGGCACAGGTCTTATCTTGCTTTCAAAGCTTTTCCTGTAAAAAGTAATCCTTATCTTTATCATTCACATCTTAGAAAGAGTTGGTTGAAAGGGGCTATTGTATTTGAAACTAGTTTGTTTTATATTCCAATTTAGTTCAAAGTACCCACTTCAAGAAAACAATTAATATAAAATTAACATTTAATTATTTTTAAATATAAAAATAATTTTAAAAAGTCTTTGAGCCTCAATTAAACACTGGAAATAGCTTATAGAAATTATGATAAACATACTTTTATCATATAAACTATATGAGGATTTCACTATTCATTTGCAGCCTTTTCCCTCCAAAGACTGCTGAAAAGAAAAGTAGAGTAATTTCTAATGCACAGGGGCATAATTCTGGAAGAACTCTCTCTCACTATCAGCTTATTTAACAAATATGAATCCTGATATTTTTATTATACTATGATGTGTACATATATGTCTTTATTTATTGAGTAGGTGAAAGCAGAGGACCACTGTGACATACATAGTGCTGGGGTTATAACCTGGGAGCACACATAAGTAAACCTTGTTCTCTATCCCTGCTTCACATTGCTGGCTATCCTAATAAAGATTTTAAGACTAAAAATACATAAATGCTGGCACTCGCATGGGTGGCCTCTCAGCAGAGGTAAGCCTTGTTACTGGCCTCTCATGTTAACTCTAGTGGCTAACAGCAGAAAACAGACTAGGAGACCATTTCAATCACAAATGATTTATTTTACTGTACAGAAGGCAGGATTTAAGTAGCAGAAGGGAACAAAGGACATTTTTCACATGAGGCGATAGTGATGGGCTTTGAAGGTCAGAGCCTACATAGCGAAAGTTCTAAGGGATGAAGAGAATTGATAGTGGTAAAGAGGAGTTCCAGAGTGATTAGTGGCAAGAGAGAAGCAGACAGAAAAGAGCCTTGAAGGCAGAGAGATAAGATAGAGTAGTTAGACCAAAGTGGAGAAGGAGGTGAAGGAGATAGAAAGAAGGGCCTTTTAGTCAAGGCAGAATGTTGATACATGGAGTATGTGTGATCAAAGCAGGTGAACTATAGTGAACTTTAAGCAGGCTAACCATTTGGTTTATAACAAGGAAATGAGGTAAGTGTTAGGGTGTGTAGGTTTCTGTGATGCCTCAGAGACTGACAAGGGGAAACTGAGTCAGGAAAGCTTTCCCTCCATGCTCATCCCCTGAAAGGGAGAGACTGACAGGTGGGGTATCTTTTCAGACAAACATCTTTATGATGGGAGTTCCCCTATGCTCTTACCATGCTTTCACAATTAACCCCACACATAAAGTTTTCAGTGACCTTAGGTGTGTTTAGATACTGACTTATACTCAGTTTTTACTGACTTATACTCAGTTTTATTTATACTTTTATTTATGCCTTCATAGCTACAATTCTCTAATTTTTGCAGAAATGCAAGAATGTCAAAAATCTCAACAAAGCATCATGGTTGATTTTTAGGCATTTTAATGTTGGCTTTAGAAGTTTAGTTCCTATGTTCATATTTCTTCCTCCTCTGAAGCTTTAGCTAATCTCAAAGTAAAATGTCTTCTCCCAAACAATTGGTTTACATCTATAAATTCTGAAAAAAAATCCTATATCCTTTATTGTTTCATCTAGTATAAACCTGAAGGTTTGTGTAGATGAGCAACCAACCATGAACTAATACAATAAGTCATGTAATTTGAAATGAAATGTTATTTCTCCTTTTGTAGAAAGTACAGTCATATTTGAAAATGAAAGTCACAGCCCACTTGTGTGACTGTTTCACTATAATATGAAACTGTCACTTTCCCCACCAACACTGCTAAAAAATATATATTAAAAAAAGGTTCTGTGAAAATGTGCAAGGCCTTATGATTGCATAAGAAAATGATAGCTATAGTTTTGTTAAGTTATATTCCAGACAGATAGAATTGAAAAAATTGTTCCCTTGACAAAACTAAAAATTACTGTTACACATTATTTCATAATTACCTTAAGTAGGAGGTCAATATGCATTAGCATTTAATATAAAATTAGAGACATATTATAAAATTATTGCTTTTAGTCTGATTATTTAATCCTTAAATTGTCAAGATAAAAGTTTACACTCCCTGAGTGTAAAGCTGCTGAAGAAGGAAGGTTTATGAAAAATGGTACAGTTCTCTGTGAAGTGGCAGACTCCATCAAAAGAAAAAAAAATGTGGAAGTTATGAGGTTGTCTGAAGAGAAAAGAAGTATAGAAGAACAGAAAGCATATTCAAATAAATTATTGCAGAGAAATTTCTACACTTGGGCAAAAGTCAAAATATAGATATAGAGGAAGCTGAACAGAAACCAAAACTCCTGAATCTGAAACAAACAAAGCCATGACACATGACAGTAAGACTTTCCAGAATTAAGAACAAGGAAGAAATATCGAGGCTGCAAGGGAAAAGAAGCAGTTGAGTTGTCATATAGAGGGCTTTTATCATACATAAGGCTTTTGCCAGATTTCTCAACACAAACCAGAGAATCAAGAAGAGAGTGAAATCACATTTTTATAGTATTATGAAAATTACCAGCCACAAATACTCTATCCTGCCAAAATATTTTTCAAGTATAAAGGAGAAATTAAAAGCTCCCCAAACATACAGAAACTGAACCCTGTCCTGCAAGAATTTCTGAAAGAATTCCTACAGGAAAAGAAGTTAAGGATACACTTACTCTAAATGAGGTAATCTGTGGTAAAGAATAACTGGGAATTCAAATAATAGTAACACAAAGAGCAAACATATAGGAAGAGTGAGGGCAGAATGGACAGAATGATATGACCAGTTTTGTTAAACCAAGGCCAACTATCAAATACTTAGACATCAGAACATAAATGCTAAAATACCAATCTTTGCCTCACCTTTCTGGAAACTAGGAAAATTGGTAGGCAGGATAAGTCAGGAGGGGAGGAATGAATACTGGATGACTACATGTAGATGACACTTGGGAAACAGGAGTCAGAAATGGAGACATAGGATGAAACTCAGACTTAGGGTGCTATAATGCAAAGGACTCTAACGAGGGAATGGAATGGAAGGTCTGGGAGAGAAGGGGTCTGGGGATGATGCAGGGGATAAGAGTAATAGCAGAAACCGGAAGTCATACACACGTGTAGACAAATCTGTAATTCATTAGCCTCCCAGTAAAATTTTTAAATGCTAAGTGTATATATATATTTAACAGTTGGAAAATCAACTGTTGAGTTCATATGACCTAAATCATATATTTACAGATCATTAACTGTGTGACAAGTGATAAAGATACAGAAGCTCTATGTTCTTCACCTTTTCTTATATTAACTTCTACTTTTCTACATGCTAATAGGGTTCCAGGAGTCTAAAGCTGAAGGATGTGGAACTTGACAAAGTGTTATTCTTGCCACATTCTGTATACCAGGCAGACCACTGGACCAGTCCAAATGCTAAAGGTTTGACATTAGGGTACAGCTATGGATAGAACATTCTATTATAGTAATTTTTGCATTCTGTCAAAAATAGTAGTAGTGGCAGAAGCTCTGGAAGCAAATTCTCCTGAGACAACTTAGCTTTTCACTGGCTTAAGCATTATTTCTGGAAGATAGGAGGTTGCTGTTGAAAATGGAAACACTTGTAGAATTAGGTGGAACATAATGTGATCATTCCTAAAATTTAATATTTTAGGCTAGGAATCAGTGAGCACACAAAAGCTATTGTTTTATTTTCCTGGGGAAAATTTGATCGAAAGAATATATGCATTCTACTCTAGAAAATTGTGGAGGTTGTAAGAAATCTCAAGGAAATCTGTGTGTGTGTGTGTGTGTGTGTGTGTGTGTGTGTGTGTGTGTGTGTAAAGCTGCTGATTTGTGAAATAAAAGAAAAACACAATAGATTTTTCAAGGTGATAGTCTACAATGTGCTAATGTTCTCACAGCTTGTCCTGTCACAGATTATTTCTGTTTGAGGCACACCTCATACCTAAGCTTGTATACTTTATAAGAATGTGCACCAGCAATAAATAATAAGAATCTTATATTATCCTATATTATTATGATAGTTGCTGTATTCCTCAAAGTATGTGACAACACATTATGTTTGACTTTGTTTGCTACTAGTAACTATAATTGGGTATTGCATGAGTGCCACTGTTATATTAGGAGCTCTATAAGCACATTCAGTTCTCCCCATGTAAAACTGATATAGATTAAAATTGTTCATGTATATAGATTATTTTTCTTCTCTTCTGTTCAGTTTTAAACAATTTTTTTTAATTTCAAAGAAGAAATAGTTTTCATTTAATTGCCTAATTTTAAAGTTGTTGCATAATGTTATTTTATACTTTAATGGTATTTTATACTTTAATATATATATATATATATATATATATATATACCTGAAACTTGTATATTTATGATTATCTTCAATGATGCATAAAGACAACTGCCATTAAGTAGTGTGAAGAAGTTTGCCTTTTTCCCACAATTTGTACATAGATCCAATGTCCTGGAGCTCAGATCCCCCAGAGCCCCACACCACTAGGGAAAGAGAGAGACAGGCTGGGAGTATGGAGTGACCTGTCAACGCCCATGTTCAGCAGGGAAGTAATTACAGAAACCAGACCTTCCACCTTCGGCATCCCACAGTGACCTTGGGTCCATATTCCCAGAGGGTTAAAGAAAAGGAAAGCTATCAAGGAAGGGAATGGGATATGGAGTTCTTGTGGTGGGAACTGTGTGGAGTTGTGCCCCTCTTATCCTATGGTTTTATCACTGTGTTGTTGTATTTTTTTTAATGAAAAAAAAGTTAAATTGTGTGAGTTAGAGAAGTTGATGAGGAAAGCTACAGAACAACCTTCAAGGCTTTGCCTCCAATGTTGTAATCAGAGTAAACTGAAAGGCCTAAAAGAACTGAAGTCAAAGTACCAGGACCTCTCTCTGTAAATGAACAAGCAGTGTATGTTGCTTCTTGCAGTCCTAAAGGAGGAAGCACAGCCTAAGGAGAGGGTGTCTTTCCAAAAGCATATCAGAAAGAGTATACGTGGTGTGATGTGAAGAGATAGCATAATGATTATGCAAAAAAACCCAACACTTTTTTCCCTATGGCTCTGAGGACCCAAGTAGAGTTGAGCAGTGCTCTGGTCTTTCTCTCTGCGTGTAACTTTCTCTCAGCCTATCACTAAAGCAAATAAAATATTTTTTTAAAAAAAGATTTCAACTCCAAAGAAGTTATTACATCAAGTTAATTTTATTAATTATTAAAATAATTGATTTGTAATTTAGAGCATACACTTATCATATTTTTAAAGGATAATGCTTTTATTTTTTATGAGCTGCCCACGTGAACTTTTTTTTTAAAAAAAAATTATTTATAAAAAGGAAACACTAACAAAACCATAGGATAAGAGGGGTACAACTCCACATAATTCCCACCACCAGAACTCCATATCCCATCCCCTTCCTTGATAGCTTTCCTATTCTTTAATCCTCTGGGAGTATGGACACAAGGTCATTGTGGGATGCAGAAGGTGGAAGGTCTGGCTTCTGTAATTGCTGGCCCTCTGAGCATGTGCGTTGTTGAAAGCATTCCATATAATAGTAGTTATAGCAAAAGATGTAAATTTTCTAAATTGTGTGTTTAATTAGGAATACTGAAGCTACAGAGGTTTTTTTTTGTGTGTGTGTTTTTTAAATTTCTTTATTGGGAAATTAATGTTTGACATTCAACAGTAAATACAATAATTTGTACATGCATAACATTTCCATATAACAATACAACCCCCACTAGGTCCTCTGTCATACTTTTTTGGACCATCTACCCAGTTTTTAAGAGCTAATAGGATTTAAATGGATTCCTGTACTTTTGCTTACTGTTCCATTGTCTGACTTTGTCATTTGAAATTTGGTAGGGGAGATTATACAGTTTTCCAATAATTACAACAAAATGGCTTTTGCATCATTTTCAGTAAGTATATTGTTAGATTCTGTCATTTAGTGATTCATGTATACTTTCTCACCTATGTAACATGTATGTGCAAGTCACCTTGCAGTCCACCAAAGTATTCTGCTATACTCCCACCTCCATTATAAACACCATGGTTCTCATAGAGTCTCAAGAAAACAATTTTATTGTCATTTTTCTGAAAATTAATTGGTTGAGTACATTCCATGTATGAGCAAAATCATCCCATGGTCCTTCTTCTTTTCTTTAGTTCATTCAGCATAATCACCCCCAATTCCCTCCATTTTGTGCTAAATGATACAATCTTACCTTGTTTGGCTGTTGAGTATATTAGTGGATTCTAAATAAATTAAATAAAGCAACTTTTTGTTCTCAGTGTAAACATGCAGGAAATATTAATATTATTATATTGCATGAGTGTACTCTGGGAGAGTTTAGTCAACTTAAACTCAATATATTCATTAAATCTCAAAAGCACTGGAACACATTTTTTCTTCAAATGTGGCATTTGTAGAAAAGGATTCTATTTGTACTTGTGACAATTATACTACTTTTTGTATTTATTCTCAAGAACAAAAACACTTCATTGATACTGTGTCCACTTGAAATTTATAACAAAACTAAAATGGTGTAACATATTAAACTTTTAATATATTAGCCTCTAAATATTGTCTATGTATATATTTATCTTTTCCTTTATTCCTTTTTGGAGGTTATGCTAACATACAACCATCTGGGAGGTTATATAAAATTAAAATAAATATATTTACAACAATAAAAAACAAATTCCAGTAACTCTCAAGATAATATTGTAGAACAAAAGGTATATTCCAGGAGTCAGGCAGTAAGTAGCGCAGCAGGTTAAGTGCACATGACACAAAGTGCAAGAACTGGCATAAGGATCCTGGTTGGAGCCCCTGGGCTCCCCACTTGCAGGGGAGTGCCTTCACAACAAGATAAGCAGGGCTGCAGTTGTCTATCTATCTTTCTCTCCCCCCTCTGTCTTCCCCTCCTCTCTCCATTTCTCTATGTCCTATCTGAAATCAATAATAACTACAATAACAATAAAACCACAAGGGCAACAAAAGAGAAAATAAATAAAGAAAGAAAAAATAATAATTACTAAAAATAAAAAGGTATATTCCTCCACTCTCTGGTAGCTTATTTATACTCAACTTCCCAGGTCCTTGAAGTTGGTCAGGTTAATAGGTCTTTTCCTGTGTTCTGAGAGTTACTGTCACAGGATTTTATACATGGAATAAATTCTAGAGATGAAAGTCCTACCAAAGAAAGTTTCTTTACAAAGATACATTTGATTTACTTAAAAAAAAAAAACTAGGGGGTCGGGCGGTGGCGCAGTGGGTTAAGCGCACGTGGCGCAAAGGCAGGGACCGGCTTAAGGATCCCGGTTCAAGCCCCGGGCTCCCCACCTGC
Source organism: Erinaceus europaeus (assembly GCF_950295315.1). Lineage (NCBI taxonomy): Eukaryota > Metazoa > Chordata > Mammalia > Eulipotyphla > Erinaceidae > Erinaceus > Erinaceus europaeus. The sequence continues at coordinate 136,499,741 of NC_080165.1, read as the reverse complement.
AGGGGAGTCGCTTCACAGGCGGTGAAGCAGGTCTGCAGGTGTCTATCTTTCTCTCCCCCTCTCTGTCTTCCCCTCCTCTCTCCATTTGTCTCTGTCCTATCCAACAACAAAGCAACGTCAACAATGGCAATAATAACCGCAATGAGGCTGCAACAACTAGGGCAACAAAAAGAGGGAAAAATGGCCTCCAGGAGCGGTGGATTCATGGTGCAGGCACCGAGCCCAGCAATAACCCTGGAGGGAAAAAAAAAAAAAAAACTAGCTCAAAATATTCCATTACTCATTACAGAGCTCAAAAATGCGCTAGTTAACTATTCAAAGAATTCCCAAGTATAATAGAGGATATTTATGGCATTTCCTATGTATTTCTTGGCAGTATAATTTATTGTAATGGAAAAATAAAATTAACTCTAAGATCATAAATTGACAATTTCACCTATCATTCCAATCTTCTTTCTTTAACTTATCAATATATCAGCAGAAAAAGAAAGAGAAAAATTCAAACTCCAATTTGAATCTGTAAAGGATGCATGCCAGATATTTGGGGATGTTGGTCAAACAAATGAAACTATAAGGTTATAAACAGCCTCTTCTCACAACAACTGCAAGCAATTTTTTCTCTAATAGTAAGAGAAAGGGTATTTGAGGCTGGGGAGACAGCATGATAGTTATGCAAAAGGCTTCCATGCCTGAGGCTCTGAGGTCCCAGGTTCAGTCCCCAGAACCACCAGAAGCCAGAACTGAGCAGTACTCTGATATCTCTCTCTCTGTCTCTCTGTCTCTCTTCCACATAAAATTGATAAATTAAAAAGAAAGAGGATTGATTCATTGATTAGATAGAAAAGAATAGAATTTTGAGAGCAAAGGCAGATGTGAGAGCTTTCTCATTTTGTGACAACTAAAATGAATAATAAATAGCATTGAAATTGAAAAAAGAAAAAGTGCTTTCTCAGGACATTAATTTTCACCTGAAGTCTAACTCATTAGCTAAAGGAAGTCACAAGGAGAAAATGTCATAATAAATAAATAAATAAATAAATGGTGAAGCAGACAATGAATGATCGTAATGAAGAGAAATTGTGGAACTTTGAACTAAAAGTGTGTGAATGCCAACATTATTAACTGAATGTGTAAGCTCTGGACAAATTGAATCATAGATCTGGTTGGAGATATCAAGTTGTAGTCAGCATTTCAGACTAATGGGGTTTTTACCTTGTTATTTCTTCACCTCTGATTGTTTTTAACATATACTCGAACATTTCGCAAAGATGAGGAATCATCTTAAAAAACTCAAAAGAGGGAGTTGGGTGGTAGCCCACCAGGCTAAGCTCACGTGGCGCCAAGCGCCAGAGCACAAAGATCTGGATTCGAGCCCCCAGCTCCTCACCTGCATAGGAGTCAATTCACAGGCGGTGAAGCAGGTCTGTAGGTGTCTTTCTCTCCCCCTCTCTGTCTTCCCTTCCTCTTTCCATGTCTCTGTGTCCTATCTAACAATGACGACACCACTACCAACAACAATAACTACAAGGGCAACAAAAGGAAATAAGTAAATATTAAAAAAAAAAACTCAAAAGAGAAGTAATACTTATTGATGGGCAAGAAGCTGTTCCCTCACCTCCCCCAAAAACGTCAATAAAGATCGAGAAAGAGAATCGATCACCAGAGGGATTTCCTACAGTCTCCATGGGAGAATGCAGATGATTGTTTTTGGAAGAGATAGCTAAAACATTAGCAGCATAGGCTCGTTCTCACTTGAAGAGAGAAAGGGTTGAGATCCAACATCCCAGGCCCAGGTGGTGGCTCACCCTGTTGATTACACACATTGCCATGTTGGAGGACCCAGATTCAAGTCCCCAGACCCCACCTGCAGCAGGGAGAAGCTTCACATGTAGTGAAGCATTGTTACAGACATCTATCTTTCTGTATCCTTCTCTGTTTCCCTTTTTCCCCTCCCAATTTTTTTCTGTCCTATCAATAAAAGACAAAATCAATCAGCTTTCCAGTCAACATATAGGCATTGCGTGGGATATCTGATTAGGGAAAGGTGATCATACTAAGACAATCAGAAATGGTTGGTGGCCCACCACTTAAAAATGTCTGCCATCGAGTTATAGTATAGGAGTTCAACTTCTTTCTATGAATGAGATCATCCCATCTCCATCCTTCTATTTCTTACTTTACATAGTTCCTTCACACTCCATCCAAGTTGGGATGAAGAAGGTGAGTTCCTCATTCTTAATGGCTGAGTAGTATTCTATTGTGTGTATATACAACAATTTTCTTAGCCACTCATCTGTTGCTGCATATCTAGGTTTCATCCAGATTTTGACTATTAAAAACTGTGCTTTTGTGAACATAAGTACACACAGATTTTTTGGGGGGTAGCTGTATTTAGTTCCATGGTATATATGACAGGAGAGGTATTGCAGGGTCATACGTCCATTTCTAGCCTTGTGAAAGTTCTCCAGACTGCTCTCCACTGAGGTTGGACTAGTTTACACTCCTACCAGCAGTGTAGATGTGTTCTTTTGCCCCAAAATATGGTCTTATTTTTATAATATATAGTTTATTCTAGTGGCTAGAGTTTGAGGATGTTACCAAAAGTGACAGAGCACTCTATAATGCTATATGTCTGAAACTTAAACCATACTGTAAATAAACCAATGTTATCTAAATACAGTTTATTATCTTATTAATTGAATAACATTATCAGCAGGTACTGTTCCTACACCACCATGTACATGACCATGGTTTGAGTATGGGCATCCCATAGATTATGGGATGAAATGGAGAAAGTTTGGGGCAATCATGACTCCCTCTTTCTCTGTTTCTTTATCTGAAGAAAGTAGTGACCTGAAGCAGTGAAGTCATCCTTGCACGAGTCCAGTAATAAATTATATTAATTACAATGGATGCTTTTAAGGTTACTGGGATAGCTATGTTCAATACAGTGAGAAACTCATTTAAAGAAACTGATCTATAAGGAAGATTCAGAATAGACAAGGCATTACAATGCTTTAAAGATACAGCAAGAGAGAAAAGGCTGTTTCAAATGACTACCAGGTTTTTTTTAACTTGGCATCAGGGAGGACAGTAATTATTAACAAAATAATGTGCACAAATTTCAGAAACAGATCTTGAATTAACCATAATGAGCTCTGCTTGTAAAGCTAAGCATGGGCCTACTGCCAGTTTCCTCAGAAAGCCAAATTCTATTATAACAGCTTTTGCAAAAAGAGGAAAACCTCACTGATGTTTGAACCCACAATTAAAAACCTGTGTATATTGACTCCAATCAGCCTTCTTACCCTTAAAAGAGATTCAGCTGTATAAAGCTAGCCCTGGTGTTTCAGTTTCACTTAGGCATTTTCCTGAAAGCTAATATAATTTTGTACAGACTGGATTGTTGTGGAATTATACAAACCAGATATGAATTAGCTAACTTCATGTCCAAAGTAATTTAGTTTCCTTATGCCCCCCCCCCCTTTTTTTTGAAAACAGAATTTACTTTTGTGTATGGTGAAATGTAGTATTTCAGGGGTATTTGTTTGTTTGTTTTTCTTCTACATGTTTCAACCCAATTTTTTCAACACCATTTGTTCTTCTTTCTCCACTTAATAGTTTGGACCCCCTTGTCAAAAATTAAATGTCCATAGGTGTAGGGGCTTATTCCTGGGCTTTCAATTCTATTTCACTGCTCACTTTCCTTTCAAAGGTGTTTTTCAGGTTTCTTCTATGTGCAGCCTCACAGGTGAAACTAGTCTACTCTATGATTCTATGTAAATGACTTTGCTGTTTTCAGGTGTGGAAATCAGGATTGGACAGTCCAGGCTTCCATAGGTAGAAGTCTTATTAATTCCTTTATTTAAAAGAACCATTTCCTAGGCTACAGGTTTTTTAATTCTGTCTTGCAAATGCCCCTTTCTCAATGTATTATGAGGAGGGTGCTTTTTCTGAGAATCACCTACTGTTTTTCAGTCATATACCAGGATTAGAAGCACCAGTTCCCAGGCCCTCGCCAACTCATACATGTAAATCATGTTACAGTGTTTTTCAAATTTAAAGATTGGAAATGCCAATTTCCTGATCTTCAGGCTATTTTTCTCAGTTACATTACTTTTTTCTCTTCTCTTCCACAGTCTTCTCTCTTTCTCCCTTATCCTATCTAAAATATAAAAGATGAAAGTTATTTATGCTCTACATAAAATATGAAAGTAGTTGGGCTATAGCTAATAAAGTGTGGACCTGAACCCTCAGAGCCTCATATATTGATGAGGTGCCCTGTATTCTCTCTCTCTTTCTATAATATGAATAAACATCATAAATGAATTAGAGGGACAGGTGGTGACTTGCAACATGGACCCTCATATTATCACATCTCAAGATCCAGTCCCCATCTGTAGGGTTGAAGCTTCACAAGCAGTGGAACACAGCTGCAAATATCTCTCCTCTGTGTCTGCCTCCTTTCCCTCTCTATATCTATCTGCCTCACATACTCTGTCAGAAACTCAGAAAAAGAAAGAAAGTGGCCACTGGGAGTAGGGCTGTACCGAAGCAGGTTAAGCGCAGGTGGCACAAGCACAAGGATGGCCTAAGAATCCCAGTTCGAGCTCCCAGTTACCCACCTGCAGGGGAGTAGCTTCACAGGTGGTGAAGCAAGATTGCAGGTGTCTATCTTTCTTTCCCCCTCTCTGTCTTCCCCTCCTCTCTCCATTTCTCTCTGTCCCATACAACAATGACGACATCAACAACAATAATAACTACAACAATAAAACAACAAGGGCAACAAAAAGGGAATAAACAGTAAAAAAAAATTAAAAAAAAGAAAGTGGCCACTGAGTCATGTAGGTACCCAGTCCCAGCAATAATCCTGGTGGTGGCAAAAACAAACACAGACACACATGCACACACACAAGCATGAAATTTGTGTGGTGATAGCACACAGGCATGAGGTCTTGTGCCGACAGCAAAATGTTCCTTGTAGCCTGGAAATGAAAAGAATTCCAAAATAATATCTTTCTACAACAATAATACACAGCAACTGGTAAGAAAAACAAAAAGTAAAACTTCATTAAAAAGAAAAAGAAAACCAATGGTCAATTGGGGAAAGAAGAATATTTCTCCACTCACTGAAATCAAGTCTCCCGCCAATGGAGGAAGAAGAGAAACTCAAGATTAGTTACTCAAATTCTTTCTAAAACATATCTCTGCATATTGGTGTCATCTTACTTTTATTATGTTAAGGCTCATCTCTTCCACTTAAGTGCTGGACTCCAGGTCTTCAGATTCAGTCACATGCTAAACAGCTCATTTTGTATAGCTGAGCAGTTCTCTTTTCAATGCAGATTATGCAAACAGGACTGACTAGTCAAGAGTTCTCTTCTTAACTAGCAGCTGTTAACCAGAGTGCCTTTCTTATAGACAGGTGTTTAAAGGTCAGCCTATGACTCAGCACTAATTGATGTAAATTGAAATCCCTTCCTTAACAATTATAGGCAATAGTAGATGTAAAACAAAGTTTCTATCATAATGTGTGGCAACATATTATGCAGAAGAAGAAGATTCACAGGGATTGAAGAAGTGTTTCAGTGTATTCTCTCTCTCTTTCTTTTTATTGTTTTCTTTTTTGTGACTAAAAAGCAAAGATAGCTGTTGTGTATTGGGGGGGCAGGGAATGGGGTCTGCCCTGCATTCAGTTAAGCAAACATAGTACTATGTACAAGGACCCGTGCAAGGAACCAGGTTCAATCCCTGCTTCCCGCCTGCAGCAGGGACACTTCACAAGTGGTGAAACAGGTCTGCAGGTATTTTTCTCTCTCCATTTCTATCTTCCCCACCCCTCTCAATTTCTCTCATATCGAATAAACTGAAAAAAAAAGAGGGAAAAATAGCCACTAGGAGCAGTGGATCCTCAGTGCCAGCACTGAGTACCAGCAATAGCCCTGGTGGCAAAATAAATATGTTGGAAGGAGTGGAATCACATGATGCATTGCCCAATAAATTCCAGGTGGATATATATATATATATATATAAATATATATATATATATATGTACATATACATACATATATATCCATACACACACACACACACACACACAATGATAGAATAGCAGCAGTATGTAAATTTGTTATTTCCAAACTCTATACCTAAGAAGCCTTGGAAGGTAATTTCTATAAAATGAGCCCCTTGAAGATCTAGGAGCTAGAAGCTTCCAATTCCACCTATGAACATGGGATGATAACAGGTGATTCCCATGAGAGGAATTTGCCTGGCAAAAATTTTAAGAAAGACTTATAGAAAATGGACATATTCTATAAAAAAATTAAATGAACTATAGGCTTAGAGATGGACATTTGAAAAAAATAATTAAAGAAAAATTAAGTGGTGGAAAATGGAGCTTCCAACCCATCAACCTCCACACCTGAGAATAATGACAAGTAATTTACATAATGGCATGGAATGGATTCGCCTTATAAGCAAGATTGCAAGTAGAACAGACAAACAGATCCTTTAAAAGAAAGTAAAAATAAACAGTGGGGAGGGAAAAATTGAGATGGAATATCCTCTCCTCACAATGTACAATTTTTATTTTTGTTTTTATATTTAATAAAGCATTTTTGTTCTTGCAAAATGAAGATAAGGCTATAGGGGCCATGGTCAGGTAAATTTAGAGGCACAAGTACTTTTGTAACAAACCAGGAAAGGAAGAAAAAGATGTTGGAAAAATTTTAGTTGCAAGTTTTTTTTGTTTTTTGTTTTTTTTTTTAAGGAAGAAGAAAATGTCAAGGAAAAGTTTGTACCTAAGCTAGAGGTAGTACAGGGAACTGAACATTTACAAAACTAACCCAAAATGGGGCCAGGCAGTGGTGCACCTAGTTAAGCACTCATATTAAAATGCACAAGGACCCAGGTTCAATCCCCCTCTCCCCACCTTAGGACCAAAGGGATAGCTTCAAGAGAGATGAAGCAGGGCTGCAGGCTCTCTGTTTCTCTCTCTATCTCCCTCTCCCCTTTCAGTTTCTCTCTGTCTCTACCCAATAATAAAGAAATAAATAATATTTAGAAAAAGAAAAAGAAAAAAAAGGACAAAACTAACCTAAACTAATCTTGCACCTGAATAGTCGAGACCTTGTCTGCATATCCTGTCTGAACAATAAGGAAATGAAATATCAGTATGTTACTTGAGAGGTAGCCTCAGCTGTTACAGCAAGGGGTACAACCAAAACACTGAGATAAACAGGCCAAAGCCACATGAAGGACAAGGAGTACATTTTATTAATGCAGATAGGTTCAGGGGTTTCACACCCAGAAGCCTGAATGCTCCATTTGGCCAGTGTGAGCCTTTATTCATTTCAACAAAAAGGGATAGGGTATCTTACACATACATGGTGCAAGTAGCTTACAAAAGCCACAGGCTATTAGTACAATACTCCCTCATGGCTTGAGTCTCTATGCTGCACTTCCTGTTTTAGGGTTTTTCTGTTTCACAGCTACCTGGCTAGACAGAGAAAGCTATATAATAGAGGTGGAAACTCAAAAAATCCAGATGATTGAATTTACATTAGTTTTTTTTTTTACATTATTTTCCCTCATCACCAATATTGTGTTAAATTATGATCAATGGCAGTCAGACTGACAGAGATGCTTGTAAAGGTTTTAATATTTTCCAGGTAGTCTTTCTCAGGCAGGGATGAGGTTCTGATTGGTCAGGTATTTTGTCACTCAAATAGAGCTCTGTCCACTTAAAAAAAAAGAAGTTAAGGTGCTATGTCATGTTGATTCAATTTCAGTAACTAATACATTTTAAAATATGCCTAGCACAGTGTCAAATGATCATCACTATATAGCTTTATAAAGCATAAAAATATCTTGTCTTATTCTAGGTTAACTTTTTTTGAGAGAAAAATACATTTTATTTTATTTATTTGTAAAATATGTTTTATTAGGGGATTCATGCTTTATATGACAATTATTGCTCCACTTGTACAGTTTATAATCTTTCCATGATAGATGCCTACACTCCAATCCCACCATATTTCTGGGCTCTTAACAATTTGAACAACTAAGTTTGAGGAAGATTAATAAGAGAAGATAAGAAAATTTATTAATTATGTGCCCAGGAGACCTATAATTACATAAGCTCTCCTTCAGTGATGGAAAGAAAGAAATTTATATTCAGACTTTATCTGGTAGGTGTCTTCAAGGTAATATGGGTGTAAATGACTGTAGAGAATGTATATTCAAAACTAAACCTTCAAGGAGTTTGAAAAGAGGTGCGCTACTCACAGTATCAGATATAAAGGGAGCTTTTAGATCTGCGCGTTACGTAGGACTCATGTAGAAGTACTTATTTAGATAAAGGATGGGACAATAGCAGCTCTCAGTGAAAGATTGTAGGACCTCTACTGTCCTCAGATTAAGATATTCTATATAAAGAAGGAGGGGAGTCGGGCTGTAGCGCAGCGGGTTAAGCGCAGGTGGCGCAAAGCACAAGGACCGGCATAAGGATCCCGGTTCAAACCCCGGCTCCCCACCTGCAGGGGAGTCGCTTCACAGGTGGTGAGGCAGGTCTGCAGGTGTCTATCTTTCTCTCCTCTCTGTCTTCCCCTCCTCTCTCCATTTCTCTCTGTCCTATCCAACAACGACAACAACAATAATAACTACAACAATAATACAACAAGGGCAACAAAAGGGAATAAATAAATAAAATAAATATTAAAAAAAAAAGAAGAAGAAGGAGGAGGAAGAGGTGAAGGAGAAGTAGAAAAGGATAAGAAGAAGAAGACTGATTCCCGGAAGATGGTGGACTGAGAAGATGCTAGTGGCTTGAGCTCTGACCACATCTTCTGAAAACGGTAGGATTTTCTGCCTTTAGTAGGCCAGTCAATAAGGGGTCCTAGCAGTGACACCAAGGAGGTGACTATAACTTAATTTGGGTTCAGAAATAGAGTAGAAAAAAAGGGGGGGAAATTTTTTTCCATTTAATTATAAAGCACACCTCCTCCCCCTCCCCACCCTGCATAACCAGTTCCTGGGGACCAGCTCCTAGCAGGCTCCCCTGCTGAGCTTCTGTCTTTACCAAATTCCTGTCCCACTAGGGAGTATCATTCATTCTAACTCTATACCCTTCTGAAACCTCTGGCCTTTTTTCCTTTCTAAGTAGCCAACCCCCCCCACCTCACCCTGCAAAGATACTTAAATAATTAAAAATACATAAATAAAAAAAATTTTTCCTTTCACTGCTCTTTTATAACTGTTCTTTTTCTTATCCTTTTCTTTTTTCTCTCTATCTTTCTTTTTTTTCTTCTTTTTCTCATTCTTTCCATCCTTTCTTCCTTAATCCTACAGCTTCCAAAGCCACAGGCCCCAGCCCCCACACCACCAAACAGTGTCCTTTTTTGAATTCACTGATACACATTTGGGAATTATTTTGGGGAAGAATTCTGACTCAGAGTGGACTCTCACTGAGAGTGTCTCTGCTCAACTTCCCTTCCTCCTTTAGCCACCCCTAGAATATACAGTGGACAGTAGATTTGTATAACTGTCTATTTCAGCCATCCTTGTCTAGTCCTGAGGGTTTTTTTTTCTTTTCACTGTTCTTTAATTACAGCTTTTTCTTCTCTTTTCCCTTTTCTCTCACTTGTCTCTTTATTCTTTCTCTTTTTTCTTTTTCTTTTTCTTTTTTTTTATCTTGTCATACACTTCTTCATTCCTTCTTCTTTGCCTTTCTGAATTTGTGATTTATTTTGGGGAAGAAATCTGACTCAGAGTGGACTCTCTATGTGTATATCTCAGCTCTAGTTCCCTTTCCCCTCGTGTTACCCCTAGAATATACAGTGGATAGTAGATTTGCATAACTGTCTATTCTTGCTATCCCTTCTTTTTTTCTCTTTCTTCTTCACTGGGATTTGGTTACTAGTTTTTCACGGACTGGAGAAATTGTTTGGCTAACTGGTAGTGATTAAACTGCTTCAATACTTGCTTCAGTTACTACTGTAATTCCTGAGGTTGGTGAGTGCAATTGTCATAAAGGTATTTAGTACAGTGTTGCTTGTGCTCAAAACACAACAACTGAGGAACAACAGAGCATAAAAAATAAACACATAAATAAAAAAAATGGGTAGATCAAAAACAAATAAAACTACTACTCCAGTGAATGAAGACAAGAGCCCAGAAGAAACTACAAATCAGCCAGAAGTAACCATAGATAAGAAAAGTACGCAAGCAATAATAAACTTATTAATCACAGAAATGAAAACAACCATTGGAGGAAAGGAATGGCAGTATTAGGGAAACAACAGTTGAGACCCCCAAGGAAAATACTGATTATCTTGAGGCAATTAGAGAACTGAAAGCTGAAATAGCTGTAATGAAGAAAGAATAATGAAAGCTGTAATGAAGAAAGCTGTAATGAAGAAAGAAGCTGAGGCAAGGGAAAGCAGACTAACAGAAGCAGAAAACAGAATTAGTCAGACAGAGGATGAGTTAGAGAAAATTAAGATAGAGGTGAAAGAGCTTAAAAAGAGATTGAGAGACACTGAAAACAACAACAGAGACATATGGGATGATCTCAAAAGAAGTAACATTCATATAATTGGCCTGCCAGAGGAAGAAAGAGAGGAAGGGGAAGCAAACATTCTAGAGGAAATAATAGAAGAAAACTTCCCAGACCTGAATAACAGAAAGGACATCAAGATTCAAGAGGCCCCAGAGAGTACCAAACAGAATCAACCCAGACCAAAGACACCAACACATATCATAGTCACAATGAGATGTAGTAAGGATAAAGAAAGGATCCTAAAGGCTGCAAGAGAGAAACAAAAAGTCACATACAAGGGAAAACCCATAAGATTATCTGCAGATTTCTCCACTCAAACTCTAAAGCTAGAAGAGAATGGCAAGATATCTATCAAGCCCTTAATGAAAAAGGCTTTCAACCAAGGATAATATATCTTCCTAGACTTTCATTCAAACTAGATGGAGGGATCAAAACCTTCTTAGACAAACAACAGTTAAAGGAGGCAATCATCACCAAACCAGCCCTGAAAGAGGTTCTAAAAGACCTCTTATAAACAAGAACATCACTATAATACTGGTAATATATCAGAGCAAACAAAAAAATTTTTTTTGAACAATGGCACTACAATACATTAAATCCATAATATCAATAAATGTCAATGGCTTAAACTCACCCATCAAAAGGCACAGAGTGGGGATATGGATCAGAAAACATAACCCAAGCATATGCTGCTTGCAAGAATCCCATCTGTCACAACAAGATAAACACAGACTTAAAGTAAAAGGATGGAAAACTATCATACAGGCTAACGGACTACAAAAAAAGGGCAGGAACAGCCATTCTCATCTCAGACATGATAGATTTTAAATTAAATAAAGTAATAAAAGATAGGCAATACACTACATAATGATTAGAGGATCAATCAGCCAAGAAGACTTAACAATCATTAACATCTATGCACCCAATGAGGGAACATCTAAATACATCAAGCACCTACTGAAAGAATTTTAAAAATACATCAATAGTAATACAATAATAGTGGGAGACATTAATACACCACTCTCACACTTAGACAGATCAATAAAGCAGAAAACCAACAAAGATACAAGAGAATTGAATGAAGAGATTGACAGACTAGACCTCTTGGACATTTTCAGAGTCCTTCACCCCCCAAAACTGGAATACACCTTATTTTCAAATCCACATAGCACATAATCAAGGATAGACCACATGTTAGGCCACAAAGACAACATCAATAAATTCAAGAACATTCAAATCATTCAAGTATCTTCTCAGACCACAGTGGAGTAAAACTAACATTTAACAACAAACAGAAAATTATTAAAAGTCACAGAATTTGGAAACTAAACAACATACTCCTTAAGAACCACTGGGTCAGAGATTCACTCAAGCAGGAAATTCAAATTTTCCTGGAAACAAATGAAAATGAAGACACAAGCTATCAAAATATTTGAGACACAGCTAAAGCAGTACTGAGAGGGAGACTTATAGCCATACAATCACATATTAAACACCAAGAAGAAGCTCAAATGAACGACCTTACTACACACCTCAAGGACTTAGAGGAAAAGGAAGAAAGGAACCCTAAAGCAACCAGAAGGACAGAAATCACTAAAGTTAGAGCAGAAATAAACAACATCAAAAATAAAAGAACCATACAAAAATCAATGAAGCCAAATGTTGGTTCTTGAAACATTAAGCAAAATTGACAACCCCCTAGCCAGACTCACCAAACAAAAAAGAGAGAAGACTCAAATTAATAGAATTCTAAACGATGGAGGAGATATCACAACTGACACCACAGAAATCCAGAGAATCCTGTGAAACTTCTGTAAAGAACTATATGCCACCAAGCTAGAAAATCTGGAAGAAATGGAACAATTCCTAGAAGCATATGCCCTTCCAAAACTGAACCAAGAAGAACTACAAAAACTAAATGCACCAATCACAGACAAAGAAATTGAAACCGTTATTAAAAACCTCCCCAACAACAAAAGTTCTGGACCAGATGGCTTCACAAATGAATTCTACAAAACTTTCAGGAAACAGTTAGTACCCATACTTCTTAAGCTTTTCCATAAGATTGAAGAAACAGGAATACTCCCTTCTACCTTTTATGAAGCCAACATCACCCTGATACCAAAATCTGATAGGGACAGAACAAAAAAGGAAAACTACAGACCAATATCTCTGATTTACATAGATGACAAAATATTAAAAAAGATCTTGGCCAACCAGATACAGCAACATATCAAAAATATTGTTCATCACGACCAAGTGGGATTCACCCCAGGAATGCAAGGCTGGTTCAACATCCAAAGTCAATCAATGTCATTCACCACATGAATAAAAGCAAAGCCAAAAACCACATGATTATTTCAATAGATGCAGAGAAAGCCTTTGACAAAATCCAACACCCATTCATGCTCAAAACTCTACAAAAAATGGGAATAGATGGGAAATTCCTCAAGATAGTGGAGTCTATATATAGCAAACCTACAGCCAACATCATACTCAATGGACAGAAGCTGAAAGCATTCTCCCTCAGATCGGGGACTAGACAGGGCTGTCCACTATCACCATTACTCTTCAACATAGTATTGGAAGTTCTTGCCATAGCAATCAGGCAAGAGAAAGAAATCAACGGAATACAGACTGGAAGGGAAGAAGTCAAGCTCTCACTATTTGCAGATGATATGATAGTATATATAGAAAAACCTAAAGAATCCAGCAGAAAACTACTGGAAGTTATTAGGCAATATAGCAAGGTATCAGGCTACAAAATCAATGTAGAAAAATCAGTGGTATTTCTTTATGCAAACACTAAATCTGAAGAAGAAGACATCCAGAAATCACTCCCGTTTACTGTTTCAGCAAAATCAATCAAATACCTAGGAATAAAGTTGACCAAAGAAGTGAAAGACTTGTATACTGAAAACTATGAGTCGCTACTCAAGCAAATAGAAACTGATACCAAGAAATGGAAAGATATCCCATGCTCATGGATTGGAAGAATAAATATCATCAAAATGAATATTCTCCCCAGAGCCATATACAAATTTAATGCAATACCCATCAAAGTTCCATCAAGCTTCTTTAAGAGAATAGAACAAACACTACAATCATTTATCTGGAACCTGAAAACACCTAGAATTGCCAAAACCATCTTGAGAAAAAGAAACAGAAATGGAGGCATCACACTCCCAGACCTTAAACTATATTATAAAGCAATCATCATCAAATCAGCATGGTACAGGAACAAACATAGGCACACAGACCAGTGGAACAGAATTGAAAGCCCAGAAATAAATCCCCACACCTATGGACATCTAATCTTTGATAAGGGGGCCCAAAGGATTAAATGGAAAAGGAAGGCTCTCTTCAATAAATGGTGCTGGGAAAACTGGGTTGCAACATGCAGAAATGAAATTGAACCACTTTATCTCACCAGAAACAAAAATCAACTCCAAATGGATCAAAGACATGGATGTCAGACTAGAAACAATCAAACACTTACAGGAAAACATTGGTAAAACACTTTCCCATCTACACCTCAAGGACATCTTTGATGAATCAAACCCAACTGCAAGGAAGACTAAAGCAGAAATAAACCAATGGGACTACATCAAATTGAAAAGCTTCTGCACATCCAAAGAAACTATTAAACAAACAGAGAGACCCCTCACAGAATGGGAGAAGAACTTCACATGCCATACATCAGACAAGAAACTCATCACCAAAATATATAAAGAGCTCAGCAAACTTAGCACCAAAAAAGCAAATGACCCCATCCAAAAAGGGGCAGAGGATATGAACAAAACATTCACCTCAGAGGAGATCCAAAAGGCTAATGAACACATGAAAAACTGCTCTAGGTCACTGATTGTCAGAGAAATGCAAATTAAGACAACACAAAGATACCACCTCACTCCTGTAAGAATGGCATACATCAAAAAGGACAGCAGCAACAAATGCTGGAGAGGTTGTGGGCACAGAGGAACCCTTTTACATTGCTGGTGGGAATGTAAATTGGTACAGCCTCTGTGGAGAGCAGTCTGGAAAAGTCTCAGAAGGCTAGACATGGACCTGCCATATGATCCAGTAATTCCTCTCCTGGGGTTATACCCCAAGGACTCCATAACACCCAACCAAAAAGAGGTTCGTACTCCTATGTTCATAGCAGCACAATTCATAATAGCTAAAACCTGGAAGCAACCCAGGTGCCCAACACCAGACGAGTGGCTGAGAAAGCTGTGGTATATATACATAATAGAATACTATGCAGCTATCAAGAACAATGAACCCACCTTCTCTGACCCATCTTGGACAGAGCTAGAAGGAATTATGTTAAGTGAGATAAGTCAGAAAGATAAAGATGAGTATGGGATGATCCCACTCATCAACAGAAGTTGACTAAGAAGATCTGAAAGGGAAACTAAAAGCAGGACCTGACCAAATTGTAAGTAGGGCACCAAAGTAAAAACCCTGTGGTGAGGGGTAGACATGCAACTTCCTGGGCCAGTGGGGGGTGGGAGTGGGTGGGAGGGATGGGTCACAGTCTTTTGGTGGTGGGAATGATGTTTATGTAAAATGTAGTCATATAAATCACTAGTTAATTTATACAAGAGTGGGAAAATTAATTGTATGTCTCGAAGTTTTTCAAAACACAAACTGAATCTTTTCAATATATAGGCTGTGTATTGATATGCAGACTCTTTCAAATACCTAGACCAAGTAAATCAGAAGCAACCAATAGCACAGCTATGTACTAGATACTGGGTAATGTACAGCAAACCCTAACAAAAGGACTTTTCAAATTTAACCCAATTACCAAACAATGTGATGATAACATTAACTATCGATTGTCTTTTTGAACCCTAAGACAGCAGGAACCTCACATCTCCACTAGAGAGCCTCTACTTACCCCAGTCCTGGAACCCTTGGATAGGGCCCACTTTTCCGTATGCCTCTCCCAATCCATATCAAATAATATTGCATCTGCCGATCACAACCTAATCAACACAACGATTGCCACCCCAACATGCTTCACTTTAGACTGTGTCTAGGGACTTCACGTGTGGAATGAGAACCCTTCAACTTCATTACTCGGGTGAGACCTTTCCTTTCATAGTATACTCTAATTTCATCTCAGGTGGTTCACTTTCTAACAAAGTCCCATAACCTAGATATACACCAGTTTCGGTGAGAGAGAGCATATGTTCACATGTATCCATAAACTACTGCAAAATATATGCCTGAAAGTAGAAGTCCACTAGAGTTTGCAGTGAGTACCCCCCTAACACTTCATCTCCACTATTCCAAGCTTTGGATCCGTGATTGCTCAACAATTTGTTCGGCTTTGTATGTTAACTCTCTTTTCAGTCACCAGGTTCCAGATGTCATCAGTATGCCGGCCAGGCTTCCCTGGACTGAAGACCCCACCAATGTGTCCTGGAGCTCCGCTTCCCCAGAGACCCACCCTACTAGGGAAAGAGAGAGGCAGACTGGGAGTATGGACCAACCAGTCAATGTCCATGTTCAGCGGGGAAGCAATTACAGAAGCCAGGCCTTCCACCTTCTGCAACTCACAATGACCCTGGGTCCATGCTCCTGGAGGGATAGAGAATGGGAAAGCTATGGGGGGGGTGGTGGAAGATGGAGATTGGGTGGTGGGAATTGTATGGAATTGTACCCGTCCTACCCTATGGTTTTGTTAATTAATCCTTTATTAAATAAAAAATATATAAAAAAAAAGAAGACTGAGGATATCTGCTGAAAATTTGGGGGCAGTCTGATTTGAGCCTTCTTTATGAAGTACACCAATTATATGTAGCCAAAATAAACATAGGTATACTTATCAGACATTTAGGAGGAAAGAATATATATGAATCATTAGAATATAGGAATGAGATAAAATCTCAAAGATGAGTATGATTAGCGAGAAGGAAAGGTACTAATAGAAGAGTTGAAAGGTCTGGACAGATTCTGGAGACAGTTTTAAGAAGAGACTAATTTATTACATAATGAATTAATTTATAGTGAATGAGAAAAAAAATTGTACATAGCCCCAAAATACTAAGTGTTATAAAGTTAAGTATATAGTCTTTTATCTAGTTCATATATCGTACAATTCCACAAGGATCCAGCAAATAAGCAATGGGACAAACAACAGTCATTATATATTATACCATCCACAGGACACTTTCGTTCAAATTGACATTTGTCCTGAGAGACCTCATAATACTAATAAACCTAGACAAGGCTATGTTAATGGAAATCAATATATTTTAATCCTAGTGCAGTTGCTTATAAGAAAGTAAGAACTATAATTAGTGTTGAACACTATTCTCCATCTATCCCAATAATATTCCTGGGATAATCACCATGGGAAATAGCTGTCAATCTTTCAAAAAGGAGATTTCCTAAAAGACAGAAAGGGATTAAATTGAAACAGTTTAGGGAGTTGCGTGGTAGTGTAGCAGGTTAAGCACAGGTGCGCAAATTCCAAGGATCGGTGTAAGGATACCGGTTGGGTGTAAAAATCCCGGTTCGAGCCCCCAGCTCTCCACCTGCAGGGGAGTCGCTTCACACACGGCGAAGCAGGTCTGCAGGTGTCTATCTCTGTCTCTATCTTCCCCTTCTCTCTCCATTTCTCTCTGTCCTACCCAGCAACGATGACAACAATCATAACTATAACAATAAAACAACAAGGGCCACAAAAGGAAATAAATAAATAAATATTTTTAAAAAAGGTTTAAAACATTGAAATAGTTTAAAGTTTACAAGGAAAGGCCTAGCCAAAGTAAAGAGTCAGAGAACCATTTGGTGGTGATAAAAATGTGTATATCTATTCCCTAGGGAAAGATTAAGCTAAAAATCTAAAATTTGAATGAGGAAGTCCAATGTGAAATATCTCACTTTGTATATAATTTGGTGATATTTACATACTATTAAACAAGCCTGCTGTAAACTAGAGAAAGTTATGAGACTTAAGTTAAAATTATAAAAGAAGGCATCTTATCTTCATCACTTTATATTTAAAAATTATATTCAAAAAATGAGTCTTGGGGGAGTCGGGTTAAGACATGCCCCAAAGCACAGCACCGGTGTAAGGATCCCAGTTCCATCCCCCGGCTCCCCACCTGCACGGGAGTCGCTTCACAGGTCTGCAGGTGTCTATCTTTCTCTCCCCCTCTCTGTCTTCCCCTCCTCTCTCCATTTCTCTCTGTCCTATGCAACAATGATGACGTCAATAACAATAACTACAACAGTAAAACAACAAGGGCAACAAAAGGGAATAAATAAATATTAAAAATTTTTAAAAAATGAATCTTGGTTGGTGGGGTACCTGGCTGAGGGCACATGTTACAGTGTTCAAGGATCCGGGTTTGAGGCCACAGACCCCACCTGCAGAGGAGAAGCTTTACAAGCGGTGGAGTAGGTCCGCAGGTGTCTCTCTGTATCTCTCCCTCTCTATCTCCCCCTTACCTCTCTATTTCTCTCTATATAGCATATAAATAAATTAAATAAAATGAGTTTTTTGGACCTCACCACTGTATCCTAGAATGTCATCTCTAGAACCCTACCCCCCACTAGGGAAAGATAGAAATAGGCTGGGAGTATGGATCAACCTGCCAGTGCCCATGTCCAGTGGAGAAAGCCAGATCTCCCATCCACTACACACCAAAAAGAATTTTGGGTCATACTCCCAACAGGGGAGAAATGATTGGGAGAAGATGACCAGAGAGTTCTGAAATTCAACTCCACCAGGAGCTGGAGAGAGATGAGGAAAAAAGATTGGCATTTGGAAATAGTACTAGCAATAGTTGTGACTTGTAAAGGACCATGGGTAAAATGGACAAATATATACAAATATAGGCCATCTATGCAACCTTGGGAGAACGTGTACCTTCAGTGGACAGAATGAGGATACAGAACTCTGGTGGTGGCAAAGGTGTGGAATTGTAGCCCTGTTATTGTGTAATTTTGTAAATCAAACCTAAATCACTATTAAAAGTAAAGTGTTAAAAATGAGTCACATATTAATAGTGGCGTTAGACTGAATAGTTAAATGGGGGGGGTCCAGTAAAAGTGTTCTAGATGCCTTGTTTGGGTGCTAATATGACATTGGAGAATAGTTTCAATCCTATTGCTCCAGCCCACCATAGTTCAAGATCACCACTTTATTACATCTTTTTTTTTTTCTCTTACAAACCTGCATAAAAATTATCTAGACTTCACTTCTACCTCCAGCAAACTGACAGAAACTTAAGCCATCTACAATTCTCTGAGCAACACAATGGAAACCAGAGAAAGTCACAAAGGAAATTGACATATAAAGAAATCCATGGCCATGATGATGTGGCAGCCTATGAAGCAGCTGAGTTTGTAGTTATTGCAAATATTATGTAGTTTGAAAAATATAGCTACATTTTCCATCATTAAATATGTGTGCATTTCAAGACTTGATGATTAGACTGGCAATCATGAAGTCTATTTCTGTTCCTTCTCTGTGGGTAATTCAGTAAGTGCCTTGTTTCCCATAAGTATTTTCTTTTCTGTTAGATTTCCTCCTTCCTACTGACTTTAATTTTGTCACCAATTTGTAGCTGATACCAAATTTACTTATAAGTTATGACATACATACTGTAAATGCACCAATTTATATGTATAAATTGATTATATGCATAGCTATATACATAAAATAATTTATTTACATATAAATACATATATATATGTATATATATCCATATATATGTTTATTTAAATACCATTCAGATCAACATATAGCATATCTATAGAGGTTTCTTCATGCCTTTCCCAAGCCAAAATGGTATGTTCCTGATTTAAGAAGTATTCTATAGTCTACTCCATAGATTAGTTTCTTCTTTATTGAATTTCATTAAAATGAACTTAAAGAGGCTGATTGGTAGCACAACCACTAAAGCTCACAAGTTATTTGAACCAGATTCAAGCCAGCAGTCCCCCCACCTACAGGGGGCGTTTCATAAATGATGAAGCAGTGGTGCAGGTGTTTCTTTTTCTCTCCCTCTGTCTCCCCTCACACTCTACTTTCTCTGTATTTAAGATAATATTTTAAAATATTTTTTTTAA
Organism: Erinaceus europaeus; assembly: GCF_950295315.1. Classification (NCBI taxonomy): domain Eukaryota; kingdom Metazoa; phylum Chordata; class Mammalia; order Eulipotyphla; family Erinaceidae; genus Erinaceus; species Erinaceus europaeus. The sequence goes on along the minus strand of NC_080165.1, from coordinate 136,480,084 downwards.
TTCACTCAGATAATGTACATTTTCCTTGTCTAATTCCTTTTGAGTGTCTATTTGCATTTGAGATTTGTACCTGGTTTTTGTTATTGATCAAACCTGGTTCATCACATGCCACAAGTAAAGCAAATGATGTTTTTTTCTTGTCTTTTTTTTTGTCTTTTAATAGAGGAAGAGATTTGGTTTTTGGAAAGAATGCCCCAACAGAAGTATAGCTTACTATATACTCCGGAATTATTATTGACCCATCTGGAAGATGGGAAGGCCCACCAAGGGAGAGAAGACAAAGAGAACATGTGTACCTTATAGGTAAAGTGTAGAGATTCTGGGGTTGACTAAAATGTTTTCTTGAGATGACAGTGTAGCCAAGAACTCCAAGATGAAAAATCATTCTTAAGAAATTCTTATTAGCATTTATTTACTCTTGCTAAGATAGAATCCTTGGATCAAACCTATTATTGTCTATTTGTGTTAAGAAAGAAATTTACAAAAGCCAAACCAGACCTTTCACCTTCTGCACCCCATAATGACCCTGGGTCCATGCTCCCAGAGGGATAAAGAACAGGAAAGCATTCAAGGTAGGGAATGGGATATCAAACTCAGGTGGTGGAAATTGTGTGGAACTGCACGACCCCCCCTTATCCTATGATTGTGTTGATATTTTTTATTTTATAAATAATTTAATAACAGTAAAAAAGAAAGAAATTTAATCTATACCTATTATCTGGGGACTAAATCCAGTGTCACCAGGACCTGGAACTTTTGTGACCAGAAACCTTTTTTTTTTTTTGCCCATATCACAGAGAATGAGGAGAATTTGGATAACATCTGAGGAAGCCAGGCCTTGCTTCCCTCATCTTAGAAGGCAGAAGGGAAAGGAAGGAGTCTGTAGTACCTGTAGGTGTGGCTTAGAAACCAAGTGACAATGAGGCCTAAGACGAGCATGAAAGTGCTCAGCAGCACTGTCATGAAGGTTCTTTGCCCACATGCAAAAATTGCTCAAACCCCGACTCCCCACCTACAGGGGGGTGATGGTTTCTCACTCATATTCAACAGTAGAAAGATTCTGATAATTTAATAATGAAAAGACGAAGTTCAATAATCTACCTTCTGCATCCCACAATGACCCTGGGTCCATACTCCCAGAGGGATAAAGAATAGGAAAGCTATCAAGAGAGGGGATGGGATATAGAGTTCTGGTGGCGGGAAATGAGTGGGGTTGTTCCCTATGTATCCTATGGTCTTTTTTCAGTGTTTCCTTTTTACAAATAAAATTTTTAAAAAGATATTACAAAGATATGAATAGATAAGTTTTCAAGGAAGACAAACACAAAAAATCAAAATACGAAAAATTATTATCACCAATCATTCTGAAATCAGTCAGAAGGACATTATGATATCACTTCACATTCATTAACATAATTACTATTAGTAAAACAGATATTAGCACCTTTTGGCAAGAATATGGAGAGATTGGAACCCTGGAGCACTGTGTTTGATACTGTAAAGAAAAGCCACTGTGTAAAACATCAGATTAGGTTTGATTGTGACAGAAGAGCCTTGAGGTTTCTTGTTTGATATTGCAAAACTGTTCTATAATTGGTTTTGGTGGTGGGTGCACATAACTATGAACATAAAACAGTATCAAAGTATGTAGCTTACATTGGTTTATTGTATAGCATGTCATTTATAATTTTAAAATGATGTTTTACTGAAGAAGTCAGGTCGGAGTACTGGAACCCCACCTCTCCAGAGCCCTGCCCCACTAGGGAAACATAGAAACAAGCTGGGGATATGGATCCACCTGTCAATGCCCATGTCCAACACAGACACAATTACAGAAGCCAGACCTTCCACCTGCTGCACCCCATGATGATCCTGGGTCCATGCTCCTAGAGGGATAAAGAACAGGAAAGCTTTCAATGGAGGGAATGAGATACAGAACTCTGGTGGTGGGAATTGTATGGAATTATACCCCTCTTACCTACAATATAGTCAATAAATTTTTTTTTTAATTCATTAAATTTCTATGCTGGGGCCAGTGGTGGTGGTGTACCTGGTTAAGTGCATATACTACAGTGCACAGGTATCCAGTCCCCACTTGCTGGGGGAAAGCTTCAGAAGTGGTGAAGTAGTGTTACAGGTATCTCATTGGAAAAAAATGGTGTTTTGTTTTTGTTTTTTACAGATTTTTTTAACTAGTGACTTATTAATGATTAACAAGATTGTGGGATAAGAGGGGTAGAATTTCATATGACTCTCATCACCAGAGTACCATATCCCACCCCCTCCATAGGAAGCTTTCCTATTCTTTGTCCCTATGGAGGGGGGGAAGGTATTTTAAGAGAAAATTATAACTGAAGTGCTTGACAAGAAAGAGTAAATATAGGGATGTAGGAAGCAGGGAATTTCTGTTTTGTAGATAAGTTCTATATTACTGTTTAATTTCCCTAATTCTGTGCATGTGTTCCTTCATTAAAAACATTTTATAACAATGTATATTGTTTTGGATTTAATAATTGTGATCATTAAAATAAAGATATGCGCCAGAAGAATCGTGCTATGGTTTCATGATTCCGTGATCTTTTATCTACTTTTGTTTTTATCTACTTTTGAAATTAAATGAATCATGAAATTCAGAATTTACATTGTGTTTTCTGAGTTAACTATGACACAGTGTTGTGCATTATGTACAATTTATATAGTAATACCAAAATGACCAGAAATAATGCAAACATTTCTGTAGTTATAGGTGTGTATGCATACTAAATGTAATAAAGATTAAAATTAATTTTTTCATAGTTGAGATCAAACTTTTTTCACCAAGTGAATTAAGGCCAGTTGCTCTGACAAACAGTTTAGAAAAAAAAAAAACCAATAACTTTTCAATTGCATTTTTCCTTTCTTCCTGATTACACACACACACAAGGCAATATGATTGAATTATATTGTATTTCACCTCAGTTTAACACATGATGGGTTTAAGGTTGACTAGTGTGTTTCATGTGTTTTTGTTGTTAGAATATATTATACATGGGGAGGGGAGAGGACGTATTCTACATGATGTTGGTTCTCTGGTAATTTTCACAAATACAGATCAAAGATTCCCACTTAATGTGGAGTTATACTAATTAGGAGGAACTGCCTTAAATGAGTTTTTTATATTAATGTACTGAATGACAGGTGCAGAACTCACATTCAAACCACATTTTGTCAGTATTCAGAAACTTTTGTTTTTTTTCTGCTTGCTTCCTCTTATTAAATATGTCTTCTCCTTCCTGGGTGAAAATATTCCTGCACTATGCCCACTGAATTTACTTTGAACCTGATTTTTTCCAGTTTCATATCATTCTCCTCCTATTTTCACTCACCTATGTGTAATTGCCAAGATGCTTCTGATCTCCCTTTTTTTAATTTTAATTTTAATTTTAATTTTTTATTTAAGAAAGGAGACATTAACAATATCATAGGATGGGGGTTAGCCTATTAAATTGTAGTCATATAAATCACTATTTAAGTAATATGAGAGGGGGAAAATTGATTGTATGTCTAACAAAGGGACTTTTCAAAGTTAACCCAATTACCAAATAATGTGATGTTAACAATAACTATCCATTGTCTTCTTGAACCCTTAAGACAGCAGGTACCTCACATTTCCACTTTAGAGCCTAAATTTCTCCCAGTCCTGGGACCCTAGGGTAGGGCCCACTTTCCCGTATGCTTCTCCCAATTCTTATCAAATAATATTGCATCCGCTGATTGCAACCTAATCAACACAACGAGTGCCACCCCAGCATGCTTCACTTCAGACTGTGTCCAGAGACTTCAGGTGTGGAACGACAACCCTTCAGCTTCATCACTCGGGTGAGACCTTTCCTTTCATAGTACACTCTAATGCCATTCCAGGTGGTTCACTTCCTAACAAAGTCCCAAAACCTAGATATAGACCAGGTTCCAGGAGAGAGAGCATATGTTCACACATATCCATAAACTGATCCCCTTTCTTAAGTTATGTCATGAATTGCTTCTAAATGAAGACCTGTTTCAGGTTATGTTTATCTGAATCTACCTACTGAGAAACTCATATTGATTTGGTCTCACAAAGATTCACAAGTGGTGAAGCAGTACTGTGGGTAGAATTTTCTCTCCTACTCTATCTCCTCCTTCCCTCTCTTGATTTCTGTCTGTCTCTATTCAATAAGCAAAAATAAAATAAAATATATTAAAAATACAATTTAAAAAAAGAAATAAATCTCCCTTGTGAGCGATATTATCAATGCAGAAGACTGCTAGAGACTCCAGTGACTGACTATTCTTCAAATAAAGGAAATGAATTTTCTTTTGTCCTTTCATCCTTCCTCCCTTCCTTCCTTCATTCCTTCTTTCATTTGTTTTTTTAAATTGCCATCAGAGTTATTGCTGGGTTTAGTTCCTGCACAACTAACTAATCCACTGCTGTCAGTTTCCATTTTTCCATTTTTATTTTTATTTTTTTAATTTGCTAGGACTGATAAAATTAAGAGGGGGAGGGGACATAGGGAGAAAGAAAGAGATACCTGCAGCACAGCATCTCTGCTCATGAAGTCTCCCCACAGCCTGGAAGTGGGGCATCAGGGTTCGGACTGTACCCTCTTATATGGCAATATGTGCATTTAACTCTCGTGCGCCACTACCCAGCACCCTGAATTGAAGTTTCCGAGTATTTAGAAAATTAAAAAGAAGAAGAGGAGGAGGAGGAGGAGGAGGAGGAGGAGGAGGAGGAGAAAGCAGTTCAAAGGATTCTTCATAATATTTTCTCTGCAAAATGGAATATTTTCTTATTAGTACCAAAGCTATTGCTGGGGTTTTGTGCCTACATGATGAATCCATTGTGACACCTCCCTCTCCTTGTTTCTTTGTTTCTTTCTGTAATAGAGACAGGGAGATATTGAGAGGGAAGAGATTGGAAGGGAGGAGGTAGCTATAACATGCACTCACTGCTTCTGAAGCCTCCCCCCTCCTACAGATAGGAGTTTGAACTCAGCACCTTGTGTGTGGTAGCTTGTGCACACTACTAAGCGTACCATTGCTTGGCCCCTGAAAATATATTTTTTTAATCCTGAAAATACAGGATTAAAAAAATAAATAGAGGTTGATTGTATGTTTGGGAAAATTAAGTAACTCAAGATTCTGAAAAAGTAGGCTGAGGGGTGGCATACATAGTTGAGTGTACAAGTTACCATGTGCAGGGAGCCAGGTTCGATCCCACTGTCCTCACCTATGGGAGGGAAGGTTCACTTTTAGCAAAGCAGTGCTGCAGGTCCCTCTCTCTCTCTCTCTCTCTCTCTCTCTCTCTCTCTCTCTCTGTCTTTAAATCTCCCCTCTCTTAATTTCTCTTTGTTTTATCAAATAAATTATAAATGAACAAACTATTTTAAAATATCTAATTTATGATATGTTCACTCAACTGACTGCCTTAGAGACCGTTTTCCTGGAATCTTTTGCATTAATTCAAATTATGGCCAAATTTTGCACTGTTATTTGTGTTAAGTAAACATATTAATTAACAGGTGTTGATCCAAGAAAATAGAGCATAAATGTCAAGGATTATAAATTATAATGTGGCAATTTCATCAAGTAATTAAACCAGGCTGGTTGTTCTTCATATTATATGTTTTCTTCTCACTATCAGAGAGTGTATCTATTTAGCTACCTAACTAGCAATCTATATTAATTAAGTTTATATTGCTTGAACAGTTATATTTTACATATACAATTTCATGTGTGTTAACACATCTAAGTAACCAGATAATTCCAAAATAGCCAATTGCACTTCCTTTTTCTTTTCAACCCCCCATCTTCTCCTTGGTAATCACATCTATGAAGTTATAGATTAATGGTTTAAGTCTGACTTTTTCATTCCACTTGCTTGTTTCTGCCTAGCCTACATATGTATCAGATAACCTAGTATTTGTCTTTAAATTATCTTGCTTAGCATGATTCCCTCCAGGTTGTAGCAAAAACAAGATTTTATATTTCCTTAGTTGTATATAATTATTACACTGTCCTTCATCTGTCATTGGGTACTTGGGTTGTGCAAATTGTGGCTATTTTAAATAGTGCTATAATGTGCATAGGTGTACACAAACTTTTTTTTTTGCTTAATTATTGTTCATCATGTAGACAGTCAGAATAAATTGTATTATTTGGAAAAATCTGTTTTTAATTATTACTTTTACAGATAGCTCCAACCTGTTTTCCATGGAGAGTAGAGCCTCAGTGGGAGGGGTGAGAATAAGTGTGAATTCTAGGTCTGGCAGGGGTTGGAGCTTGACAGAAGGCAACATCTGGCATACTGTTGGTGTAAAAGAAAGGAGAAAGACGGATCTCTGTGGCAAATGCTTATGCTCTAGCAATTCCTCAGTGTGTGCCATGGCTACAAGGGTATGTATTATTTGATAGCAGTCACGCGTGGGTGACATGACTGGCTTTTCTGTTAGGAGTTAGTCCTCCAGACAACTTTCAGAACAGCTAGATCTGTTGATTGCCAGAGGCAGATCTAGACATTTCCAGAGTGTATTACCATGGTGATAGAATTCCAATATGCTCTCTACAGGGTGGAGGAGGTCATCAGGAAGGTAGCTAGAGTGTTTCCTAGCTGTAATTTCTTGACTCTCAAGTATATGCTTCTACTAGAACGAGGGTATCAAGTTCAGTAATAACTTGTCTTCCTACTCCTCAGAGTAAAGGGAGAAAATGTCTAGACATAAGGCTCTTCCTGATTGCAGTTTTTTGTGCTGTAGAGTTTCTTTCTTGGAGACTGTGACTCTCCCTCTTTTGATTACCAGAATGCTGTTCTTTTTTTTTTTTTTGTCCCCTGCTATGGAAATACTGTTTACCTGGATTGAAAGTCTGAAAATGAACAGATTTATCCACAGGTGGAAGGTAGTTTTGCTGTGATTGCAAGAGGAGGGAAACACGGGTTCTTCACAAACTATTTTTACCTTTCAACATCCAGGTTATGGATTCATTTGCTTTAATGTTAGTGCATAGTTTTATATAGTGATCCAGCTTTGTTCTTTTGCAGGTGGCTATCTGGTTTTTACCAGATCATTTATTGAAGACAATTTGTTTATTCCACTTTATTATTTTGGTTTCTTTGTCATAGGATACCTGCCCACATTTATGAAGACATATCTGTACTCTTAATTCTCTTCCACTGAAATTAGTTAACTTTTATTCGAATACCACACTGCTTTTACTTTCATTACTTTTTGTTCTTACTCTTTTCCTCAATATGCTTTGGAATTCAGATTGTTTTATTTTATTTTTCATCTCTAGACAAATTTTAACAATGTGTTATATTCATTTAAATGATGCTGTTAGACTTTTGTTAGGAATTATATACTACTTTGTGAAAGATAGCCCTTTAAGCACTATTTCTGCCAATTCATGGCATATGATTTTTTCGCCCTTTCTATGTGTGTGTGTGTGTTCTATTTTATAGTTACAATTTAATTTGCAAAGTCTTTCATATCTCAATTGGCAAACTATATCATCTATATAGTGTCTGTTTTTTTTTTTATTTTCCCTTTTTTCTTTTATTGTTGTTGTAGTTATTGATGTCATCGTTGTTAGATAGGAAAGACATAAATGCAGAGAGGAAGGGAAGACAGAGAGGGAGAGAGAAAGATACCTGCAGACATGCTTCACCTCCTGTGAAGTGACTCCCCTATAGGTAGGGAGCCTGGGGCTCGAACCAGGATCCTTAAGCTGGTCCTTGTGCTTCCTGTCAAGTCCATTTAACCAGCTGCACTACCGCCTGACTCCCTAGTGTGTCTGTTTTATTATGCATGCACCCAGATCCAGTCCAGTCCCTATTATACTAGAAGAAACTTTGGTGCTACAGTTATCTTTCTCTTTCTTCCTTTGTCTCTCTGCTTCTACCTCTTTGTAGAAGCTGACATAGAGCCAAGAAGCTCCAGTGATAAAAATAACAAATTCCACTCCCTTAGTTAACTTTATTCCTAGGTACCTATTAGATATATTTGTAAATGAAATTGTTGCTCTTGCTTCAAGTTTACTACTTGTACATGGGAACACCAGGTTTCTCTATTTTGATTTTGAAACCTACTCCTTTACTGTCTACATTTATTGTTTCCAAGAGATTTTTAGTTGAATCTCCTGGGATTTTTTGGTGCATATTATCATGTCATCTGCAACAAGCAGATGATATTATTTCTACTTTTCTAGGCTGAGTATTGTTTAATCGTTTTTTCTTTCCTTTAATGCTATGGCTAAGCATGTCAATAGTATGTTAACTAACAGTGATGACAGTGTATATTAATTCTTATTCCTAATATTAGAGAAAAGGTTTTCAAAATTTTATTATCAACTGTGCTGCTGTGGATTTATCATACTTAGTTCTTACCTTGATGATCTGTTTTCATTTTAACAACAATTGGTTGAGAGTCTTTGTTCTGTACTGAATATATATGTTAAAATATATTCAAATATATTAGTCTGTGGTTTTCTTTTTACTTTTCTTTTTGGTCATGTCTCTATCTGCCTATAGTATGAGATCTTTTTAGCCTTATAAAATATGCTTGGAAACATTCTCTTTTCTTCGTTTTTCTTGGGAAAACATGACATAATCTTAGTTATTGGTGGCTTTGACTATTTTGTGGAACTCATTTCCATAGATGTGTGAAAATGTTTGATAGTGCCAAGATGCATTTATTTTGATAATAAATTGTTACGTATTTAATATAAGGAACGAGACCATAATAAGGGTTATTATTTTTTCCACTAGATGAATTTTTGCATAGATATAATACAGTACTACACATCTATTTAATTGATCTATATGACTCAATTCAGGAAACTACTATTTTTACAATATTAATTTTACAATTCAAGTATCTGACGGAGATTGAAAGAGTAAATGAACAAGAATTTCAAAAAGCTTTTGCTAATGCATAGTGTACTTGGCACAAAACACAACAACATTGTCTTTAAGACTCCACATTCTATGTGCAAGTTGTCAAAAGTGAATAATATTTGTAATTTCGAGTGACATGATGTGGATAGGAGACAGATGAAAGTAATGTAATATTTGAGTTTAGCCAATGATTTCAAACTATCCTCCACTGGTCTGTTAAAAATATATAAAAGTACTGGGACTGAACAATGAAATTGACTGATTGGACAGTCTTCTCAATCCTTTTCCTCTAGCTAGCCTGTGATGGTGATGCCTGATGACTGGTGAAATACCCAGAAGGCAGGTAGCAGAGAATGGACTGAAAGCTAAAAGGTGTAATCAATTAGTACACAGGAGAGTTAACAGTTGATGAGTTTTTCAGTTTGGAAAATATAAGATGAACATTAGAGTACTAACATTTCACTACTTTCCACAGCTGGTCAATTTTGCTGATATTTATTCACAGTGACATTAGATTTATGTTATTATAAACAGTTATACATAAACCCAATCACGACTATACATAAACATGTATACATGTGTCTTTTATTAAGATAAATTCTGTCCTAGAGGCTCTTAATAAAAGTTTTTACTCTTTTTCAAAATGGGAACTAAAAAGTGCTTGAAATCACTTCTTTAAATTGCTTAACAATATAAGGAGAAAAAAAGAGAAATGTTTCTACCTTTTATGGCTATTAAAATAAATATCATTTGGAAAAATATACTCTTTTTAAAACAGCTTAAAAATCTGTTTGTGTTGTGATAGGGATACTCATGACTGCACTGACACCTGCCTGGGCAACCTTTGCTGTATAAAAACCAGTATGAAAACTTGCCCTAAATCACATACCAAAGGGGGTCTAGTCATTCTCTAAAGATGCCAGAAGATCACTAAACCCAAAGCTCTTCTAGTGCTGCTTGCCCATTACTCAATTATTCCTTAGAGGAATGGTAACTGCATCATAGATTACAGCTTAACTCTATTTTCTGCAACGTGATAGTTTATAAAATTACAGTCTCTGCTATAGCATTTCTATTTGATTTATGCCCAGCCCTAGGCAGGAAATCTGCTTGCTTCCAGGAGGAAATTATGCCTTCTTGAATAGAGAGAATAGATGACAACCATAAAATAACTCAGGTTCTCTCTCCCTTCTCCAGTTACATACCGCTTTTATTTCTCACACACAAAGACATGTGAAGAATTAGGAGATTGCTAATGTTGCTTGTAGTCTCTTAGTTAATGTGACATATAAAACTAATCAACAAAACATATTATTTAGTTACTTATCTATTTATATTGCCGCTAGGGTTATCGTTGTGGATTGGTGCCTGCGTGAAGAATCCACCCTTCCCCAAAAGTTGTTTTATCTCCTCTCCTCTCCTCTCCTCTCCTCTCCTCTCCTCTCCTCTCCTCTCCTCTCCTCTCCTCTCCTCTCCTCTCCTCTCCTCTCCTCTCCTCTCCTCTCCTCTCCTCTCCTCTCCTCTCCTCTCCTCTCCTCTCCTCTCCTCTCCTCTCCTCTCCTCTCCTCTCCTCTCCTCTCCTCAAGTTTAATATGTGTAGGGTTAATGGTTGGAGTCCCCATTCCTCATCTCCAGGCTGGAAGCTTCCTGAATGATGAAGCAGACCTGTGGCTGTCTGTCTTTCTCTTTCTCTGTCTCACTCTTTCACTTTCTCTCTGTTCTAACAAATAAATAGAAAGAAAGGAAAGAAAGAAAGAAAGAAAGAAAGAAGAAAGAGAAAGAAAAAGAGAGAGAAAGAAAGGAAGGAAAGAGGAAAGAAATAAAGAAAAAGGAAGAAAGAAAGAAAGAAAAGAAAGAAAGAAAGAAGGAAAGAAGGAAGGAAGAAAGAAAGAAAAAAGAAAGAAAGAGTTGGGTGGTAGCGCAGCTGGTTAAGTGCAAGTGGTATGAAGCGCAAAGGTTTGAGCCCCCTGCTCCCCACCTGCAGGCTGTGAAGCAGGTCTGCAGGTGTCTATCTTTCTTTCCCCCTCTCTGTCTTCCCCTCCTCTCTCCATTTCTCTCTGTTCTGTCCAACAATGAAGACATCAATAACAATAACTACATCAATAAAACAACAAGGGCAACAAAAAGGGAAAATAAGTATTTTTTTTTAAAAATTTAAAGAAGAAAGAAAAAAGAGAAAGGAAGGAATAATGGCCACTGGGAGTGGTGAATTCATAATGCCAGCACAGAGCCCCAGTGATAACTGGTGGGAAAAAATCTAGGGAAGAAAATTAATACATTTCAACTTACTTTTTATGTCTACTCTGTGCTATTGTCTCTATTATGAGCCAATCATTATTTTATATGTGCAACGGCTGAATAGTACATTTTAAATTAAACTGCCAGGTCACATCTTAATTCACTTCCTTTAGTACACATGGAAGAAATTTTCCAAAGGTAGAATTAGGGCATGGAGTGTGGCAGGCAGTGGCACATCAGGTTAAGTGTACATGCTACCATGCACAAGGATCAGGAGAGCTCCCATTGACAAAGAAAAAAAGGTGTGTGTGTGTGTGTGTGTGTGTGTGTGTGTGTGTGTGTGTGTGTGTGTGTGTGTGTGTTTGTGCATGTGTAGCAGTCACTAGAAACAGTGGGTTTGTCCTGCAGGCACTAAGCCCCAGCAATAATTATGACACCAAGAGAGCCCATGGGTGGTGAAGCAGCTATGATATCACTCCTTTCTGTCTTCACCCATTTTTTTCTCTAAATCATAATAAAAACATTGGGCCTACTAGGCCTCTTAGCACTGTGGCACAGATCAAGACATAAGCTCATGTGGCACTGAGCTAAATGAAAAAGAAAGAGGGAATGAAAATTAGAATGTGAACTCTCTAGAATCCAGCACCATATGTTAGGAAGCACACAGTTACAAGTAAGGCACTGCTTTTAATTGGAATGACATGAGTAAGACTACAGTATTAATGACAACATTTACTATATTTAGACGTAACAGTGTTTGGAACACAGTGAGCACAATACCCATTAGTTATGTAATACAGAATATTGAAAAAAAAAATTTCCTGGCCTTTGCTTTGGTTAACTCAGTAGCAACACAAACAAAAATAATCCTAAATAAGAACCTAGTAATTTTTTTTTGGAATGTCCCTCTCCATATATCTATATATAAATATATAGATATAGATATGGATATATAGATATAGATATTCACTCACAGGTAAGTCCTTACTCTACTACTAAATCAGTCTTTCTTGCTTTATTTTTCCTGAAGAACAACCCTATTGGAGTTTTACTCAAATTTCTTTTATAAAATCACTACCACAGACTTTTGATTCTAGCTCCTGATAGATTATCTAGTGATAGTCCTGGTATAAAAAATTGCATATATATGTATATTTGTCTGAATATATGGATACATAATATTTCTAAATTGTCATTCTAGGAAACAAAGCTAATGTCATCCTAGGTGATACTTGGGTTGTCAAAAGTCAAGAAAATTTTATATTAAAAGAAAACATAAAACATTAATATAGTTCATTTCAAAGCATCTTGAATAATAAAAGAATGTTTTACCATATTCTGTTTTAGCTTTTGGTCTAGCTTACATTGAAAATATTTGTGTTGATATTGTTCCCTCTGGAGCCATTTTAATATACTGCCCTCCTAATTTTATTTTATTTTAATTCTGAACACTGACTAATAACAGGAAACCTAATGGGATATAGAGGGGTGAGGATGAATTATTGGAAGCTGGTTAAGAATACTGAAAACATTTGACTGTTCTTAGGATAGGGCTTGTCAAAGCACAATCCACTCAAACTGGCCAGGCTAGAAATGCCTCTTCCTTGCTTATGGTTGATGGCTTGTAGTTTTACTGGTTCATACTGGAGCTACAGCCTTTTTATTGTGGTAGTTTAAGTACCGAAAAGAAGAAAAAAACTATTGTGTGAGAACCTCCCTCATAAATGGCTTTATGTTAAGACTTCATATCTACAGTGTCACATTATGAGTCATAACAGGTCTGATGTCCAGAAACGCAATTTTTTCCCCTACTGTAACAAAAGTGCTTCAAATTAATCTTCAAGTGAAAAAGACGCACACAGTGAGATATTTTTAAGTAAAGTTAAAATATTTTAATAAAATTTGAAGACAAATTCCACATGGTAACTTTGTCAGAACATACAAATTTATCTTTATTTTCATCTCAAAAATTAAAATGTGATCACCTATACCATTTCACACATTTTCTACAAATATACCATCATCAAGGTCTCTAGAGAGAATTAGTCCTTTTTTTTCACTTTAGCCTTGTAAGCCCACCTTGTAATAAGAGACAACAAATATTAACAGCTTTATCAAAAGGGAGAAATAGCATTTAGAGATGCAAAACATCATTTTGAGGGTTTCCAGGTACCATTATGATAGTTTTTCTCACCACTGAATATTCATGACATCTCATAAAACTAATGATAAACATAAAAATTGATGTGAACGTTTGACTAATCTGCTCTTATTTGTTTGGAAGAGCTGTCGTAATTGCCGGGTTTGTAAATTAAACATCTGCTATGGGAATAAACAAAAACATAACTGAGCATATTCAAATAAATTGAATTTGCTCTGGTTCCATAAATTTTATTATATGGGCTCATCAATTTTATTACACCTGAGCACAGCATGGCTATCAAAGTCAATGCATTTTTAGGTGTCCTATTTGTAAGAATAAATGCTTTTCTTCCCTAATAAAATGATAACCTTATTTAAATTATTTTAAAAGTTGTTTCCATAGTCGTGCTAAACTGGTTGAACCTACTTGCTACGTTGGTTAAATACAATCTGGCATTTGCCTACAAAGTTCCGGAAGGGTTTCAGAAAATCATTAAAATCATCTCTAAATTGCTGTATCTCATGTCAAACCAGATAACTGTCATTTAGCTTTAGCAAAATTAGTCTTGCTGATGGGTGACATTCACATATTTTTCTAGTTTCTAAGTCCTAAGTATAGGACATTGTAGAATAACTTTCATCAGGGGTTGTGATGAAAGAAGCCAGCAAGAGGGTTTGCTGAAATGTGAATTATCCCTATACTTCACTCAGTTGCTTGACATGGCACATCTACTAAAATAATTCACATCAATATTCTAATTTTCTTGAGAAATTATCGATTGAATTACATACTTTAGGCAACAGGTAGGCAAATATTGGATATAAACAATATTTTATTTCTGTAGAAAATACTCTCGCCAACAGCTTAAGCCCTTTTCTCTCACCATGCTGCAGGACTTCAAAACTATTCCCATCCCCACCCTTCTTTCTTTCCCAGAGCCCTTTGCTGCAGACACTTGTAACGGGGAAATGAGAAATGACACAATTGACACCCACATATCAATAATAGTACTATAAACCACTAATCCCTCAATAAAATCATTTTTAAATAAAGAAAAAAATTCCAATTAACACAGTAGTGAGAATCTCTGGTTTATTTCCTTTCCTGTCATATGTGTTACTGTGTCGATTTGATTTCATACCTTGGTCTTGAGTAGCTGGACCTTTCCCTTCACATTTGATTTTCCTTCAGAAAAGCAATGCCATAATTTCTTTTTCAGGAACTATGTACGTTGAATTCAACTACCTGCAATTTGTGAGAAATTCAAATGATTAAATGTGCTTCACTGAAGCCCCTTATTTCTAAGCTTCTCTAATAAATTGGAAAAGACCTTTAGTCAAGCTGATCAAGGCAAGATTCTAATCAAGTTTTCAAATCTGTGGTTCAGTCACTAAACTACTCAGTCATCTGAGACATATGTATGAGAAAAAGCATCACAAAATTTGCTCCAAAAAACACAAATCAAAGGCGTACTATGAGTTAATTCAAGGGAGGTGCTTATTATATCAAAGTTGATCAAGTACTTAGTTATCACTGACTCAGAACATATAAAATCTTTATCAAAGCCTGCTAAAGAGATCATACAATAAACACTAATTTTATGAAGTTCAACAGAGTTTGATTTTAGAGGAACAATAACTGAGAGGGAATTTGTTATGTTTTCACCCATTAGATAAGTTTAATGTTAAGCTTCATAGTTATAGTACCAATTTGGATCAAGCAGTTTCCATTATAATTGGTGGGGAAAATAAAGTTTTACTGATATATTATTCTAATAACACTTAAGTCTCCTAAACACAGATATATATATATATATATATATCCTTTACTAATTTTTAAAAATATTTTATTTATTTATTAAATACAGAGAGGAATTTAGAGGGAAATGGGAGATAGTGAGGGAAGGAGACAGAGAGACAACTGAAGCCTGCTTCACCACTCATGAAGCTTTCCCCTTGCAGGTGGGGACCAGGAGCTTGAACATAGGTTTTTGCACACTGTAATGTGAGTGCATAACTAGGTGTGCCACTGCCTGGCCCCCATCCTATACTGTTAAAAATAGTGTTTTGTGGGAGTCGGGCAATAGTGCAGCGGGGTAAGCGTACATGGCACAAAGTGCAAGGACTGGCATAAGGATCCCGGTTCAAGCCCCAAGATCCCCACCTGTAGGGGCATCACTTCACAGGCGGTGAAGCTGGTCTTCAGGTGTCTGTCTTTCTCTCCCCCTCTCTGTCTTCCCCTCCTCTCTATTTCTCTCTGTCCTATCCAACGACATCAATAATTGTTGGTATGCTTCTAAATTCTGCTTCTAAGACCCCTTCTGTTACATTGCTTGAGGCTGTGGTCTATTTACATCATCATTGTTTTCATTGGTTTAATCCCCACTAGTTCTCGTGCTATTTTCCTTCTCCCCACCCCCTAGCCTACGTACTTCCTCTTCTTGACACTTCCACCTCAGAAGACATAAAAGACAGGGCTTTCTAATGAAGAGAGATTAGATTTTATTAGATTCTTGAACTGCATCCCTGCTCTTCAATAAAGACTGAGCTGCTTTCCCAGCTCAGCCATGAGTCCCTGGTCATCTGTCTCCTGCCCGTGAAGCTAGGCCTGCAAATGGCGCCCTAACAGGGACTGACATATGGCGCCCAACCAACGTGGGACCTAACCTGCCCATCCCCCAGATAAGTAAACTTGGCTACCTATCCACTATGGGCTCCCTTTCTACTTATGAAGACGTTTCCCAAAGCCTCTACTCTTTTGTCATGAGACAGTTTCTCTGTCTCTAGAACATTTTGCTCTGGACCACACTTCGGTTCCTTGACCGGGGAACTTTGGTACCTTCTTCTTCTTCTAGCATTTTCCCTTCTTCCGTAGCCAGTCAACAGCATCAGGTTGAGCCTGATGTAAAGTTTCGAGACCTCCTTTGAATCTGGAGAGGTGGCAGTCGTTGACTATGTGGGTCATAGTCTGTCTGGAGCTGCAGGGGCAGTTCGGGTCGTCTCTGGCTCCCCAGCGATGGAACATAGTGGCGCACCGGCCATGGCCTGTTCGAAAGCGATTGAGGAGGGCCCAATCATAATGTGCTAGGTCAAAGCCGGGTTGACACTTGCAGGGGTCTGTGATGAGGTGTTTGTTCTTTACCTCAGCTGACTGCCAACTCTGTTTCCAAGAGTCTGGAACAGAGAAGTTCAGTGTAGGCGTAGGAGACCAGATTGGATGACAAGACATCAAGCATTGGACAGGGTGGGCGAAGATATCCGCGTATATTGGCAGGTCCGGTCGAGCGTAGACGTGGGAAATGAACTTAGATGATGCCGCATCCCGACGAATATCTGGCGGGGCGATGTTGCTAAGAACTGGCAGCCATGGAACCGGGGTGGAATGGATGGTTCCAGAAATTATCCTCATGGAGGAATATAATTTGGAATCGACCAAGTGGACATGGGGGCTACGGAACCATCCTGGGGCACAGTATTCTGCAGTGGAGTAGCATAATGCCAGAGATGATGATTGTAGTGTGGAAGCACTCACGCCCCATGAGGAGCTGGCCAGTCTTGCAATGATGTTATTCCTCGTGCCCACCTTTGCTGCAGTTTTTATGAGATGTTTGTGAAATGACAGAGAGCGATTGAGAGGAACGCCAAGATAGACTGGCTGGGCTTCATGCCGGATTCTCGTATCGTCAAGCTGCACATTAAGCTCATGCGAGGCTGAGGCATGGTGTAGATGGAAAACAGATGATACCGTTTTTGCAGTGCTAGGGATTAGTCGCCATTTTTTACAGTAATCAGATATCAGAGACATGTCTTTCGTGAGTGTTTCCTCGAGGATGTCGAACTTGGATGCCTGAGTTGCACAGCAGATGTCATTGGCGTAGATGAACTTCCTTGAAGAAGTTTCTGGGAGGTCATTGATGTAAATATTAAATAGCGCAGGAGCCAGAACAGAGCCCTGGGGGAGGCCACTTGAGACAAGTCTCCATCTGCTAGACTTGTCACCCAGATGCACCCGGAATCTTCTGTTTTGGAGAAGAAACGATATAGTGTTGGCCACCCATGGAGGCAGGCATCTTGAGTTCTTGACTAGGAGACCACGGTGCCAGACCGTGTCATAGGCTGCTGTGAGATCAACAAAGACAGCACCCATCTTTAAATTCTTCTGGAATCCATTTTCAATGTAAGTTGAGAGGGCCAGGACTTGTTCGCAGGTAGATCTTCCTGGGCGGAAACCAGCTTGGGCGGGTGATAGGAATTTCTCTGTAAGAGTAGAAATTTGTGACAGAAGCAGCCTCTCAAGGAGTTTTTAACACATGGAGATGAGAGAAATTGGTCTATAGCTGGCGGCCAGTGTTGGGTCTTTCTTTGGTTTCAAAACTGTTATTATCTTCGCATGACGCTAAATTTTGGGCATTGATTCGGATTCCAAGATGTGGGACAGGAATGTAGCGAGCCACTTCTTTGCCATGGGGCCCAAGTTAAGAATGAGTTCTGGGGTGATGTTATCATAGCCAGCAGCCATTCCCGGTTTAACCCTCTTCAAAGAGTCTTCCAGTTCAGACAGTATAAAGGGAGAGAGTTTTGGAGATGGACAAGATAAAAGGAAGTGGGATGACCACTCATGGGAAATTTCTCTTTTCCAGACTGGGTCGATCTTAGCATGTCCAACTTGAGTTAGGTGACTGGCCATTGAGTTTGGAGATACGGGAGGATGGGAGACAGGAGAGGGTTGGCTACTGGCACCCAGACTATGAAGAAGCTTCCAGGCCTTCCTACTTGAGTGGGTGAAGTTCAGACTTTCCATGAGTTGTTGCCAGCAGGCTTGGCGTGCTGCAGCCAGGGAGGCAATGAGATGGTCGGCCACATCTGGGTCGCCCGACTCATCATACTGCTTTAGTAGTTGCTCGCATTCAGCATCAAGACAAGGCGTATAGTTAGCACATCTCCCACGAGGAATAGCTTGGGAAGCTGCTTTGAAGATGGCTTGGCAGAAGCGCCTGTAGGAATCTTCAGAGGGGATAGAGTTAATTGGAATTGCAGGAATAGATTTGTTGGTAAGATCACTGAACAGACGCCAGTTTGCTTTCCAAAAGTTCCATCTTAGTTTCTCTGAGCACAGAATCAGTGGGAGCTGGAGACCAATGTGGATGATAGCTGGGTGGTGATAACTGTGCGGGAAGTCCTTGAGAACTTGTCTCGTAGCGGGAAAGGCTTGGCCATTGACTGTGCTAATCCAGCACAGGTTGGGTGATGAGTCTTTATTCCATCTAGCACTGAAAAGAGCCTGGCTGTTTGGAATTGTATAATAGGGAGAGGTCATTCGCTGAAGCCCAGTCGGCTAAGATAGAGCCGTCAGCACGAGTGGAGGAATATCCCCAGTCTTGGTGATGACTATTAAAGTCTCCAATGTAAACGGCTGGGTGATTTGGGCTAGGCAGGACCTCATTATCCCATGAGGCACTGGGAGGCTTATATACGTTGACGAGCTGAATAGTTCCAATAGAAATGTAGTCGTAGAAGGTCGAAGAGGCCGTATCGTAAACATCCGCAAGATACGATTTGGCATAGATGTCTCGGCCGTGTTTAGGATGGAGATTATAGCATATTAAATCGAATCCACTGATGGTGAATTGGGCAGCTTCATCGACTGCTATATGTGTTTCTTGTAGGCAAATGACATCTACCTGATGCTGTATCGCCAATTGACCAATAAGAACGCATTTGGCAAAGGACAGCCCCTCAACATTAAGTTGGAGGACTTGAAGAGCAGGACCAACAGCTTGAAAGATGTTAGGAGCTGCTTGTTGCTGGCTTTGAAAGTGACTGGGATCTATGTGGATTCAGTTGGCTAGGAAGGATCGTCAGTTTCCCCAATGAATGGGTACTCACTGGATGCACCATGGGAAGGTCGATCCAATGCATCCCATTTGGTTCCTTATGACCGTGATCATAGAGCTTAGAAGATGCATGGAGATTTCCCCTGGGACTTTCTGGACTCCCTCTCCCATGTTTCCCAATGAGAAGGACTGCATTTTGCTCTGGGCCAAACTTTGGTTTCTAGTGACTGTGACTGTAGAGCTCGGGAGACGCATGGAGATTTCTCCTTGGACTTTCTAGACTTCCTCTCACATGTTTCCCTCAAAGTAACACTACTCTAATTTGAAGAGAATTCTCCAGTACCCTGGCAGCTCCCAAGAATGGAGAAATGTGGTTAGTTCTACCCTCCTGATTTGATTCTTTCTTCGATGGGAAGACACTTTTAAAAATGGGTGCCTACAGCAATCCAGCAGGAACCTTCAGAAGCACCCTAAATGGAATTTCGAGGAGCTTTTTGTACTAGGACACCTTCCGGGGACTCATGATGCTACATGGTGAGATCTGGATAATCTGGTTCAGGGTGAAAGAAGCAAAAACTGCCTACCACTTTTCTTTCAATTCCCCCCTCATTGTTCTCTCTGAATATCTTAAGTTTGCTGTCTGCTTTCAGTTGCATTTTGTAAGAGAGTGATTTGAATGACTGAATTTTTCTATGACATTGACTTAAAAAAAATGCTGGATGCAGCCATGATTTCTAGAGACATCCAGAAACAATCCAAAAAATTGTTTTTTCCACTTTTGATTTTTTTTTTTTTACATCTTGGTATAAATCTGAAACATTTAATCCTGAAAACTGCATGAGTTATGGGCGGGGTGGATAGTGCAATGATTATGCTAATGATTCTCATGCCTGAGGCTTCTAACCATGGTTCTTTTATTGAGTTTAAACTGTTTAAACAACCTCAAAATCATACTAGAAAGGACTTCCAAAATTATAAAGGTACTTAAACCAGTTATAATGGAGTTATCAATTATAGTAAACATATAATCTGCTACAAGTTTTGCTTCACAAGTAAGTGAATTACAGCTGTCAAGTCTTCACACGAAAAAGCATCTGCTCAAATGGCATCCCAAGAAATCCATTTGGACCCCTGTTCTCTGACATCACCCACCAGATGGCAAGAATACAATGCATCCCCTGAAACCAGTGATGTGACCTGACACGACCTGAAGAAACAGATTCACAGACTCCAAAGCTCACTCTCTACAAAAAAGCAGAATTACAATGGTTGACCTTCCCCATCAAGGCAGACATGCAGCATTTCATCCCCTGGCATTTAATCCATGGTCATCAGCTTTGGACTGACACTTCTATCGGACTTACTGGTACACCTCTCAGACACTTTACACAGCTTTACAAGAGTTTCCTTTTATGCTGCTGGGTTTCTCAAAGACTGACCGCAACAGTCCATGGACTTTGCAGCCAGCAGCCTTAGGGACTCTATAGGCCACACTCCCTCGCCTGCAGGCCCTGTCCCAAGAGACAGGAAAGCCTCCCTCAGTAGGTCCTGCCCCCAGAGGCAGTAAACACCCTTTGAGGCATGAAATGCCCTCAGAGGCAAGAGATGCCCACAGAGGCAGGAAACGCCCTTTGAGGCAATAGATGCCCCCAGAGGCAAAAAATGCCTTTTGCCTGCAAGACACTGCCCTTTCAGGTAGGAAACGCCCCTTCAGGCCTCCCCTTGGCATCACACTGGTTCTTGCTGCTCTCTTACTTGTTCCTCCATGTCTTCTGCCAGTTGTTTTGAAAATGTCTGTACAATATAGGTTTCTGTTCACCCCACACTCCTGATACTGTGGGCATTAGTTAAAAAAAGGGGGAAATGTTGGTATGCTTCTAAATTCTGCTTCTAAGATCCCCTCTGTTACATAGCTTGAGGCTGTGGTCTATTTACATAATCATTGTTTTCACTGGTTTAATCCCCACTGGTCCTCGTGCTATTTTCCTTCTCCCCACCCCATATCCTACATACTTCCTCTTCCTGACACTTCTGCCTCAGGAGACATAAAAGACAGGGCTTTCAAATGAAGAAAGATTAGATTAGATTAGATTGTTGAACTGCATCCCTGCTCGTCAGTAAAGACTGAACTGCTTTCCCAGCTCAGCCATGAGTCCCTGGTCGTCTGTCTCCCACCTGTGAAGCTAGGCCAGCAAATAGAGCCCAAACAGGGACTGACAAATAATAACTACAACAATAAAACAACAAGGGCAACAAAAGGGAATAAATAAATAAATATTTTTTAAAATAGTGTTTTGTTTATCAGCATTGTGATTTATAAAACATACTGAAAGATGCAGTGCATTCTGTGAATTGGCTAGAATTCATTGATTTTAAAAGTGCAGTTGTTAAAGGAGGCTGGGTGGTTGTGCACTCAGTTAAACCCAGATAATACTAAAAGTACATTCATATATTAATATTTATTGTTTTTGTGGATATGTAAAACTTTAATATATAACAAAGCTTACATTTTGCATACTACTGAATAAAGCATAAAATATGTGCTATGAAAGATGGTGTAATAATTACACTATTTTTGATTTGTATAAAATACAAACTAAGCAATTTTATACCTACAGATCAACCTCACTAGGGATCTATGTCAACGAGAGATATGGGGAATGATGGAGAGAGAGACACCTGCAGCATTGCTCCACCACTTGTAGATCTTTCCCCCTTTCAGGAGGGAACTGGAGGCTTGAACCTGGATGTTTGCACACTGTAATCTGTATGCTCTACTGGGCCCACCACCAGCCAGCCCTTAGCCCAGAGGGTTCACTGATCTACATAAAATAATTGAAATCTTTAGTTTATTCTGGGAAAAGAATGCACCACCAAATGCGGACAAAGTAGTGAGTATATTGGATAAAGTCCTTGCCATCTTACAACTTACTCAGTGAAAGGTTAAATTGAAATTGGTACTCCTAGTGAAGGGAGTTTTTTTTTTTCCTTTTTGTTGCCCTTGTTGTTTATCATTGTTGTTGTTACTATTGTTGTTGTTGTTGGATGGGAAGGAAAGAAATCGAGAGAGGAGGGGAAGACAGATAAATAAATAAATAAATAAATAAATACACTAACATTGGTTTTAGTTTAATCTGTTTTATAAAATGTGGTCATTATTATAATATCATTATTATTTATAGGTATTTATTCAATTAAATATGACTTATGTCTGATATAATGCTTTAAAATCAAAATGTGAAATCACAAAATTAAAATGTATAAGTTTAATTGTAACAACCTTGAAAAGAAAAATAGAAACATTATAACCCAACTTTCTTACTTAGAGTAAGAATATTCTTCAATATATCTTTTCCCTGGTAATTGAGTCATTTTTTTATGTAGGCAATAGCTTTCATTATCAGGTCCTTTAAATGTTGTTGTATTATGAAATTAAAATCATTTCTAACTTGATTTGAATTTTTCATTTGACCACAAATTTAAATCAATGTCATGTTTGTCCTATGCACTGCATATTTCTCCTTTAATAACATGTTTTTAATAATTATAATAAATGTCACCAAATTCTGTAACATTGGTTATAACATTAGATTCAAGTCCCTTCCATCTCTTTTGTATTAAGGTGCAAAGTAGTCATGACCAAGATTACCACATTAAAAATGATTTACCTCACCTCTCCAGAGCCCTACCCCACTAGGGAATGATAGAAACAGGATGAGGATATGGATCAACCTGCCAAGGCCCTTGTCTAGTGGAGAAGCAATTGTAGAAGCCAGAACTCCTACCCTTTCCACCCTATAAAGAATTTTGATCCATAACCGGAGAGAGATAGAGATAGATAGATAGATAGATAGATAGATAGACAGATAGATAGAGAGATGTTAAAGGAAGTAGAACAGAGGGCACTGAGCTCAACTTCCATCAGGACCTGGAGAGAGAAGAGGAAAAAAGAAAGGACATTGGGAAGTGGCAGCAGGTATATATTTGACTTGGAAAGAAGAGTGCAGGATTGTGGGAAAAAATGGGAAAAGAAATATAAATATAGGCAGAGAGTTGTAGAAATAATAATCATCCTTTGTCTGTGACTGCAGATTCCAATGGAGGGAAGTAAGGACTCAGAATTCTGGTGGTGGGAATGGTGTGGAATTATACCCCTCGGTTGTCCCATAATTTTGTAAATAAATATTAAATCACTGAAAGAAAAAACTGCTTTAGAGTCTGTGCCCTCTTGAAATTTAAAGGATGCTAAACCTAATGGATTTACTATCTGAGGCTGGCTAATGAGATGATTTCTTGAGAGAAGAAATCATTTGTGTTATTCAACTGGGTCTGAAACCAGAAATCAATATGGATGGGCAACTTAAACAAAGATAGTTATTTTTCACAATGCTAGATGTTCGAAAATCCAAGGTCAAGGAATTCGCAGATTCAGTTCTTGATGAAAACCTTCTCTTTAGCTTGCAAATGACTACAATCTCAGTGTGTAATCTTATCACCTTTGCTTGGTGCATATGTATGTAAAGGAAGAAAACTCTTCAATCTCTTTTCTTATAGGACACTAATTTCAACATACATATCATTCTTGAATTTAAATCCCATTAGGGCCATGTGTCATACATACATTTGCTATTGTTATCACTGGGACTTAGCAGATAGAACAAATCCACCACTTCTGGCAACCACCCCCAGCTCCCTTTTCTTTATTTTTACTGACAGAGGTAGCAAGAAATAGTCAGGGAGAAGAAAAGGGAGACACCTAGAACACTACTCTACCCCTCAGCAAACTTCTTCCTGCAAGAGGGACCTGAGACATGAATTCAGGTTGTAGTGCAAGGTAGCATGTGCACACTACCAAGTACATCACTCCCCATCCGGTAGTCATCTGTCACTTCATACTATGAAGTGCCTCATCTACTACAGTGGCCCCAACAGACTACACCATATTATTAAGAGTATAATAGGGAGTCGGGTGCTAGCACAGCGGGTTAAGCCCAGGTGGCACAAAGTGCAAGGACTGGCATAAGGATCCTGGTTCGAGCCCCCGGCTCTCTACCTGCAGGAGAGTCGCTTCACAGGTGGTAAAACAGGTCTGCAGGTGTCTGTCTTTCTCTCCCCCTCTCTGTCTTCCCCTCCTCTCTTCATTTCTCTCTGTCCTATCCAACAACAATGACATCAATAACAACAACAATAATAACTCAAACAATAAAAAATCATTGAAAAAAAAGAATTTTAAAAATTAGTATCATAGAATATACAACTTATATTTATGTAGTTGTACTGTGATGTTCATACTGAGATGAAATCATCAGAAGATCCATTTCTCAGACTATATGACTATGTCTTCTTCCAAAGACTCTGTCCCCAATGACCATTATATTGGGAATTAAGATTTCAATACATAAATTACAGAAGAAAAGCATAAACATAGAATCCACAAAGCCATCCCTATGTTGATCATCATATAGCTGGAAAAATGGATACTCAATAAATCAATGCAGTCTCAGGATTTATATTGTCAAGAGTTTTCATTTATGAATCATTTAAAAATACAGAACATCTTAATAAATCTTTTCCTAGAGTACTGCTATTTAAGCTAATTTTAAAGCATTATTAAAACAACAATACGATCAGAATTTATCAAATATCTTGTTTCAAATAGCTAGAAGGTAGAGATAATGTCTTGATAATGCATAAAACACTTTATATGTAAACAAACTTCTCTGTGAACAACAACTACAAAACAATGCGGTTAAAGGAATCGCAGGCATTGCTAGGTTTTGCCAGGTAGCATACAGTAATTTTCAGTCCCATCATTTATTAAAATGGGCTCTCTGCAAAGTATTATTCTTTGTTCTCTATTATTGGAAGACAGGTTAAAGTACTGAATAAAGAATCATTTTAATTATTTAGGTTTAAAGCAAAAATACTAAAATTGTTTTGTCTTTAGTGTAAGTCACTCTCTCCACATTGTACAGTGGCTAACACTTTTTTCTCTACATCACTACAATGTTAACAGGGTTGCTTTCATAAAAAAAATTATTTAAAGAAGAATGGATAAATAGAAAACCATCACATGTGGTTTGAAAAGCCAAAGTGGTTCTAGCAAATAACTTTCACCTCTCCATCTGAGTGGGAACCTTACTCTAAGCTACTGCGTTTCAAATTAAAAATCATTCGGTTCTATCCCATATTGAGCTCTAAAATTTGTAGTAACTCTAGAGAAAATGAAAGGAGGGGCTGGGGAGGGTGGTAGCATACCTGGTTGAGTGCATGCTACAATGCGCAAGGACCAGGGTTCAAGCCCCTGGTCCCCACTTGCAGAAGGAAAGCTTTGCCAGTGGTGAAGCAAGGCTGCAGGTGTCTCTCTGATTCTCTCCCTCTCTATCTCCCCCTTCCTCTCTATTTCAGGCCATCTCTATCCAATAAATAAATAAAGATTTTAAAAAAGAATGAAAACATTATTCTGATTGTTTTGAGGAAAAATGACAGTGATGCTATTAATTATTAGGTCAACTAAAGTAATATGTAATCTATGATATAATGTTGACAGCAAATATGCAAGTAAGGCGAGAAGTAATCTGCCAAAAACCGACCTTAAAATGTTGATGTGTGGCAATCAGGCGGTAGCGCAGCTGGTTAAGTGCTAGGACCTGCGTAAAGATCCTGGTTCGAACCCCCAGCTCCCCATCTGCAGGGAAGTCGCTTTACAGGCGGTGAAGCAGGTCTGCAGGTGTCTTTCTCTTCCCCTTTCTGTCTTCTCCTCCTATCTCCATGTCTCTCTGTTCTAACAACCATGTCATCAATAACAACAATAATTACTACAGCAACAATAAAAAACAAGGGCAACAAAAGGGAAAATAAATTAAAAAAATGTTAATGTGCATTGGTTTTGGAAAGAGTAAACAAAATTGACAAACCCTCAGCCAGACTCACTAAAGTGGTGGTGAAAACTCAAAACGTTGTTTTGCTGAAAAGTTGCTTCTAAGAATTGAAGTTTAAAATAAAATGGGTGTGCACTAAATATTGATCACTGCAAATGTCATCATCTGAATACCCAGTAATAAACACCAGTTTCCACCAGGTCTGAGCAACTGTTACTGTTTTTCAAAAGTATAGAGGAAATGATTTTTTATTTAAAACAAAATGATTTACAATAACACTAGAAAAGTCAACATTTGTAACAATATTGGCATTTGCTGTCAAGTCATGAAAAAAAAATGATTTAGGATTTTCGTTTCTGGGAAGTATTCAGATTTGAGGGAAGATTTTTTTCCCCCTATCATACTAAATGCCTTAATCATTAGGAAACCCATTTAAAACATTTTACTTAAAATACCCATAGTTCCTTAATGAAAAACTTCTAGGGCAAGCTTCATTTTATGGAAGGAAAAATAATAAACAATGTCCTTATGTGGCTTTGTAGAGGGGAAACTGGAGAGTGAGATAGAGTGAAGTTCAAAAGAATTTTTATGAGATTGGACTAAAGAAATTACACAAACATTTTCTCTTATACAATTTGGAGGCTGTCATTTGAACAGTGTTTTTTTTTTTTTTCAAAACCAAAGATGACTTAAGTTTCAACAAAAGTAAAAGAAGATAAACTGAAAATGAATGGTGCGTCTTTTTTATAATGAGAATATTTTTTTAAGAACATGCTTCATTATAAAGATTTTCTCTGTACCAGGAAAATGTTTTATGAAAAACAAACACACACAAAAAACCAAAACAAAACAAGAATTTGGGGGCTGCTCTAAGTTCTTTAAGGCCTCTCCAGCCCTGTCACATTGAAAACATCACAGTTGTCATCATCTCTACTGCCTTGAGTAAGACATTTCCTGAGCAGGGCCCACAAATGTTATGCTTGTCCCTTGGAGGTTTAGCTCTTTGCTCATCTCTGATCTGCCATTCTAGACTAATTATTTGGAAAGTCAATGCCACAAATTATTTGAATACTGCAACAGCTATGTTAGTTTGAAAAATACAATGTTTTCTTCACTGTATGTAATTTTCATTATCCATGTGAATGCTCTCTAAGCTTTGCAAATTGTTTCCAGGCAATTTTTTTTGATATCACCAAGTTTATTTTATGACTAAAATTTTCACATGGAGTCCTGATACTTAGAGAATTCATTTGTCAGCTAATGTTAACCTTTCTCCAGCTAAGCTTATTGTGATCTGAGTGTAGGTCAATGAGAGCTAGAATTTTCATGTTTTAACAGGCTTCACCCAGATTCCAGAAAGAATAGTGACCAACTGAAGATTTTTCAACAGCCTACTGCCAAAATACTCCAGTTGGTGTCCTAATTCTATCAATTCAGTGTTGTTCTAACTGAACTCATCATTTGGATTTTGCAGTCTGGCTAAAGGAAAGATCGTGCTCACATACTATGGGGTGGAAAGGTTGGTGTAAACATACTCAAAAACGGCTAAAAATTTGCTAGCTGTAGGAGGTTTATTAATACTTCAAACCTTAATGTGTATAACAAACATTTCTTATGTACTATTTCATACCTTTTCAGGTTTATCTGCTTTGTTTCAGTCACCACTGAGTCACATGGTTATTTATTGGTTCTAACAGACTTCAGGGAGATGAAAGCTTAGAGTGTCTGTGTTGGTATCCACAATAAAATTTCTTACCTCCAACCCTGGAACTTTCCTACTGATGTTGAAACACGGCATGCTATATAAATCTACAGTTGTTAACTTTTACAGAATAGAACTTCAATGGGCTTAAGACATTTTAAGACGGGGTCGGGCGGTAGCGCCTCAGGTTAAGCGCACTTGGCGCAAAGCGCAAAGACCATACTAAGGATCCGGGTTCCTGCCCCCGGATCCCCACCTTCATGGGGAGTCGCTTCACAAAAAGTAAAGCAGGTCTGCAGGTGTCTTTCTCTCCCCCCTCTGTCTTCCCCTCCTCTCTCCATTTCTCTCTGTCCTATCCAAAATGACATCAATAACAATAATAATAGCCACAACGATTAAAAAAAGACATTGTAAGACTAAGTTATAATATATAGAATCCAATTAATGTTTCTGTTTTGTTTCTTCCTTTCCTTTACTAGCTATAGAGTCTTCAGAAACAATCATTTATAAAACGTTCTGGAATAAATCATCAAAAGATTCTGCCAAGGCAATAAAGACTTTCAATCCGATTTCTGTAATGGAGCAAGCAGAAACCACAGCCTTCCCCCACCCCTCCAGGAACATTCTTACTGTCAAACTCTTTACTAACACTTATCTACCCAACTGAAGTCTCATTCCATTTTTTGAGGTATCAATGCTACATCTTGGTCCCTTCAAAATGTCAGATGCCAGTTGCAAGTCTAAGCTCTCATCACTGCTTTTTTACCAACTTGCTATAGGTTAAACAATCCAAAGATTTCTCCTTGGGCTCATTGAATTAGAGCAGCACATATAAACCACACACACACACACACACACACACACACACACACACACACACACAAACATTTTACTTGCTGGAGTCTCAGTTTAATATTTAGTATATAACTCAAAGAAGTCGCTGAAAGAGAGGCACAGGGCAAGACACGGGAAAGAAACCTGGTTTTTATGGTCTCTGAGTATGGTGCTCCCTTCAAATCCCCATGTGCTTACCAGAAGCTTTTTGAACACTCTTCTTTCTGTGCAGATTTTATTGTATAAACACAATTAAATTGTTAACCAATGGTAAAAATCATTGGTGATCAGTTTAATCTCTAGTTTCTGTATATCTTCTGAGACATGTGGGAGTGAAGTTGAATATACTAATTGTCAAATATCTTCCATTAGTAGTTTAGTTGCAATTTTTTATGTTTGTGAAAGTATCAGTGTGCAGGTACATTTTAATCTTATGTAGTTCTA
Source organism: Erinaceus europaeus (assembly GCF_950295315.1). Taxonomy (NCBI): domain Eukaryota; kingdom Metazoa; phylum Chordata; class Mammalia; order Eulipotyphla; family Erinaceidae; genus Erinaceus; species Erinaceus europaeus. Next base: position 136,451,095 of record NC_080165.1, on the reverse strand, counting down.
TTTGCTTATTCTTTAAAAAATATATTTTATGGGAACCAGGTAGTGGCTAGCTTGGCAGGTTAAGTGCACATGGCAGAAAGTGCAAGGACTAGCATCAGGTTTGAGCCTCTGGTTCTCTACCTGCACCCCTGCAGGTGTCTATCTTTCTTTCCTCCTCTCTATATTCCCCTCCTCTCTCCATTTCTCTCTGTCCTATCCAACAACAACAACAGCAATACCAACAACAATAATAATAACAATGACAATGGTAAACAACAAGGGCAACAAAAGGGAAATAAGTTAAAAATAATATATATTTAAAAAAATAAAATAAAAAATTTATTATTTATTATTTCATATAAATAGAGAGGAATTGATAGGGGAAGATAGAAAGAGAGAGAGACCTGCAGCCCTGCTTCACTGCTCATGAAGCTTTCTCCTTGTATGTGGGATCCAGGGGCTTGAATCTAGGCATTAAGAAATACCCACAGTGGTAGATCTCAAAATATGTATTTGGTGTTAGGGTCCTGAAGGATTTCATCTATAATTTAACTTATATTTTCTTTTGTATATAGTATAGTTTTGGGTCTAATATCAAAATCTCTTAATCTAAAACTATTTACATTTTATCACAATTGTTTAAGGATTTTCTCTTGTGTATAGAAATCTGACTTTCTGTAATAGCATTAAATACCATTCTAATTTTTTATATATATAGAGAGAGGACAGAGAGAAATTAAGAGGGAAGGGGAAGATAGAGAAGGAGAAATATAGACACCTGCAGACCTGCTTCACTGCTTGTGAAGTAACCCCCCAACAGGTGGGGAGCCGGGGTTTGAACCCGGATCCTTGTGTTCTGTATTATGTGTGCTTAAGCTGGTGAGCCACCACCTGGCCCCCATGCTATTTTCTTATTGAATCAATTTGTTGTTGACTTTACCAGGGTACTGCTCAATTCTGGCTTATAGTGGTCCTAGGAATTGAGCCTGAGACCTCAGAACCTCAGGCATAAAAGTCTTTGCATAACCGTCATGTATCTCCCCACCAGGCATCCACTGTTTCTAGAAAGATGTGTTAATGTTCTAATTGCAACTTGTCTGTATACAGTGTGTGATTTTACTCTATTTTTAGAAGTTACCCACCCCTGGCTTTTGGCTGTTTGTCAACCTGTCAATGCCCATGTTCAGCAGGGAAGCAATTACAGAAGCCAGACCTTCCACCTTCTGCATCCCACAATGACCTTGGGTCCATACTCCCAGAGGGATAAAGAATAGGAAAGTTATCAGGGGAGGGGATGAGATACAGAGATCTGGTGGTGGGGACTGTGTGGAGTTGTACCCCTCTTATGCTATGGCTTTGTTAATGTCTCCTTTTTTAAATAAATAAAAAAATTTTAAAAGTCCTTTTCTTTGTTTTGGTAAATATATATATATATATTTGTTGCTTTTTCTTCTGTCATCAAAGTTATTACTGAGACTCTACTCCTGCATTTTCCTTAGTGAACTGTTTTAAAGCAATTATTTAGTTTTAGATAGAGAGTAAGAAGTGAGAGGAAAAGAGAGGCAGAGAGACACCAAAACACTATTATGACAGTGAAACGTCACTAATGCAGGTGATCCTGTGTTGTAGCTGAAGATTCAAGCTTATGTCCTCATATGTGATGAAGTGTGCACTCTGCTGTCACCCCCCCCCACCCCAGAGAGAAAAATTTTATTTGATTCATTTGCAAGTTCAGTGAATTTGAAAATGTCTAATCTGTTCTGCAATCACCATGTTGGATGTTTTACTTCTCTGAATGCACTTTTAATATTAAAATGTCCAGTGGTGGCCAGCAACAGAAAAAAGTAATGTTGTAAAAAGGGACTGGGTAGTGACTCACCTAGTTTAATGCATAAGCACAATGCATGAGGACCAGGGTTCAAGACCCTGTCCTGCCTTTGGAAGGATGCTTCATGAATAGTGGAATGTAGATTCCTGTTTATATCTATCTATCTGTCTGTCTATCTATCTATCTAGCTATCTATCTATCCATCTATCTATCCTCTATCTATCTAATAATCTAACATATATATCCCAGCATCTTTTATAAAAAAAAAAAAAAAGCTGCCAGGAACTGTGGAATCAAAGATGCTCTGAGGCCCAGTGTTAACCCTAATGGCAACTTTTTTTTTTTATGTATTTTCTTCATACCTCTATCCAGCCCCACTCCTACCCTATGAAAGAATATAAAAACCATTGGTTGGTGATTTTTAATCTAGAAGATAGATGAAACATTTAGCTTCAAGGCAGATCTCAATAGATATAATTTGTTTCTACTACAGTTTTTAAAACAATACTTCTAAATTTAACATAGTATTCTCTTTCAAAACAGATATGGTATAAATATTATAATTAGTGACTAACCTAATAATGATTAACACCAGTTTAAAAAATTAGAAGAACTTTGTAAAGAGATACCTCATTGATGTATTCATCGGTACTTCACCTCTCAAAACACATTTAGTAACTTTGATGGTGGATGTGGTGTGTACTATACTCTAAATTTACAATTTTGTAATCCATTACTAATCACAAATAAGAAATGGAGAAAAACACATTCAACAAACATTCACAGTTGTTTAGCAAGAGGACACGCTCCTGAGCAAAATAGATGTTCTCTACTTTATAATATTTGCAGTGCAGGATATCAGATTGTCGTAAGTCAAACAGCCACCTAGACATATAATTTACTGAGTAGATGATAATTGAGTTTAGCTGGAAGTGAAAATAGCAAATATGGAAAATAGTGAGGAGAAAAGAGACTCAACAAAATAATTTAAAATGTCATATGTAAAAGAAAATAAAAAACTGAAATCCCTTGGGTTGGAAATTCAGAAACCAAGCCAGGGATCTGGAGGAAGTAAACCTGAAGAGAAAATTGAAGGGTGTCATTAATTGAGTCTGCAGAGGTAGCAGGGGTCTGGACTAGATCAGTCTTGTAGTCTGTAAAGCAGATTCATGTATTGACATAAAGACATTGGGGAGCTACTTAAAACTTTCAGTCAATTTAGTGATGTAATCAAATCTTTATTTTTGAAATGAGCAAATTAAAGTGGGAGAAAACTGAATTAAGAGGAGTTAAGAGACTAAGCAAATGATAAAGAGATTTTGGCACAGAAATGCTATATTGACATGATGAGAATATTTGAGATACTATTAGGAAGCAAAATTAAAGAAGATTAATATGGATTAGATATGGGGTGAAGGAGAAGAAACTGAAGAAAGGCTCTTAGGATTCTTTTTATTTTTACTTGTACAAAGGAAACACTGACAAAAACCATAGGATAAGAGGAATAAAACTCCAGAAAATTCCCACCACCAGAACTCCATATCTCATCCAATCCCCTGATAGATTTCCTATTCTTTATCCCTCTGGGAGGCTTAGGATTCTTAATTACACCACATGGTGAATAGAAGACACTAATTGCTTATTCACAGATGAAAAAGAAAAAAAGAAACAGATTTGATAGCTAGGTTATGAATGCAATATTGGAAATAAAATGAGTTCACAGTACTACTGAACAAGTCAGTAGGCCTTGCATTTGTGGGTCTTAGGTTTAGAAAATAAGTCAGAGTCTAAAAAATGAACTGCATGGTGGCCTTTTTTCCCTCTATCATTAATGAACAAATGAAACTAAATATGAAAAGAAAAGAAAATTAAGAAATAAAAACAATTCTCTAATAATAACATGTATACAGTGTTCAGAGATGTGATTCAGCAGGTAGAGTACAGAATTTCCATTCATAAGGACTACAGTGATTGATCACTAGTGTTACACATGCTGACACAGAGTCATGCTCAGGTGCCTCTCACTTTAAGAAGCTAAATGAGCCCGGGGGGGGGGGGTAGGGTGGGGGGGTAGGGGTGGAGGTAGGTGGGTGGGATGGGACATAATCTTTTGGTGATGGGAATGGTGTTTATGTACGCACCTATTATTGTAGTCATATAAATCACTATTTAATTAATATGAGAGGGGGAAATTGATTGTATGTCTAACAAAGGGTCTTTTCAAAGCTAACCCAATTACCAAATAATGTGATGATAAAAATAACTATCTATTGTCTTCTTGAACCCTTAAGACAGCAGGAACCTCACATTTCCACTATAGAGCCTAAACTTCCCCCAGTCTTGGGACCCTAGGATAGGGCCCACTTTCCCGTATGCTTCTCCCAATTCTTATCAAATAATATTGCATCCGCTGATTGAGACCTAATCAATGCAACGAGTGCCACCCCAGCATGCCTCATTTCAGACTGTGTCCAGAGACTTCAGGTGTGGAACGACAACCCTTCAGCTTCATCACTCTGGTGAGACCTTTCCTTTCATAGTATTCTCTATCTCCATCCCAGGTGGTTCACTTCCTAACAAAGTCCCAAAACCTAGATATAGACCAGGTCCCATGAGATAGAGCATATGTTCACATGTATCCATAAACCAGGGCAAATATATACCTGAAAGCAGTAGTACACTAGAGTTTGCAGTGAGTACTCCCCAACACTTCATCTCCATTATTCGAACCTTTGGGTCCATGATTGTTCAACAATTTGTTCGGCTTCGTATGTTAACTCTCTTTTTAGCCACCAGGTTCCCGATGCCATCAGGATGCTGGCCAGGCTTCCCTGGACTGAAAACCCCACCAATGTGTCCTGGAGCTCCGCTTCCCAAAGACTCACTCTACTAGGGAAAGAGAGAGGCAGACTGGGAGTATGGACCGACCAGTCAACGCCCATGTTCAGTGGGGAAGCAATTACAGAAGCCAAACCTTCCACCTTCTGTAACCCACAACGACCCTGGGTCCATGTTCCCAGAGGGATAGAGAATGGGAAAACTATCAGGGGAGGGGGTGGGATATGGAGATTGGGTGGTGGGAATTGTGTGGAGTTTTACCCCCCCATCCTATGATTTTGTTAATGTCTCCTTTCTTAAATAAATAAATTAATTAATTAAAAAATAAGCTAAATGAAAAATACAACACTCTTTGCTTTAATAGACATTTGACAATTGTTGAGGATATAAATTTTAAAGATCATTTCACTGGGAAAAAGTTCCTGTACAAGACTGTCATTGTATGAGTACAATTTTACATTTCCCATAATAAACATCTCTCCATCTCTCTTTCTCTCTCTCTCTCTCTTTCTCTCTCTCTCTCTCATCTTCTTGCTGGACAAAAAAAAAAGAGGTAACCAGGACAGGTGAATTCAAGTAGACATGAAGCCTCAGCAAGCAGATAAATAAGTATGCTTCACCTTACATTTTCTTTTTCTTTGTTTTTAAGTCGCACACATGAGTGAGACCACCTGGTATTCATCTTTCTCTTTCTGGTTTATTTCACTTAACACGTTTCCTTCAGGTTACAAGCGAGGTATAGCAAAAGGGATTTAATTATTTTTAGAGCTGAGAGGAATTCTTTTTTGTATTTAGATTAGATGATATTTATTGATCCCTTGTCTATTAGACATTTTAATACTTGCATTATTTTAACTTAAGAGTTTTAATGAGTATAGATAACAACATATACAGATAATTCCTTAGGATTTTATGTAGAAAAGACAAAAGATATTTGTAGTATGAGATGGTCACTACTAACATTCATAATAGCTAAAGTAAGTTGTGTTTATTTCTCCATGAAGGAAAAATCTACCACTCCTGGCAACCTTTTTTTTTTCTTTTCTCTTTCTATTTTATCTGAAAATAAAAAGGGAAAAAGAGTGATAGACACCTGCACACCTGCTGCACCTCTTGAAGCAGAACCCTTGTAGCCTGGTAACATGTGGGTTTAACCTGGTGCCCTACTGCACGGCGTCCTTAAGTGAACCTTTAAAACTCAGAATGAAAGGGTTTTGTACCAGCTTTTTAAAAGCAGGAAGCTAGGAGTCCGGCAGTAGCGCAGCGGGTTAAGTGCACATAGCGCAAAACAAGGACAGGTGTAAGGATCGGGGTTCAAGCCCCTGGCTCCCCACATGCAGAGGAGTCCCTTCACAGGCAGTGAAGCAGGTCTGCAGGGAAGCAAAGAGGAATCCCAGTTTCACAACCCTGAGGACCTAAAGTCTGTCAATAATCTTAATTCATTTGGGATAAAAATGGAAGTTCCAGATGAAAATGTGATCCACCTGACACTTCCTGACCTACTGAAACTGTTTTGTGGTAAATGTAGCTTTAAGACACATTTTTAAAAATTATATTTATTTATTACCCCTTTCTTTGCCCTTGTTGTTTTTTATTGTTGTAGTTATTATTGTTGATGTTACTAATGTCGTTGTTGTTAGATAGGACAGAGAGAAATGGAGAGAGGAGGGAATCCTGGAGCTGGAACCAGGATCCTATGGTAGGTCCTTGCGCTTAACCTGCTGCACTACTGCCCGACTCCCTTAAGACACATTTTAACACACATAAAAATTTCACAATGAAACTATATGTTCAGATTACATGCATTTGTGTGAAAACATGTATTAAGATCACACATATTTGTAATGTTTTTTGTATGATATTCTTTCAGGTGAGGAATATTATCTCTCTGCGATTTAGTAACAATTAAAATATTTCTGTGTAATGCTAGAAAAATATTTTGAAATTGAAGAGAATTGAAGCATAATGTAAACATTTATAGACCACTCATCTTTCTCCCACTGAAAAAACTTCTTAGGAGTCCTAAACAGGGAAGTGGAAAAGTAATACATAAGCTTATGTGTGAGACTGATTGCTTCACCACATAGTAGAATGCCCATGAAAAAAAATTGGCAATGCTTTTTTGCACTAAAATGGTAGCATCTGGGATTATATAAAAGTAGGAACATTAAAATCTATACATTCTTAAATTAGATAACAGGCAGCACTGAGAAGACAGTCATGGCCAATTTTTTTCCATCACACGTATAGAATATCAAGAAGCAGAACTTTTAAGGTACTCATTTGGGATTTTCAATTATCGCTTTTCTATGTGTTATAGAGCCTTATGGTTTATAAATGCAACTCAAAAAGCAAAATCGTTTAGATATGTTACTAGGGACAGGTGGCAGGAATTCTTTACAAATATTATAACTATGATGAAATAAATATCCTCAGTATTACATTGTTTATCCCTCATATTATTTTAATAGACTGTACACTATTATTAGCTTTTAAAAATTTGTTTGACTTTGAAATAATTTGAAAATAATTTTGGTTTCTATATTGATAAGAATACAGAAGAGTACACTACTGTTATATATATTCCTTACAACTGGAAATGGTTTTGAATTATTAACATGCTACTTAAATGATGAATTATGAATGTTGTACTGTATTAAGATGTTTGTATATGGAGGGGGGATGGAATAGTTTAGAACAAACCTCATGAAAGAGTTTTCATGTCTATGATCATTTAGTAAACACTTGGAAGCTAAATACCTAGTTTCTCTCTCCTTCTTTCTCTCTCTCCCTTCTCTCCCCCATTCATTTCTCCTTCTGATATATATATATAATATATATTTGTTGTGTCAGGGCTTCACTCATGCACCATTCCATCATGCATGGCCTATCTTTTTGTTTTATTTTTGTTCAAAAAGAAAGAAACAGAGACATAAAGGAAAGCGATACTACTGAACTGAAGTTTCCGTTGTACTATCTTGTTTCCACATGGCACCAGAGCTCAAACCCAAACTCCAGGAGTCCTATTGGGTAAGATCTTTCCCATATCCCTGATTTTCTTTTTCAGAATTTGTATAGATAATGTTATTTCTCCACATTTTTATTTGTACGAGTTGTCTATGTTGTGTTTTAATTCAGTTTGCCCCTATTTCAGTGACTTAGAAGACCCATAAGGAGCAGTCCCTTCATGGCAGGTGAGTATTTTCATAGCAAAGAAGAATAAAGGCTGAATATCGAGCAATGATATTTAAATCATCTGCTAAAACAGGTCACACTGATACAATTCCCATTGGTCAAACTTGTCACCCAGTTAATTCAGAGTGCAATGAGCAAAGAAAGTGTATTTGTTTCACAAAAGAATGAGACCTATGACAGATGTAGAAGCCTAGGAAGAACAGAGAGGGAATAACTGTGAAAATAATACAGATCAAACTCAGGACTGATATAAATTGTGTTCTTAATATATTGTACTTTAAACAGAAGTCTTCCAATAGGAATTTTTTTAAATACAATCACATTCATTTCATTAGTTAACTCATTCAGAAAGTTTTACTTTAACTGATAGAAGTCAATTTTTTTCTTTTACTTTTGTCATTTAATTGTTTTTGTTGAAGAATAGTTAAATAAAGATAATCATTTAAATGTCACTGGAAAAATTTAAAAATGAGTCCCAAATGAGTTTTTAAAGGATTTTTTTCTTTTACCTTAGCTTTTATTTATTTCTTGTCAAGTGCTTTAATTATAGTTTATAAGACTACAGGGGCATTTGTATCACAAATATCAAGGAAAATTCAGACATGTATGGTGTTTAAGTATATTCTACTCAGATAAAATAGAAAAATAGAGAGACAGAATCACATGAAAATGAAGACATGCTTTGTTAAAGAAAAAATAAGTGAACAAATGTTTCAAAGGTAGAATGTGATAACCTGACAATTTTAAATTATTTTAAATCAGCAATTGGATCTCACCAAAATTACAATATAATTTGTTGTGCCCTCCAACAAGTTTATTTGGCCACTTTACTCAAGAAAAGAAAAAAAGAAAAAGAAAAAAAGAGAGAACATAGTGGTAACTACTATTTTATGACCACTTTGAATTTAGACTGATTTATCATATGGATGAAAACTACTTGAGGTATACTCTTAATTAACACCCTTTTGTTTAATTTAGTGTTAAAATTTCAGTAACTAGTAGCTTCATACTTAATATTTAAGTGAGGGTTTATTCTGTTATCTATGTTTTTCTTCTGAACATTGTTCAGTTCAGGCTATGGTGTTTTCAGAGACTGAGCCTAAGACCTCTGTTGCCTCAGGTATGAAAGTCTGTTATACCACCTATGTCATTACCTACCCAGTTCCTATCAAGTTATTTTGGAGATTTTTTTTGTCATATATTCAAAAGCACTGAATAAAAACTCATGTTTAGATTGTTTTAATTATATATGTCTCTTTGGCCAGAAAAATAATCAAATCGTTTAAAAACATCTTATCTTGCAATTTAGTGTCTAATTCTAAAACATTTCCAGTATAATGGATTTTAAGACTATATAAAATGACACATGCACTAATGTTTGCAGGTATAAGTGCATCTGCAAAACTATCAACTATGAATCTTTTTAAAATTGTTTTGTTAGTGATTTGGAAGTGGACTAGATGGGCACTAAGATCAAGTATTTAAAAATATGTTCCATGCTGATCTGAACAAAGAAAATACAGTTATTTCCTGATAAGATGTCAAATTAAATGTTTACTATAGAGAGTTCTATACATATTTTTCTTCATATTTTTATTCTGACTTTTAGTTCAGCATAGACTGTGGTTAAAGTACTAAAGGTTCCAAATTATAAAGTAGCTAGCTGTTATTCAATGTTGAATCTAGGTTCAGAATTCAAGGGTATTTCAAGATATGTGGTGAACATTTTAATTTTGTTTAAAAGATTCACCTCAAAGTGTCTCGCATGGCCTCAGTATTGTGAAGACATCAATGTTGCTTCAAGGACACTCAGCACATTTAAGGAATATGAGTTATTGCAAGAATGAAAGGACTTATTTAACCAATTCTCTGATTATGGAAAATGCATTATTTTCCTGAAATGTTTTTGTATTTATCTGAATGTTATTTAAGCATTTGGATGTTTAGTTTTTCCATTACATTTAATTAAAATGTGCTATTTTGTTAAAGCTGTAATGTCTATGAAATATAACAGATTTAATTTTAGAAGAAGGAAATTTACTCTTGCGTCTTTATATATTATTTTTTATAATTTATTTTATTTTTAATTTTATTTGATTTGATTAGACAGAGAGAAATTTAGAGGAAACAGGGAGGTAGAGAAGGAGAGAGACAGAGAGAGACAGAGAGACACTCGCAGATCAGCTTCACCACTTATAAAGCTTTCCTTTTGCAAGTGGGGAGCAGGGGCTTGAACCCAAGTCCTTGCGCACTATAATGTGTACACCTAAGCAGGTGCACCACCACCCTGCCCCATTATATATTATTTTAAAATGTGTGTTGAGAATATATTCCTTTATATAAGTAACCAAGGACCTCCTGGGAAGAAAGATATGTTAAATGGGTCCCCAATGCCCTACAAATTCATTGCCAACAAACTTTGCTGGTAGGTAGAGCTGATTTCTTTCAAACTCAATGTCCAATCTCAGTGGTGATCTCAGGATGGGCAAGATATATCCATAGCATAAAGTGGATGCATCCTGGTTTGAAGTTTTATAGTACCGACACCTAAGTATTTTATAATCGCTTCCTCTTCAGAGAGCAATTAAGAGTAAAAGTAAGTCATTTTTTAAAGCACGATAGCTTGAGGAACTGCACAATTTTGATATTAGTTCAGTCATGACAAAGTACAATATTGGCAGAAGTGTGACTGCACTTTGCAGTTTGTGAAAGCATGCAGGTTAAGATTGTTGGGAAATTGTGAGCATGTGGTTGAGCTTGGCAGGGCTTGACTTGAGGGGCCATCCATCCTCTCCCTGCCCCCCAAAGCACCCTACATTCCATGCTACTAATGGCCTGTCCCTTTATTATTTACGTATCAATCTCTTGCCTTGTCTTACAAATGACTAAAGGTCTCTTTCCTAAGTCTCCGCAGGGTATATTACTAATTCCTGCCAGTTGAATCCCAAGCAATGGTTGCTAGGGAGGTCCTACCTCTCCGGCCCCTCCCATTTTTCTCTGCCCCTCTCCTAACTATGTATGTATTGTGAAGCCACTTCCTGGCAGGCTTGGCTCTTCTGGGTCCTGGGGAAGGGTAAAGGGGGGGCCTGCAACGGGAGGCAGACACTGGCCATTGCGGTTTTTGGCTCCAAGTGGTTTAAACCAGGTGCCTACACGCCTAACCCTGGGGCACCCACATGAGTAAAGATTGGTATTCCTACCACCATGAACTTGATTCCTGGGTTATCTCTCCCTCCCCTCCCGCGATGCTGGCTCAACATAAGATTATCTCTACTACCAAGGCTGTCAAAGGTATGTCGCTTACCCACTTACTCAAGTAGTCATAGCAGCATCTGTGGACAGTTAACTGTGAACAGTACAGCTTGTGTTGTAGAAGCTATGATAGAGTACTCTGTAGTAATTAGAGCAACACTGAACTGCATCTTTCTGCACAACCAAAAAATTTAAGCAGCAAGGAAGAAGTTGGATGTGAAGCCAAATACTGAATGCATGGAAAGTGTAAAAAATGAGGTGGTGGTAGAAAGCATGATGGATATGCAAAAAGAAATAAAATAAATAAATAAATAAATAAATAACTCTCATGCTTGAGACTCCAAAGTCCTGGGTGCAATTCCCTGTATTACATAAACCAGAGCAGAGCAGTGCTCTGGTAAAAAATAAAGTAAAATATAAAATGAAAGTGTAAATGACCGGACCCATTACCATGAGGGAGAACAAAATCAAATAAATATATAAACAGGGGGTGCGACTGTAAAGAATAGCAATGATTTGTTTAATCTTTCTTCCTAAAATCATATTACAGAAAGAGTAAACTCTCCATGTTACAAACCATTAAGTCCATAAATTGAAGAACAATAAATATTGAATGACTTAGTAAAATATCAGGTCCTCTGCCCTTCTCTTAAGACATTCTAATAATCATTACTAAGTAGTATAAGTTGCTTTAGGGTTTATACTTTATTAATCAACTAATCCAAAAAAAATAAAAGTATATTTTTCATAGAGGATATCTATTATTGTCTCTTGAAACTGTTTCTTAGATTATATCTCCATTTACTTAGTGACTCAAAAACAACTCCAGTAATACACACTTTTCATTTAACATTACTTCTTATAATTTAAAATTTTATAAATCCGAAAGTTTTCTAAAAATATACTCCAAGATATTGTTTACTTACAGAAATGTGTCACCAAGTTGTCCTTTAGACTAAGGAAATAAAGTTTTATTTATTTATTTTTTTTACATCCTGGATTTTTTAAAATTTTTATTTATAAAAAGGAAACATTGCCAAAAACCATAGGATAGGAGGGGTACAACTCCACACAATTCTCACCACCAGAATTCCCATCCCCTCCCCTGATAACTTCCCTATTCTTTATCCTTCTGGGAGTATGGACCCAGGGTCATTATGGGGTGCAGAAGGTGAAAGGTTTCGCTTCTGTAATTGCTTCCCCACTGAATATGGGTATTGACAGGTCAATCCATACTCCCAGCCTGTCTCTCTCTTTCCCTGGTAAGGTGGGGCTCCAGGACACATGGGTGAGGTCATCTGCCCAGGAAAGACAGGTTGGCAACATGTTAACATCTGGAACCTGGTAACTGAAAGAAGAATTAACATATAAAGCCAAACAAATTGTTGACTAATCATGAACCTAAAGGTTGGAATGTCATAGATGAAGATTTGAGGGTCTCTGTTTTGTAGATAGCTAGTAAGCCTATTTCAGTTATATTCCAAAGGGTCTATGACTATACTAGTTGTTTTGTTTGTATGTTTGCTTTCTTTTCCTGAGCCTGACATCTGATATGCAGGAGGATCCAAGTTATTGTTTAGGGAGATGGTGTCATGGCTGGAAAAAGGACCAGAAGCTGGATCAGGGATGAGAGTAGCTTCCCTGGGGAAGGTGTATAAATATTGTTGACTATAAACCCAGTCAATTTGATGTGATCTGGGACCCATACTTAGCTTAGGTGCCTATGTGACCTCTGCATCCCTATAGATCTGAGCTCACATTCTGTGGTTAGGAGTAGGGGAATAAAGTTTTTTGACCAACAATTGCCCTCTATGTTTTTACTAAAGTTCATTCCCAGAGAATGTGGAAAGTATAACTTTATCACACATTCATTAATTTTTCTTATATTCATGAAGCAGAAAGGAGAACTGTTAATTTTACTGGTGTGGAGACAATTTATCTTTAAGAATTCACATAATATCGAGTTTATCAAAAGATTAATAAACCCTGAAAACACTCGTGTTTGCATTAGCCAAGTGTCCAAAACAATAAAATTGGTTTAATATTAATCTTTATTCATAAAAATATAAACTTAAAAAATAAAAAATCTGCAAAATATTTCAGACTTTGAAATGTTTGTAGGTTTAAGCTTTTATGAATGTTAAATTAATACCTGTGGTTAAAATACCTTTAATCCTAATTGTTGGAAGGATTTCTTTTTTTTTAAAAGAATGCCAATTGGTCTCAAGCTATGAGCTGTTTTTATGCTTAATATGGTATTAGTGGTTATATCTTCATTCCCTGGTTTCCTTAAATAAGAAAATTTTCCAACTATGGTAAAGACTTTTTGATTTTTTGCAGAAAGAAACAATTGAAATGTGAAGGAATTTTCTAGGACATTCTTTTAATTAATTAATTAATTATTTTAATTAATTAATTTATTTAAGAAAGGAGACATTAACAAAATTATAGGATGGGGGGGTAAAATTCCACACAATTCCTGCCACCCAATCTCCATATCCCACCCCCTCCCCTGATAGCTTTCCCATTCTCTATCCCTCTGGGAGTATGGACCCAGGGTCCTTGTGAGTTGCAGAAGGTGGGAGGTCTGGCTTCTGTAATTGCTTCCCCACTGAACATGGGTGTTGACTGGTCGGTCCATACTCCCAGTCTGCCTCTCTCTTTCCCTAGTAGAGTGAGTCTCTGGGGAAGCAGAGCTCCAAGACGCATTGCTGGGATCTTCAGTCCAGGGGAGCCTGGCCAGCATCCTGATGGCATTGGGAACCTGGTGGCTGAAAAGAGAGTTAACATACAAGCCAAACAAATTGTTGAAGAATCATGGACCCAAAGGCTGGAATCGTGGAGATGAAGTGTTGGGGAGTATTCACTGCAAACTCTAGTGTACTACTGCTTTCAGGTATATATTTGCCCTGGTTTATGGATACCTGTGAACATATGCTCTATCTCCTGGAACCTGGACTATATCTAGGTTTTGGGATTTTGATGGGAGGTAACCACCTGGGATGGAGATAGAAAATACTATGAAAGGAAAGGTCTCACCCAAGTGATGAAGCTGAAGGGTTGTCGTTCCACACCTGAAGTCTCTGGACACAGTCTGAAGTGAAGCGTGCTGGGGTGGCACTTGTTGCATTGTTTAGGTTGCAATCAGCGGATGCAATATTATTTGATAAGAATTGGGAGAAGCATCCGGGAAAGTGGGCCCTATCCTAGGGTCTAGCACATTCTTTTATATTGCCAGTGTGTGGGCCCTAATTAAATATCGTTCCTATTATGTATCGACATCTATCTTTCAAATTGCTTTGTCAATTGTAATTTGTGACACATTGATTTTGAGAGAGAAGGCTTTAGTTCATACTTTGGCTAACAGCCAAACCTTTAGATAAATGCAAATAACATTATTCTAGTAAAAAGAAATGTAGCATCTGTACAGTAAGATCTAATTCGTGTTGACAAAATAGCCCTCAAAACCCAGCATATTCGTAGTACCAAATAATGCACCCTGCTTATTCATTCACTAATTAATTAATTATGACTTACAATGAGTCACGCATGGTGTTTGTCACTTGAATATTTAAAACAAATAAGTTCTGTCTTTACAAAGCACATATTCCACTGAGAAGGTAAATACAGAAAGAGATAACTACAAAAGAAGGTGGAAGTATATATAGTGAGTAAACTGGAGCCCACCTAATCATGATGTGTTTTCTGTGTTAAAATTGTGGAATTTTATCCATGAAGACATTAACTTAAAACCATTTGTAATCAGTTTGGAACTTTAGGGAAGAGTGTTTATGAGTAACAGAACATTATGTATGGGATAACTTTGGAGAATGTTTCTATCCAGACAAGGATCTGACCTTAGATTGTGATAGTACGGTAGAAGATTAAAAGAAAAGAATAGAATTTGAGAGGTATGTTAGAAGGTGGGTCAGGGTAAGGGAATAGCTCACTCAGTTAAGAAAACACTTTACCAAGCCTGGATTTTTTTTTTTGTAGCCCACTGGGCACCCAATGGAAGCACCTGCACAAGTAATGCGTAATTAGAGGTGGAATAGTACTGTGGTTTCTCTCCTCAGTGTCTCCCTTCCTATCTCTGTCTCTCACTCTCTAGGCAATAAAAGTCATTTTGAAGTGGTGAAGTCATGCAGATACACAACTTTAGCAAAAAAAAAAAGCATTAAAATTTAGTGATTTAATACATGAGCAAAAGATAAAAATTGATGAAGTTAAATATTATTCTTTTACTTGAACTAATATATATATATATATATATATATTAGATTTCATTTATTTACTTGTGTAACCTACATCTCAATTAAGATGATATATTTGCTTTAGGAAGTTCTCACAAATTTTAGTCTATCCCTTACCTGTCATATGTAATCACTATTTGATTTCAAAACCTTGGGTTAAATTGGTTGCTCTTGAATTTTTTTTTATGTGTCTAGAGTATTTTTTCAGTATATTCACACAATTAATTCTTCTTGCTGAATGCTTATGTATTCATCCTGTTAACTGTGGAGTAGTATTCTATTGTGTAAGTATGTCGTAATTTGTATTCCATTGTTTTGATGATATGCAGTTAGGTCCCTGGTACATCTTTGTACTTTGCTCTTAAAACTTTTCTTTGATTCACGGATTATTTATAAATAGGTTTTCTAGTCTCCAAGTCTTTGGAGATTTTCTTTTAACTCTCAGTAAATTGAATTCTAGTGTGATCAGAGAACAAACTCTATGATTAAATTTAATATTGTGTTTTGGTTTACCAGCCATGCATATACATATATTCTGTCTTAGAATTTGCTCCTTGAGATTATTCAAGGACTGCATCACAGTGCTTAGCAGACTGTACTCACTTCTGTTCTATTATTAGCATTCAGTATTTCTGGGAATCACAACTTATTTTGGTCTTGACAGTGTTTTAGCTTGTAGACAAGTGTCTTGTACTGACTTTGAATGAAAAGTTACAGACATTGAGAAATTGGGTGTCATTGTCTTAAGTTTTTCCCCCTTTTAGTTCCAAATTTCCTGTCCTTTGCCAGTGAAAGTGAGATTAGAAGAAATAGGTGTAATGCCAAGAAAAGTATGCTATAGACTTAGATTTTTTCCCATGTGTCCTCATCATCACTGCTAGCTTGGCTACCCTCGTTTTAGACCCAGTAAAGGGACTAATTTTGGCATATCAACTCTTCCATCTGTTTGAAAGACATGAGTTTTAGTCCCACATGTTATATGAAAAGGACTGTCAGTCTAGTAATCAGTTCACTAAGCTTTCTTCAACAAAAAGAAGAGTATAGGTCTTCTGTGAGTTTTAGCACTCTGAACATTTGTGGTGGTTTTATTTCATTTTGTTTTCTTTATTCATTTTTCTAATTTAGTTTTCTTCTAAAATCTAACTTATTACTATTTTTTTTTTGGCCTGAGAGGTGGCACAGTGGGTAGAACACAGGGCACTTAAGAAGGAAGTTCTTGGTTCAGTCCTCAGCATTGCATGTTCCAGTATCAGACTCTGGTTCTCTCCTTTTTCCCAAATAAATGCTTTTTTTTCCCGAAAGCCATGTTTAATTAAAATTCTTAACAAATTGAATGCCCAACTATAATAAGCCATAGAATATTTTGTAAAGTATACCATTTTAACTTCTAGCTAATAACAACAAAATATGATTTGAGTTATTCCTTTTACTCTGAACTTTCTTCTTATTCTATATTGTTAGGTTGCACATGATTGATCGTTGTCATTATGTATGACATTGGAATTTCTTATAACACTTTATGATGATTGTTTTGCATCTTTCAATTTTTCCTCAGAGGGTGAAAGAATATCCATATCACACTTATTTTTTTGAAGGACTCATAGTCTAAATGAGAATCTAAAATTACTTAAAATTCATAAAGTTTCATTTTTACACATTAAAAATGTTAACATGGGAAAAATTAAAAATATTTAATATATTTTATTTATTTTTATTTCTTTGCTGGGAGATTAATTTTTTACAGTTGACAGTAAATATAATTTATACATGCATTACATTTCACAGTTTTGCACATGACAATATTATTAAACATTTAATTTCTTTTATGTTGTCTTGTAATATTATTTATACTTTAAAACTTTTTATTGTTCTTTTGCAGGAAATCTGGCTAAAAGCACTACTCCCTAATTTTTGTTTGTTTGAAAGATTTTAATTATAATACAAAATCATTATGAGAACATTCTAATGACTGTAGAATTTAAACTTTAGTTAATTTCTGAATTCTAACAAAAATCACAAAATGAAGTTTCTAAAATTGTCCTGTATACTTGCATATATCCAAAGGCAAATCTTGTTCTAATTACCAGTGTTATTATACTAATTAAATGAGATTTTAACCATCACATACAAGGTCAATGATTTCAGCTTAAGTTCAGAAATGCTAAGAATTATCTCTTAGCTAGTTAATAAGTTTTGGAGTTTCCGAAGACATATGTTTTTCAATCATTGAGTAGAGCACTAGTGCACTCCTATTTTTAACATTTGATCTTTAACATGTAGAAATAAGCAGTATTGTCTCATATAACTAAATATAGAAAAGGCATATAAAAGTTAAATATATCTTAGTAATAGTTATTCAAATATCTGATACTGAAATTCACAAGCTTACAGTAGCAATTTAATAAGCAGAATTACTTGATAATTAATAAGTGATAAGGGCATTATTCAAGTTTGTTTCACACATTTAGTTCTCCTTTTAAATTGCCTGTCTAAAACATTAACAATTTGTGAGGAGGGTTCAGTAAATTTTTAAAGACATATTGACATATCAGTAATAATCTTCAATCCATTATATTCTGTAAATTTATTTATTCATGTCAACATTTCATGGTAGCTTTCACTGAAAAAAAAATTGTTTCTAAAAGGCCAGGATGGTAGCTCATCAGGTAGGGTGTGTGTGTGACCATGTGCGTGTCTAGGTTTGATCATCAGCACTATAGTGGGTACTGTGAAACCGTTGGAAGCCCTGGGTCGTTGATGACTCTCCTTTCTCTTTGTCTCTCTATATCTCTTTCCAGACAACAAAAAGTTGACACAAGAGTCTTGGGAATATGTGTGAGCCTGATAGAGCTTAGGGAGAACCACCCCTGTCTTTGGATGGAGGTCTGAGTAGATAACCTCTTGGTAAGTCTCTCTCAACCAAGATGAGCATAAGGGGGAAAACTCAGACTTGGTTCTTTCCTTCTTGACTCTCAGGCCCACAGAAACCCCAATACTTCCCTCCATTAACTGCAGGCCACATGGCCGCAGATTCACTTATTCAAAGTCACCTTCTGACCACAGAAGAACACACCTTATCACACACTTCATCACACACCTCAGACCCCAGACAAGAGAAATTCCAAACTATATGGCCTTTTGATATTCATCTTCTTTCTGTCTCACCCTACGGGTTTAACCCCTATGCTTCTCTCAAATACCTTTGGATAATAAAGTTGCTTGTGTCATGGAGAATAACTGTCTTGTATCTCATCAATTCCTGTCATACCAGCCCCCTACCTTAGGGGCATGCTGACTGTTAAGAAACCTGTAATTTCTGTCATATTTCAACAATAATTAACTTCATTGCTTTTCTATTTAATCATGTCCACTTTGCTAATAAACAGACTCTAGGATTCTGGGATTCTAGGACTCAGATTCTACGCACGCTAAGAGTCCCCTGGTGTCTTTTACTTCGTGTCACCCCTGTCGTGAGTGAGAAAGAACCAGCCCGTTACCTTTCCCCTGGGAGACCACCCCACCGGAGAGGGAGAGAGATGCCCCGGAACAAGAGCAGAGATATATATCATACCTGTGTAAGGATGAGGTTTCTTATAAGCAAATAAATTATTGAAATGGTTAAAAAATAATTTTGTTTATGACTGCTGCTATACTCGACATGATCAAAGAATTCACAGGACTGAGTATATGGGAAAAAGGGATTTTTATTTACTTGAAATACAATTTGAGTTGAGAAGCCTAATGGTTTGCTTCAAAGAAGAGAGGAAGAAATCTGGCTTTATAAAGAGTACAGTAGGAATGGCGAAATAGCTTACTTGGACAATGAGCTACCTTGCCAGGTACACCTCCCCATTTTGATCCCAGCCTCCAGCATATTGTCTCTATTGAAAGATAAAAGCATAGTTAAAGGTGACACACTGCCTCTATATTTTGGGGAACTTCCTAGGGGGAAAAAGCATACATATTTATGAAGAGGATGAGTAGGAATGCTCAGTTGGAGAACATACAATAAACATATACTGCATATGAAAAATAGAGGAAAAAATGTCACTGGGACATGATTTTTTTTTTTTTACAATTCCCACCACCAGAACTCTGCATCCCATCCCCTCTTGATAGCTTTCCTATTTTTTTTAATTTTTTTTATTTATAAAAAGGAAACATTGACTAAACCGTAGGATAAGAGGAGTACAACTCCACACGATTCCCACCACTAGAACAGGGATTCTTATGCGGGTCCTTGTACTTTGCACCATGTGTGCTTAGCTTAACCTGCTGCGCTACCACCCAACCCTCATTGGGGATATAATTTAATACACTTCCCACCACCAGAGTTCTGTGTTCCATCCCCTCCATTGACAACTGCAGTAGTTCCTCCAAGGGCTGATTCTATAACTACCTATCTCTCAATATATACGTATATGTATATATATTCCCTCATTTTTAATGATCATCCTGCCTTCACATCCTTTCTAGTTTATACCTATTATTCCCACCACCAGAGTTCCGTATCCCATCCCCTCCAATGGAAGCTTTCCTATTCTTTATCCCTCTGGGAGTGTGGACCAAAGATCATTGTGGGGAATAGAAGGTGGAAGATCTGGCTTGTGTAATTACTTCTCCGCTGTCCATGGGCATTGGCAGGTTGATTCACAACCTTAGTCTGTTTCTATCTTTCTCTAGTGGGGCAAGACTATGGAGAGGTAAGGGTCCAGGACACATCAGTGAGGTTGTCTTGCCCAGGGAAGTCAGGTTGGCATCATGATAGCATCAGCAACTTGGTGCCTAAAAAAGCCTTAGCATATAAAACAGAACAAATTGTTTAATAATCAGAAACCTAAAGGTAGAATATAGCAGATGAGATTTGGAGTCTCCATTTTGGAAAAAGCTAGTAGGTCTATTTTAGGTCTATTCCAAGGGGCCCGTGACTTTACTAATTTTTGCCTGAACCCGACAGCTAACATGCAGGTGGGCTAAGAGTGTTGTCTGGGGAGATGGTGTCAGAGTTAGAAATAGGTCTAGAAATCTGGATCAGGGAAGAGAGTAGCTCTCAAATATGAGGAAAGTATATAAATATTGTTAACTGTAAACCTCAATGATTTTATCTGGGGCCCATATTCTGCACAGGAGTCTGTGTAACCTATGCATCCCTGTAGGTCTGAGCTCACATCCCATGTTTATAGCTAGGAATATTCTAGACTGCACTCATGAAGCTTTTACATTAGTAATAAAACTCATACTTATGGAGTATAATTGTAAGGATCCATGCAAATTACAAACACATTCAATATTTAATAGAAGTGCTACAAATACAGCTATGGGCATATAAAATGACATGGAAATATTATTTTTTGTATTTTATTATGAAAAAATAAGATAAACATCTCAGAGAATCTATCAATGTAACATCAAATTAATTATCTTATGCTTAATAAAGTATTGTGCAACACAAGGAGTCCCTTTTAGAGAATGAAAAATATTTTGTTCTGCCAAAGGCTTTCCTACCTGAGGCTCTGAAGTCCCAGGTTCAATCCACAGCACCACCATCAACCAGAGCAGACTAGGGCTCTGATGGAAAAATAAACAAAAACAAAGAAAGCAAAGGAAAAAAATTCAGTATATTAAGAACCAATTTAATGTTCTGGCATTGTGTTTCAATAAGAACTCAGGCTTGTTCCTCTATGATGTTGCGATATCTGAAATCATTCCTGCTTTTTTAACTGCCTGGTGCTGGCTTTGCTTTGACAAATGTGTCTGTCTGCCATAATAATCTGGCTTACTATAGTCATTTTAACCCTGATTCTTGAAGCCATAGACTTTCTCACATTCTGCTGACTCATGGAAAGTCTGAAGAACTTTTCTACAGTTTCCTTGACAGATCTTACATATATGGTAATCATATGTAACATCTTTCTGGTCCTTATTGTCCTGAATAGTAAGAATGACAGTGCTGAGATTCTGGAGAAGAGTAAGCAGGAAGTAGTTTTGCCCAGATTGTATAGTTCTTCTTCTCCTCCTCTCCCTCCTCCTCCTCCTCTTTCTTCTTTTATTAAGCGGGTCAATGCTTTGCAGTGCAGTCACTGATATATGAGTAGCATTTTATTATGCACCAGGACCCCACAGTTCCTTTCTACTCCTCTCTGCTCCTCCATCCACTAAGTCCTTTGCTTTTATGCAATACACCATGTCCACTCCCCATATCATTTCATCTTCTCCTTCCCTGTCCTTATTTATTTAGCCCTACTTATAATTGAGATCATTTGGTATTTGTCATTCTCCTTTTGGCTTACCTCTAGTTCCATCCAAGATTATTCAAAAGGGACAATCTTATCATTTCTAACAGATGGATAATATTTTATTGTGCATATAGACCACAATTTGTTTAGCCACTCATCTGTCATCTGGAATGCTTCCGGGTTTTGGCTATTACCAATTGTGTGTCTATGAATATCCACAGATCTCTTCTAATATGTGTATTTGTTTCTTTTGAGTAAATCCTTAGGAGAGAAATTTCTGGGGTGTAGAGCAGGTCTATTTCTAGTGTACTGAATAATTTCCAGACTTTTTTTCACAAAAGTTGAACCACCAGAAGTGTCTCTTTTCCCCCCACAGAAATGGACCTACCCTATACTCCTGCAATTCCTCTGTGGGGAACCAAACACAGCCATCCAAACAGATTTGTGTTACCTATGTTTATAACAGCACAATTTGTAATATCTAAAACCTGGAAGCAACCCAGGTGCCCAACAACAGACGAGTGGCTGAGCAAGTTTTAGTATATATACAAAATGGAATAATACTCAGCTATAAAAAAATGGTGATTTCACCATTTTCAGCCCATCTTGGATGACATTTGAAGAAATCATGTGAAGCAAAATAAGTGAGAAACAGAAGGAGGAATCTGGGAGGATCTCACTCACAGGCAGAAGCTGAAAAACAAGATCAGAAGAGAAAACTCTAAGCAGAACTTGGACTGGAGCTGGTGTGTTGCACCAAATAAAAGAGTCTGGGGCAAGTGGGGGGTGGGGGGAGAGTTCAGGTCCTGGAACAGGATGGCAGAAGACCTAGTGGAGGTTGTATTCTTGTGTGGAAAACTGAAAAATGTTATGCATGTACAAACTATTGTACTTACTGTCAACTGTAAAACATGAATCCCTCAATAAAGAAATAAACATAAGTAATTAAATAAAGAAAGAAAGAAATGGAAAAAAAGTTTCTGATTAATGGTGTTGGGTGAATCAGACAATCACATGAAGGAAAATGAAACTAGACCACTACCAAATACCATTTACCAAAATTAACTCAAAATAGATCAAAGATATGCATATTAGACCTGAAACTATAAAATACATATAAGAATACATTGGTGAAACATTTCAAAATCTCAACTTTAAAGAAATACTTGGAGACTCTACCACATGGGCAAGGGAAACAAACAAAAATAATGAATAAATTAAAATAGCATTTACACATCTAAAGAAAATTTCACAAGGATAAACAGGAAAAGCAGCAAATATATTTGAGAATATATTTGCACAGTAAACTTCAGACAAGCATTTAATATCAAAGATTTATAAGGAACAACTCCTACCGGTCAACAAATAGAAAAAGAACAAACCAATTAAAAAGTGGGCAGAAGATATGACTAGAAGGTTCTCTAAAGAAGAGATACACATGGCCCACAGACATATGCAGAAATGTTCTAATTTACTCATCGTGAGAGAAATGCAGGTTAAAACCACATTGAAATTCTACCTCACACCTGTGAGAATGGGTTTAATTAATACAACAAGGAAAGATAAGTGTCGGAGAAGATATAGAAAGAGAAGAACTCTACTATACTAGATCCCTGAAATTTTAGGAGCCCTATTCAGATAGTATCCATACATAGTTGTTCTTATAATGTAGGTTTTATTTCACAACACTTTCTCTTGAGTCTGAAATTTATTTTTCTAGGAACATTTTCACTTCTTCATCATTTCTGATATTTTCTGAAAATTATCTTAGTGAATTTCTATTGGAAATTTCATTTGCTTAATATATTTTCTTGAGTGTATCATTAACACCACAACTAAATTAGTGGGCATTTACTTTTTAATTATTTTTCTATTCTTAAACACACACATATATTTAAAAAATATTTCATTTATTTCTTACTGAGAGATCTAGGAGACAAGAAAAGAAAAGTAACAGACATGCATTACCAAGGAATAAACTTGACACCTCAGACTTGAGAGTTCAACATTTTACTGCACTATCTCCTGGACTACAATAATAATGTATCTTACAAATAGAAACTTTTTAAATGATAGAGTGGAGACATCCATTCTGGAAAACTGGATTACCCATACTGTTCTCTTTTCATTCAGCTAGGTATGATAAGATCCCTCAATAGTACATAGAAAGCAAGTACAAGACTCTAGTTTATGTGCACAGCAAAAATTTCCCACCACTTTTAAAAATTTTATTGGGGAATTAATGTTTTATATTCAACAGTAAATACAATAGTTTGTACATGTATAACATTTCTCAGTTTTTCATATAACAGTACAACCCCCATTTTAAGTTTCTTCTGAGACTGAATAAACAAACAAGCCAACATCAGATTGATTGGAGGAGTGAGGTGACAGTTTACCAGCGGCCATGGAAGTCCTGGCACAATGTTGACGTCAGCCATGGCGACAGAGCATGCAGTGATCTGCACAGGCACATGGTGGACTGTGGGTGGATCCAGTCTGTGCTGGTGTACAAAGCATTGTGGGTGGACTGAATAGACTTAAAAGTACAGCCAGCTAGAAGTCTCTCTTTTGGGCTGCTGCTGCTTCTCCTGGTCAGAAGCATCTCGACAGAGTTGCGCCAGGTATCCGCCATGGCTACTTCTCCTGGGAACTGAATACGTGTGACTCTGCTAGCTGGTAAACTTTTAGACCCCTCTACAGCCATGAGCAACTTTTACCACAGTTGATAATTGTTTATCTTATGGGACTAAACTTTTGATAACTACTCAGACTTTATGGACCTAGCGTACTCTTAACCCTTGATGATAAGTGCTTATTTTGCCTTTTACCTGTTTCACCCTAATAAACCTTCTGTTGTTTAAACCAGTTCCCAACTCCTGGCAGTGAATCCTTTTATGTGCTTCAGCAGTCCCACTAACCCTTTTTAAGTTAAATAAGAACAGAGGAGGACAAGAGCAAGTTTAGTAATGTATTTCTGGGAGAGTTTGCATAATGGTAAGTTGTGTAAACCAGACATTAATATCCTATACAAACATATCTGGGACATCAAGGAGAGAGGATGGAGTTTCATATGACTAGGAAGGGATGCTGTCATACAACAAAACCTTGCTTCTAGAAGGGTTTCATTCCGTAAGCTACTTTCTCCTATAAAACATAGTTTCTTTAAAAAGAAAGAGGTTAAAAGAAGAAAGCAAGCAAACAAACAAACAAAAAAACATGGTATTTATGGAGAGATATCTATATGTATATAACCTTCAACCTTTAAAGCAAAATGGGCAAACTAGAAACCCTATTCTAATATCTTAAACATAACCTACCTGACCCTTTTTAAAAAGACAGCTATTACTACACTCCATTTTGTAGACAGAATATTGTAGCTTAGCTAGGGAATTCAATAGTCAAGAAACAACAGGCTGGTTTTTTGTTTGTTTGTTTGTTTTGTTTTGTTTTCATTTTTGTTCCATGACTTGGAACTAAAGAAGAGCTAGCAATTAAAAAACACCAGTGTATATGAACAGACAAACTTTCTTTCTACACATAGGATCTAGAAAGGGCAGTATAATAAGACAGATTCATTTTTCGTGAGTAAATACTTTATTTAAGTCAGATATCACAGTAAAACTATAGTCCTAACTATGTCCATGCCAACTGAGTTGTGAACTTAGACTTACATGATATCAGGTTATAAGGAATTAAGTCTATCTCATTATCTGTGATGATGTCAAAGGGCAAAGACATGAACCAGTGGGTGTAAGGAGACCTTATGCTACACATTGTGTCAATAAATACAAGGTGGAAAACTAAGAATTCCTCCTTTACCTGAGAGTTGTCATTCTCCCAAAGAGTCAGAGAATGTATGATAGACAATTAGGATTTTTACCCTCATTGAGAAGACCTCCAAGGAAAAATAGTCAATACTTCTGCTATCAGCCAAGGAAATATGAAAGGACTACCAAGAAGAGATGAATAGCCCTTTTACCCAGTTATAACAAGAAACCCCCGTATCTTCAAAAGCCCACAGTAATTAAAAAGTTCTTTACTATTCTGGAAAAGTGCTAGGAAAAACTAAGTCAAATGCAAAGTATAAATAATATACAATATTCAAAACATAAAACTGTTAAGTATCCATACTTCAATAGAAAATCAAATTTCACATCATAATTCAAGACAGTTTCAAACTGGATGAAAAGACAATAGATGAGAGTATAGAAATAACAGAAATTATTTAAATTAATGTGGAATGAAATGATGAATGATAGTGTTCATCATTGAATAAATAACTGCAAAAATTCTAAAACATTCTGGTAACTCAGATACAGCAGCTCTATGGGTGTAGAATGTGCCTTCAGCAAAGAGACACGAGGCCTTCCCATGCAGAATATACCTGCAGAAAAATTTTTGCGTTCATGAAATAGTGACTGACTCACTTGGATCTGGAAAAGATGACTATCAGGAAGCTATGCTCAGGAAGGCAAAGCTAGTACTCTTTGAGTCTCTTAGACTCAAAGTTAATCTATACTCAGGTTGTTCGTCACAGAATTTTTCTCCATACTAACAGATATTAGATATTTAAAACATTTAGACACATAAGTAGATAGCTCACCTGGGAAGGCCCTTTTTTTACCATGCACAACACACAGTGTTCAGTCTTCAGTCCCTGAAGCACTGTGGGAAGCTTCATTGATATGGTCTCTGTTGATGTCTCTCTCTCTTAGAAAAAAATAAGTCCAGAGTGGTGAAGTTCCTGTGGCATATATGTATATATATAGGTAGGTAGATCTATAGCATCATTGTTGGATAGGGCAGAGAGAGCCATCCTCCAATGGCTGCTGACAATGTCTATCTTTATGCTACTAATCATTCTATTATAACACACACACACACACACACACACACACACACACACACACACACACCCTATCATTGCCTGAGAACACTTCTCTATTTAGTGAAGCAAAATGAGGTCTGATATCTACCATAAGCCCAAGTGGTCATAAGCACTTCAAGTTACTTAAAGCAAGTGAAAAGAAAATGATAAGCAGGGCATTAATCAAGTCAAATATTTGGTGAGTGAACTTAGAGTTATGGTCTCTTTGCTGCCAGTGTACATCACCCAACTCTAGAATGAATTAAATGCCTTGCTTCTCCAAATTCCATTCTCAGAAGTTCTATGATATATAGATAAAAAGCACAAGGACCAGTGTAACTATCCGGGTTCGAGCCCCCGGATCCCCACCTGTAGATGGGGTCCCTTCACAAGTGGTGAAGCAGGTCTGCAGGTGTCTTTCTCTCCCCCTCTCTGTTTTCCTCTCCTCTCATGATTTCTCTTTGTCCTATCCAACAACAGTAATAACAAAGGCAAAAAAATGGGGAACAAAAAAGCCTCCAGGAGCACTGGATTTGTATTGTAGGCACTGAGCCTCAGGAATAACCCTGGAGAAAATAATAATAATAATAACTAAATAAAACACTCCTATCTTTTGTTCCAGTGGGATAAAAGATGAGATCTAGTTTGTCTCCTATACTGTAGTGGACTTGAAAAAAGTCTCCCTTGCCTGCTTAACTCTGTATTGTATAAATTTTCCTTTGACATGTCTCTGGATACAGACCCCAGAGTCTGAATTAATTGGTCCTCTTTGATTCAACAGATCAGCTTCTCTTTTCCCATCTTTCCATACTTTGTTCCTTGTTTCTTTCTTTATCCTTTTCCCTTTCAGGTTCTACAATAGCTTTCCTGAGTCCAATTCTCTGATAAAAATTACCAGAATACAGCTACAGGGAGAAATAATTCTCAGAAATAGATGTAGTTTTCCTTTATCCATAATTGAAAATAATAATGGGAAACTATATGCTAATCATTTATATCCAGATGATCTTTTTCTTTTCATTTGAAAAAGATAATTCATCTCAGAAAACTGCTAGATATTTATAGCAATTTAAAATCTTACCAGGTTATCTAACTTTTCATATTTAGAAAGTCAAATGAAACATTGAGATATTGACAAAAAAATGATTTAAAAAGGAAAAAAGGACAACTGCATACAGATTTGCTTCTTAATGCTTATCAAGAGACAGCTGTTCTAGCAATAATCACCTGGACTCAAAAATCCCAAATTCAGCCTTTGCCAACTTTCAGAAGAGTATTTACATCAGCTTGTTCCTGGTTTCAGGGCTGCCCATAGGGAGGGCTGATCTGCTGGAAGACAAATATCCATCCTACTAATTGTAGGTCAGGCTCTCTTCTGTCTACTTCAAGTGTAAATTACCTCATCATAAACAATTCTCTTTAAAACAGGATGTAATTCTGTGTCACCACCAATTACCTCACAGTGCTCCAGGCAAAACCCAGGATTGTTTGCAAAACCTAGTATCCTCCAAAAAGGAAAAAGGAAACAAAAGAACAATTGAAAAGTGCAACAAAGAATCAAAATAAAAGTACCCAAATCTGCAGTCTCCTGCCGATATGTTAGACACACTGAAAGCTTTTGGAGTATTTCCATATTTAAGTTTATAGTAAGAGGCTCTGCAGAAATTCTGGTTGTCCAAGAAAAAATAAATATACTTTACAAGTAAAAACAAATTCTTGTGTCCAGGTAATTATTGTTTAATTACATTTACACTTTTGAATTGAATTTTTAAAAAAAATTATTCTGGTAGAAGGTGAGAGGAAGAAAAGTCACCTACAGGACCATGTCATCACTTTTGAAGCTTCCTACATGCAGGTGGGAACCAGGAGCTAGAAGCTAGGTCTTTGCAGATGTAGATATTTTATCTGGGGAATCACAACCCAGCTTGTGTATTGCATTTTAAAAGTCATTGCATTCAGTAAGTATAAATCTGATGAGGTATCAATCTTTTATTCTTGAAAATATATTGTGTAGGTATTTTGGATCACCCACCATTATCAGAGTATATTACTGAATATAATAGGTAAAAATAATTGCAAGCAGAACTTTTCAGAATTGTATGACTAGTCAGACATTGTAAATTATAATATATTTTAAACTAAGTTCAAATAACTAGATAGAAATGAAAATAGAACAGATGGCTTATTGTGGTAACGTGGTCAACATTTGACTCACCGAATATTTCATTTCAATATTTAGTTTTATAGTGAAAAAATAAATTAACAGAATGCACTCCCCCTCACCCCACCCCCAGATCACTGCTCAGATTTGGCTTATGATGATTGGTACTGGGGAATAAACCTGGGACTTCAGAGTGTCAGGCATGAACATATTTTTTTTTGCATAATCACTATGCTATCTCCTCAGCCCTTAGTACATTTTTTTTTACAAAGAAAAGAGAGAAAATGGCAATAGTAGTCCAATAAGTAACATAGTATTTTATTTATTTATTTATTTCCACCAGGCTTATCACTAGGATTCTGCCTGCCTGCACTAGGAGTCTACTGCTCTTAGTAGCCATACCCCCTCCCCATTTTTTTATTATTATGAGAGAGACAGAGAGAAATAGAGCAAAGGAGAGAGAGGGAGAGAGAGAGAGAGAGAAAGAGATGGAGGGAGAGAAAGCTGTAGTCTGCTTCATCACTCATGAAGTTTCTCCTTTATTGGTGGGGACTGGTGGGGACTGGACCTTCAAACCCAGATCCTCATACATGGTAACTTGTGCACTTTATTAGTGCTGCCTCAATCTAGTCCCTAGCATGTAACGTGATACAACATATTGCTGAAATAACCTGCTCACTCAAGATATTGAAAAGTTAAGAAATGCTGTTTCTGTTTATGCATTCTAGACTCTTTCTTGCTCTACACACACACACACACACACACACACACACACACACACACACACACACACACACACACACACACATATGTTAAAAACCAGACACCTGGCACATAGACCTGCAGGGGGGAAAAAAAAAAAACTTTTACCTAGACCTCTGGGATCCCTTATTACTTAAAATTCTGTCTCAGAGTTTTATAGGCCATGAGGCTCTAGTTACTCATTCATCATAACAACCCTTCTTACAGCTAGACAACCTTTTCAAAGGATGCCTTTCAGGTCTGAAGGAAAGACACTGTAAAATGAATCAATCCAGTCCAATAGACAGTGTCCATTTAATTCAGCCAGATGGCTCTGTGACTGAACTTTACTTTTTTTGCCAGGTAGCTTTTCTTTTTAAATTGTATTTATTTATTTATTTATTTATTTATTTCCAGAGTAGCGCTCAGCTCTGGTTTATGGTGGTGCTGGAGAATGAACTTGAGCCCTTTGGTGCCTCAGGCAAGAAAGACTTTTGCATAGCCATTGTGCTGACTGAACTTCTTAGCTTTACTGGCCCGCTGTGTTTTATATGCCATGAACCTCAGCCTCAGAATGAAATGGTTCTATGAAACACAAATGTTCCATCTTCTAGACCTTGTTCTGTAGCCTGAAATAAACTCATTTTGCATATACTCGTCCTTTTCTCTTGCTTGTCATTTTCACTGTCAAGTCCTGACTCTCTGATTCAATAGCACCCAACTAGTTTATGAATGTATTGAGTGTATCATAAATGTTTTGTAACTATCAGTAGATTTTGAGATTGCAGCATGTTATCATACAGATCTACTATTATTGCTGGTCATGTGTTCAGTCTTTTTTATCTTTATTATTTATTTATTTTATTAGTGACTTAATAATATCTAACAAAATTGTAAGAAAACAAGGGTGCAGGTTCTTATAGTCCCCACCACAGGAGTTCTGTGTCCCATCTCCTCCATTAGAAAGTGTCCTATTCTTTATTTCTCTGGGACTATGAATCAAAATTCTTTATGGGGTACAGAGAGTGGAAGGTCTGGTTTCTATAATTGCTTCTCCACTGGACATGGGTGTTTGTATGTAGATCCATACACTCAGCCTATTTTCTATCTTTGCCTAGTGGGGTAGGGCTCTAGAGAGGTGAGGTTCTGGGACACACTGATGAGGTTATCTGCCCAGGGAAGTCAGAATGGCATCATGGCAGTGTCTACAACTTGGTGACTAAAAGGTGGTAAGATATAAAGCAGGGTGAACTGTTTAATAAACAGGAACCCAAAAGTGAGAATAAAGAAGATAAAATAGGGAACTCTGTGTGACAAGAAACTAAAAAATCTATTTTAGGTATGTTCCAAGGTGCCCATGACTTTAGTAATTTTTGCCTGAGCCTTATAGTTGACATGCAGGTAGACTAAAAATATCCTTGTTCAATCCTCACTGTCCTATTGTTATTCATTCTTTACCTAAGATTTTAAAATTATGTATAACTACAATTTCCAATAAAATGCTATTTGACACAGACTTTCATTAATGCACAGAATTTATAGAGCTACTGAGTCACAATCAAATGAATATTGGCATGTATATATATATATATTAAGATCAGACAGTTCTTTTTTACACTGTCACGAAATGATTTAGTGTTAAACTGTTAGAAAGCATTTGGAACTGAATCTTCGAGAAAAAATCATCACTATTCTTCAAACATTTGCCTATTTGGGAAATACATTCTAAGAGTTCACCTTAAGAAATTACAATATTAGGTATAGGAACCTAATAGAAGAGATAGAGAAAAAAAAAGAAGAGATAGAGAAGATAAGGGGGGAATCTCTAGAGACTTTTTTTTTCCTTTTCATTTGGGAGAGGTTAATGGTTTACAGTGACTATAGTTGTTGATATATGTGTAAAGCTTCTCAGTTTTCTGCAGAACACTCTCATTCCCAGCCTAGGTCCTCCTAAACCATCACGCACGAGAGATTTTCTACACTTAGCATGTCTCTGTGTTCCCAGGCACAAATGGTTTTTTAATTGCCCATTGCTTTGCAGAGTTTAAATCACTTACAGCCTCCCTGGATGTCAGTAATGATGTGGTTTTAGGCATATGATAATCTGAAAATGACAGAAATTATTGAGGCACATGTAACATGGGGATTAATATTTTTCCTGTCTGTTCATTTGCATAGCATATAAGTATAAAGGAAAGAGAGAGCAAAGTGGGAATATAGAACTACAGACAAAAGTGGAGATCAAAATATCTCCTTCAAGTAGCACAGCAACTCAAAATCCACGATAAATAGCAAGTGACTCTTTAAATATAAGTGACCCATGAAAAATATCAAATGCTGACTTTTGGGTCAAACATATATGTGTTTTAATTGTGTTCCTGCCACTTACTGCAAATATGACCTTAGGGAAAGTAGTGTTACATATTAATGGACTTTTTACAGGGACTTTCAATATAATGGAAAATACCTGCTGGTGGTGATTAACAGCAAATAGTTTCTCTCCCTCAAATCAATGCATTCTTTTTGAAATACTGATATTCATTTCTCTCCCTTTCCCATGCTCCTCTTCCACTCCCACCCATACTTTATTTTTCACACAGCCATAGTGTTTCTTAGGGATTTTAGATAATTTCTTTTCCAGATGGAAATCTTCCATTTATTTGCTTAATTTATTTTTACCTAAAATGTATTATCAAACACAAATCAGTGAACATTATACATCACTAAGATGTATCAATATACAAGACAAAAATTGGGCTGATCTTCATAGAGTTTGTCTCCTACTAGGGAACTGACAATAAGCAATATAAATAATAAATAGCTGAATTCTATACTTTAGATTTCAGCTATTTATTTTAGAATGTGATAAACATTTTCTCCTAATATAATATATGGAATTTAGCATATAGAGTTTTTAAATTGTAAATTAAAAGCTACAAAAGGTAACCTTGACAGCATGATATTTGAATACAGATTTCAAGAAAAAAAAAGAAGTCAAATATATAACTGAAGAAATGTTGATCCAGGGAAAGGAAACAGAAATTCCAAAGTACTAGAGAATGCTCCCTTTTTGATAGTTTAAGTAACAGTCAAGAGATCAGTGTGACTGGAGAAGAGAGAGTTATAGAAAGGAATAAGTTTGAGTTAGACATTGTAGTACCATGTTCATGAGTATTTAATCTGGGTCCTGAGCTTGGGGTTGAATACCCTGTGACTACATTTTTGAAATCTCTAATAAGTTATATTTGAATTTAATTTTTTTTAATTAGTAATTTAATAATGATTAACAAGTTTGTAGGATAAGAGGGGTACAAGTCCGTGTAATTTCCACCAGCAGAGTTCTGTATCCTATTCCCTCCATTGGAAGTTTCCTATTATTTATCTCTCTAGGAATATGGACAAATTCTTTATGGGTTACAGAAGGTGACAGAGAGTTCTGGCTTCTGTAATTGCTTCCCCACTGAGCATGATCATTGGCAGGTTAATCCATGCCTGCAGCAGTTTTATACATGTCTGAATTGGGCAATAGCGCAGCCTAGAGAGTTGGAAGTCCCTGGGTAAGTGTGATTAAATCATTTTCCAGTGTCTCTCTTTCCCACCCATTCCTGCTGACACATTGACACTCTGAAGCCACTTGATACCTGGGTGAGGATTAAGAAGTACAAAATCTCAGTACTCAGAATCCAAGGTGTTTCTAGGAGGAGCATAGTGACAGCTATTTTTCAGAGCTAGCAGAACCATGTACATTTTTTTAAATTTATGTATTCCCTTTTGTTGTTTTATTGTTGTAGTTATTGTAGTTGTTGTTGTTGGATAGGACAGAGAGAAATGGAGATAGGAGGGGAAGACACAGAGGGAGACCTGCTTCACTGCTTGTGAAGCCACTCCCCTGCAGGTGGGGAGCCTGGGGCTCGAACCGGTCCTTCTGCAAGTCCTTGCGCTTTGTGCCACTGTGCCCTTAACCCGCTGTGCTACCACCCGACTCCCACCCATGTACATTTTACAGGTGACTTGGTGGATTCTTCACATTCATCTTGGATTTTAAATACCCAAGTTGTCTGTTGTCTGTGGGTTGGTTTGTAGAAATGGGGATTGCCTAGGGAGTTCCCTTCCTCCAGCTAGAGCATAGGCTCCGAATTCTGAAATTACTAAAGAGAAGTAACAGAAAACCCAGAAACCAATGATCTATTAGTATAGTCAGTGACAAGGCAAGGTCCCTGAACATCTGTGACTACATTCCCTTGGAATTTCTCATGCTCAAGAGAATGTCATACTAAGGAAAAAATTTAAAAACATGAGCCCAGATAAATAATGAAAGAAAAAAGACCCTACGTGTAAGTACTTTTAACAGAACTTAGAAATTCAGTGAATTGGCTACTGCATCCTTAATTTGCACTCAGCCCCTCAAATTATAAAGCCAGTCTTACAAAGATGTAAGAGGTATATTATTTTGGATGTTATAGGAGACAGGTGGTGGTGCACCTGATTAGGGCACATGTTACAATGAACAAGGACCCGAATTCCCTTGGCCCCCACCTGGAGGGGAAAATCTTTGCAAATTATGAAGCAGTGCTGCAGGTGTCTCTCTGTCTCTTTCTCACTCTCTATCACCTCCTTCTCTCTCGATTTTTGGCTGTCTATATCCAAAAATAAATGAAGATTAAAAATAATTTAATAGCAAAGAATGTTATCACTTGAGAGATTTTGAGATGAATTAGGGACAATACATACTCTATTTTATGCTTTTAAATATTCTGCTGTTTTGTTGAAATACTTTATACAGGACTAATAAAGTCATTTCCAATTCAGGTAAAAAGTGATAGAAGCTCAGACTAGCAAACGGTGAGGCTAGTAAGGAGTTATCTGATTAGAAAATGAGTTTAAAGATTGGGCTGATGTCATTTACTGGTAGATTGAATATATCTGCGGGATATAGTGGTATATGAGATTTTCAAAACTCAATAAAATGTCTATCAATGATGTGTATAAAATTATGCCTCAATAAAAATTAAATGAAATCAAAAGCCTTATGTAGAATGGTTTTCTGATATTGGGTCTCATGTGAGAAAGCAATGGGCATTTCTTTGGGCAAATGTTCCTCAGTATATAAATGAAAGAATAATTTCTCTAAAACTGTCAATCTGATATTTGGGAGATGAATCAAGGAAATGAGCAGAAAAAGACATGCATTCCTTGAATAATTTTATAATTTCTAAACACTTTAGCTATATAAAGTATTGAAAAAGTGTAAATAAATATATAATATATTTTAAGATTTCCCACCACTCAGTAGTAAGTAAATAGAATGTTATAAGCATTTCTAGTAAAAAAAAAAAAAGAAAAGAAAAGAAAGAAAACAATTTTTCAGTCATGGCTATTATTAGGTTAATATTAGTAATTATGTTTTTTTTTTGATGTTCTGAGTCCATAAACCTCGTAATGTCTACTCATGACAAAAGTAAATAATGCTTCCTTTCTGCATGTCACTTGAAAATGAAGGCAAAGAATCTTTAATCAAGTATAATAAGGAAGGGGAATCAGAAAGCTTTAATCTGTCTTTGGCAAGACTCAAAGGGGACAAAAAAAAAGTAATTTCCAAGAAGTAATTGAAAATGGACAGGAAGAAGTGATAAGTGTAATAGGAAGCAATTGCCACACAAGGAAGGGAAATAGCTCATCCAAGTTAACAAGACCAAGATACATGTGCCAGGGTAGTGAATAATTGAACCCTCTGATCTGCTGGGACCAAGCATCTTGTTCCATCTCATCTGACTACAGTGTTCTTCTTGCTTCTTTCCATAACCTCATGCTTGTTATCCTCTAACTGTTCTGCACCAAACCACAGTTACATTATATTATTTCCTTTCAATTTATTTATTTTGGGTATAGACAGAAAAATTGAGAGGAAATGGGGTGGATAGATAGAGGGAGTAAGAGAGAGAGAGAGAAAGAGAGAGAGAGAGAAAGAAAGAAAGAGAGAGAGAAAGAGAGAGAGATGCAGTACTGCTGCACTGCTCAGAAATGTTTCCCCCTGCAGATAGGGACCAGAGGCTTGAACCCACGTCCTTGAGTACTGTACTGTGTCTGCTCAACCAGGTGAGACACTATACAATTCCTGAGAGCAACATCTTAAAGACATGAAGCAAATTACTTCTTTTATTTACCTTCACAAAGGTTTGCATAGCTAAGAGAATCCATGCATAGCTCTAAGTCCCATCTTTAGTAACGTTCTTTGACACATTTAGTAACCTTGTCACATTGATCCTCCTCCTCATCTTTTTCTTGCCTATAGAATCTTTGCACAGTGTGTTTGTTCCCTCACTACCTCTGTTCTTCCTGTACACATCTTTTCCAGGCTAAATAACAATCACTCCCCAGGTCTTAATATATGTCACATCCTCAGAGACCCTCTATGATTTTCTGACTAAAGGCAGTAGTAGCCCATGTTCTATTTTCTCAAATACTATTAATGGCATTTATCAACAACATTTATAATGTTATAATTATTTTTTTGGCTTCAGTTCCCTGAGATATTGTTGATATTAATTATACAGAAGTTTTGTATGTTTCATTCACTCTTGTTTATCCAGTTCCTGACTGAGCATCCCATACAGAAAAGAAATATACCTAAAATAGACCTACTAGCTTTTTCCAAAATGCAGACCCCAAATCTTATCAGCTATATTCTTACCTTTAGGTTCTAGATTATTAAACATTTTTTTCTGCTTTGTATCTTAGTGCTTTTTCAGCTAGCATGCTGTAGTTGCTACCATGATGCCAGCCTGACTTTCCTGGGTGGCAGATGACCTCATCAATGAATCCTGGAGCCCCAGCTTTCCAGAGCCCTGCCCTACAAGGGAAAGATAGAAACAGGCTGGTGATATGGATCCACCTGTCAATGCCCATGTCCAGCAGAGAAGCAATTACAGAAGCCAGACCTCCTACCTTCTGCACTCCATAATAATCCTGGGTCCATGCTGTCAGAGGGATAAATAATAGGGAAGCCTCTAACGGAGGGAATAGGATACGGAGTCCTAGTAGTGGGAATTGTATCTGTCTTATCCTACAGCCTTGCCTATCATTATTAAATCCGTTTTTTAAAAAAAGTGAACTACTGTTGAATGAAATGATAATCTGCCATTAAATTCCTTTTCATCTTTTCAAAAATTCTCATTTACATCATCATAGCCCAATGTGGGTCATTTAGTTTATTTGGAATCTTCCAGTAATCATGATTTAAACATAACAAAAAGCAAAAGACATTGGTTTATTTTAGTATATTTCATTTAAGCAAATACATCAATATATTAATATTTTAAGATCAGTCAACAGAAATTATCCATAATATAACTTAGGCTTTTACTTTTTCCTGATGTCTCTGCAATCCCATTTGCATTTTACACTAAAAGAATATCTCAATTTAAACTGGCCACGTTTTAACTGCTCAACTATCTGTGTAGTTAGTGGCCGTTATGTTAGAGTTAGACCCAGAATCTTTGGCATGAAGCATTTAATCTCCCATCTGTCAACTGTCATTCATTTGACAGCTCCTTTTCAGAACATGTGCCTCTCCCTACTGTTTCCAGATTCCTTGAGCTGCTTCACATTTCCTGCTGACCTCTGAGTGGAACATTCTAAGTCTGACTTTCAAAAAGGTGCAGCCACCTTCTCTTGGCCTCAGAAAAGAGAAGTATATGGGATAAAGCCTTGTATGCATTTTACAAAAAAAAAATAAAGTTTTTTCTTTTAATTTACTAGAGAGAGAGAGAGAGAGAGAGAGAGAGAGAGAGATCAGAGCTTTTCCAAGCTCTGGATTACAATGGTGAAAAAGATTGAAACTGAGACTACTGGGGCCTTAAAGATGCATCTCCCAAGCCAGTGTTTTCTTTTTTAAATAGTTTTTTGAAATCTATTTAACCTTTTGTTGTCCTTGTTCTTTTTTTATTGTTGTTATAGTTATTATTGTTATTATTGATGTTGTCATTGTTAGAGAGAAATGGAGAGAGGAGGGGAAGACAGAGAGGGGGAGAGAAAGACACCTGCAGACCTGCTTCACCACCTGTGAAGCGACTCCCCTGCAGGTGGGGAGCCTGGGCTGGAACCAGGATCCTAACGCTGACCCTTGCACTATGTGCCACGTGCTCTTAACCCGCTGCATTACCGCACGACTCCCTAAGCCTGTGTTTTCAATTTGAAGTTTCAGTTGAAGTTAGAATTAGACTTAAAGTTAGTCTGTGCCTACATATTTCAAAGCAGAAGTTGCCAAGGGGGGGGGGAGATATCCCCTAATTAACACAGATTATGATCTTTACCTTATTTCTGGAATTTTAAATGAAGATCAGAAGAAAAAGAAGTATATGACCTCCAAAATATTCTCCTTAGCTTAGGAGTTAGAGTCAAGCTCCATTTTCCTGACCTTGGCCAAAGTTTTTTTTTTTTTCCTGAAATATTTATTTCTTAATTCCACTGGACATACCTCCACTGTCCTTTAGGAAAATGAACTTGGGATGGGGTAGATAGCATAATGGTTATGCAAACAAACACTCTTGCCTGAGGTTCCAAAGTCCCAGGTTCAATTCCTGCACCATCGTAAGCAAGAGCTGATCAGTGCTCTAGTAAAAAGAAAAAAAAAAAAGGAAAATTAACTCCAATATGTAAGATAAAAGCATCAAATCATGATAAAGAATATAGTACTTACTAGGGGCTGTTCTGGACATTTGTGAGAACGTTAACTGTTATATGACTGGCATTAATTGAAGTTTCTGTAAAGTGTTTTATGGGGGTAAAAAAAAAAAAAGGACTTCTTGAGATCAAAAATGACAGGAAGTACCTGGAGGAACGCAGACATTGCTTCACCATGACAGAAGACATGTTCCCCAGGAGGGAAGGAAATTGTTGCACAGAAAATGGGAATGGGAGCAGGTGTGGGTGTGGCTTAGAAAGGAGGTGAAGGCTGGTTTGTGATGTTTATAAACTAGACCTATGAGTTTGTCTCTCTGCATTTCCCTCTCTCTCTCTCTCTCTCTCTCTCTCTCTGCCTAGGTGGGCCTGCCATCATGTGTATAAGAGTTCTCAGGCTCACTTTATTTCTTTTGCTCTGTTTCTTGACCCATGTGTACTCCAGTATGTGGATGTTCTCAATTTTCTGGAATAAAGTTTTAAACTTCCTGAAAAATCATGCTTTCTCTTTATGTGTGACAAACCTTTATACATGTGGGGAACAAACTTGGCCCATATTCTCCCCAGTACATTCTGAAGTAGCAGATTTTGTGATGATCAATTAAATATTCACTGTGATAACTTTTGAGGTGATACCCTAGGTCTTAATTCAAGGGTTGGTTTAGTTAGATAATGCTAGGATCAGGTGAACTGTTTATTTCACCCACCCTTGACTCTATCCCTCCACCCCCCAAATTTCTCCCTTGAAAATGACCTTTCTGTTGCTGTACTTTTCCTTTAAAAACCATTTATTTATTTATTTATTATTGGATAGAGTGAGATAAATTGAGAGGGGAGGGAGAGGTAGAGAGGGAAAGAGACAGAGACACCTCCAGCCCTGTCTCACCACTCGTGAAGCTTTCCCCCAGCAGATGGGGACCAGGGGCTTAAAAATAAACAAATAAATAAATATTCACTGTTATATGCAGATGAAAAGTGTGTAGTTAGAAAGAAGTGATGTAACTATTAAAGAAGGAATGCTATGTTGAGAGTAATACCTGATTTACACTGATTATAAGAAGAAGCTTCTTTTTGTTCTTTACTTTTTTTTAAAATTTATAAGTGGGGAGGGGGCAGAGCAATGACACACTCTGGCATATGTGGTGTCAGGAATTAAATTTCAGGAAGAATACATGCAATTCTTTTACTCTGAACCATCACTTTGGCTACAAAAATAAGCATGTTATGGTATAGAGTTAAATTATAAATGAGGTATATATTACAGATTACTAAACTGCCCTTCTTTCACAGGTTTTTATTCAGTTAGATTTATGTCTCAGGAAGGAAAAAAAGTAAGAATCAAGAGTAGAAATTGTTTAAACAAGTCACCAAGGTGGAGTGAAGGATGAGGAATATCAATTTGATTAACTATTGCATGGTGCACACACAGACTTTTGTAAAAATAATTTTATTACTCTGTAGGTTTTCATCTTCCTATTTCTGGCACTAGGTGATTATACTCAAACACTATTATCTTAGTATGATTTCTTTGGAGGTTCTAGCAGGGGAGCGCAGCTACTCATATACCCTCGACCAAAGACTGGTTCATCTCTATTCGGGGAAGGCCATCCTCTTTGACCAAGGTGAGGGAGGAAGGGGATACCCACCTAGCCAGCCAGGTCAGTGGAATCAACCCTGGTGATCAACGGGGTGACAGATGTCACAGCCAGATCACCCTCACATCCCTTAGTATGATTTGAAACAACTGTACACTAACATAAAATTCACTGCAAGCTTCCTATGGATAGCAAAAGTAAAGTTTTTTTTTCCGGTGTATATGAAATTTTAAGCATTTTTTTAAGACTAGGTACACCTTTTTATAAAACAGTCTTCACCCCTGAACTATCCTGATCATCTTAACTGACTCATTTTAAGAGGAATGCTAAATTTATTTGCTAATTTGGTGAATATCAAGAGTGGAAAATAGAAGTCAGAAAGAGAAAAGGAGAAAAAAATGTTTAATTTACTCTTTCTCTGAATCACCCATGAAGTAGAGGCAAGAGAGCAACCTAATATTCTGTTTGTTATCTTGGCCCATTCTGGCCCAGATCACCATGACCTAGTTAAGCTAGGAAGTACATTATCTAATGACTTGAGTGATTGGCAGGCTCATTCCCTAACTTTCTGCAAGTAGGCGATCAGAGCATGGATACAATGGCAATGTCACTTGTGTGTTCCCAGCTTCTCTGCACATCTTGCTGCTGAGAGGGCAGGAAACTGAAAAGCTGAAATTGGGATGAAGAATATAAAGCAGCAAGACTTTAGTGTTCTACCTCCACAGAGCTTGCCAGCCACATGGATCTTTGGGCACCCCAGAGTGTGCACATGTGTGCATACTCAAGCACATTTATTTCATGAGACAACATTATTCTACATCTCCCTCCCTCTCTCTCTCTCTCTCTCTCTCTCTCTCTCTCTCTTCTCTCTCTGTAAGTGTGTGTGCACAGGCACGCATGCATTCAGGAAATCAAACCTGCTATTGTCTAGAATCTTTTCTTTTTTGATATTAGAAAATCAGTCGCTTCTTTTTATTGAATTGATGATTTCAGTAAATAAAGTTATTGGTGCATGTATAAAGCTTATCAATTTTCTGAAAAACTCTCTCTATAATGGTTATCTATGGGTGTGGGATGGGGAAGCAGACCTTTGGTGATGGGAGTGGTGAAATTAAAAAATAAAAAACTTCCTGGGGGGATAGAAAAAAAAAGAGAAATTTTACATGTGTACCAACAACTGTATTCACTGTCTACTATAAACCATAGTCCTCTCAATAAGTGAAAAAAAGAAAGAAAAAAAACCTTTCTCAGCCCCCAGTGTAAGTCCTCCATCATCATGCAAAAGGACCTCAAAATGCCACGCCCCCTGACACACACCAAGAGTTCCTTACTTTGATTCAACACATCAGATCCAGTCCAAGTTCCATTTTGTGTTTCCTCTTTTTGTTCTTATCTCTCAACTTCTGTCCATGAGTGAGAATATCCCCATATGTATCCTTCTCTTTCTGGCTTAACTCACTTAACATGATTCCTTCAAGTTCCATATAAGTTTAGGTTAAAGTAGGTGAAGTGATAATATTCTTAGCCACTCATCTGCTGTAGGACACCTAATTTGCTTCCAGGTTTTGGCTATTACAAATTCTGCTGCTATGAACATAGGTATACACAGGTCTTTTCGGGTGTGCAGGCTTGATTCCTTAGAATCTATCCACAGAAGAGGAATTGCTAGGCCACAGAGAATGTCCATTTCTAGCCCATTGAGAGTTCTCCAAACTACTCTCTAAAGGAGTTGGATCAACTTACATTCCCACCAGCAGTACAAGAGGGTTTCTTTACCACATCAGTCTCTCAGGCATTTGTTGCTACTGTCCTTTCTGATATATGACATTTTCACAGGAGTGGTTATTTGTACTTCTTTGATAAGCAATGACTTGGAACACTTTTTCATATGCCTGTTAGGCTTTTGGGTCCCTTTGGTGAGTATTCTGGTCATATCTCCCCATTTTGAATGGGTCATTTGTTTTTCACTAAGTTTGGTGAGCTCTTTATATATTTTGGTTATTTTTCTTTTTTCTTATGTATGGCATGTAAAAATGTTCCATTCTGTAAGGGATCTCTTTGTATGGGTGATGGTTTCTTTTTCTATGCAGATTTTCAATTTGCTGTAGTCCTGCTTGTTCACTTTTATTTCTGTCTTTTTTGCAATGGAACTTGGATCATTGAGGATGTCTATAAAACTTAGATGGAAAATGGTACAGCCAATATTTTCCTCTAAGTATTTGATATTTTCTGGTCTGACATGCTTGATCTATTTGGAATTACTTTTGAGTGTGGTGATATGTATTGTTTCTGTTTCATTCTTTTAAAAAAATTTTTTATCGGAGAATTATTTTTTTAATTTGACAGTAAATACAATAGTTTGTACATGCATAACATTTCCCAGTTATTCATATAACAATACAACCCCCAATAGGTCCTCTGTTATCCTTTTTGGACTTGGATTCCCCCCACCCCACGCCAGAGTCTTTTACTTTGGTGCAATACAGCAATTCCAGTTCAGGTTCTACTTGTGTTTTCTCTTCTGATCTTGTTTTTCAACTTCTGCCTGAGAGTGAGATCATCCCATATTCATCCTTCTGTTTCTGACTTATTTCACTTAGCATGATTTGTTTCAATCTCCATCCAAGATCAGCTGAAAATGATGAAGTCACCATTTTTAATAGCTGACAAGTATTCCATTGTGTATATATACCACAACTTGCTCAGCCACTTATCTTTTGTTGGACACCTGGGTGGCTTCCAGGTTTTGGCTATTACAAATTGTGCTGTTAAGAACATATGTGTATACAGATCTTTTTGGGTGGGTGTGTTGGG
This sequence comes from Erinaceus europaeus, assembly GCF_950295315.1. Lineage (NCBI taxonomy): Eukaryota > Metazoa > Chordata > Mammalia > Eulipotyphla > Erinaceidae > Erinaceus > Erinaceus europaeus. The sequence goes on along the minus strand of NC_080165.1, from coordinate 136,408,654 downwards.
TTCCTTAGAATATATCTCCAGGAGAGGAGCTGCATGATCATAGGGTAGGTCCATTTCTAGCCTTCCAAGAGTTCTCCAGACTATTCTCCACAGAGGTTGGATCAATTGATATTCACACCAGCAGTGTAGGGGGTTCCTTTGATCCCACAATCTCTCCATAATTTGCTTCTGTTACTTTTTCTGATGTATGACATTCTTACAGGAGTGAAGTGGTATCTCATTGTTGTCTTTATTAGCATTTCTCTGACAATCAAAGACTGGGAGCACTTTTTCATGTGTTTCTCGGCCTTTTGGATTTCTTCTGTGGTGAATATTCTGTCCATGTCTCTCCATATTTTTGGATGGGATTATTTGTCTTATTATTGAGTTTGGCAAGCTCTTTATATATTTTGGTTATTAGCCTCTTGTTTGATGTATGGTATGTAAAGATCTTTTCCCATTCTATGAGGGGTCTCTTGGTATGGGTAGTGGTTTCTTATGCTGTGCAGAAGCTTTTTAATTCGATGTAGTCAGATAGGTTTATGCTTGTCTTAGTCTTCTTTGTAATTGGATTCGTTTCATTGAAAATGTCTTTAAAATTTATATGGAAAAGAGTTCTGCCAATATTTTCCTCTAAGTATCTGATAGTTTGTGGTCTAACATCCAAGTCCTAGATCCATTTGGAATTTACTTTTGTATTTGGTGAAATAGAGTGGTTCAGTTTCATTCTTCTGCATATTTTGACCCATTTTTTCCAACACCATTTGTTGAAGAGACTCTGCTCTCTCCATTTAATAGTCTTAGGCCCTTTGTCAAAGATTAGATGTCCATAGGTGTGGGGGCTTACTTCTGGGCTCTCAATTCTATTCCACTGGTCAGTGTGTCTATTCATGTTCCAGTACCAAGCAGTTTTGATGACAATGGCCCTATAATACAATTTGAGATCTGGGAGTGTGATACCTCCAGTTCTGTTCTTTCTTCTCCAGATATATATATATATATATAGTCAATTCTAGGTCTTTTCTGGCTCCAGATAAACATTTGTAGTATCTGTTCTATTCTCTTAAAAATGTGGTTGGGATCTTTTTTTTAAAATTTATTTATTCATTAGAAAGGTAGGAGGAGAGAAAGAACCAGAGATCACTCTGGTACATGTGCTGCCAGGGATCGAACTCAGGACCTCGTTGTTGAGCATCCAATGCTTTATCCACTGCGCCATCTCCCGGGCCACTGTGGTTGGAATATTGATGGGGGGGGATAGTTTTAAATTTGTATATGGCTCTGGGTAGTATATTCATTTTGATGACATTAATTCTTCCAACCCATGAACATGGAATATCTTTCCATTTCTTTGTGTCTTTTTCAATTTCCTTGAGTAGTGACTCATAATTTTCACTTCTTTGGTTAGGTTTATTCCTAGATATTTTATGGTTTTTGTTGCTATAGTAAAATAATTTGATTTCTTGATTTCAATTTCTTCTAACTTAGTGTTTGCATAGAGGAATGCCACTGACTTTTGAATGTTACTTAAGTAACCTGACACCTTACTGTATTTCCTGATGACTTCCAAAACTTCTTCCTGGGTATTTTGTGATTTTCTATGTATATTATCCTGTCATCTGCAAATAGAAAGAGTTTGGCTTGTTGTCTTCCAATCTGTATGCCTTTAATTCCTTGCTCCTGCCTGATTGCTATGGCAAGAACTTCCAACACTATGTTTAATAGTAATGGTGATAGTGGGCAGCCCTGTGGTGATAGTGGTGATAGACTCCACTATCTTCAGGAATTTTCCATCTATTCACATTTTTTGTAGTGTTTTGATCATAAAGGGATGTTGTATTTTGTCAAAGGCTTTCTCTGCATCTATTGATATGACTATGTGGTTTTTGGTCTTGCTGTTATTGATGTGGTGGATCAAGTTGATTGATTTATGTATATTAAACCAAACCTGCATCCCTGGGATAAACCCCACTTGGTCATGATGAACAATATTTTTAATAGACTGCTGTATCAGGTTGGCTAGAATTTTGTTCAATATTTTAACATCTATGTTCATCAGAGATATCGGTCTGTAGTTTTCTTTATTGGTTGTGTCCCTGTCTGCTTTTGGTACCAAAGTGATGTTGGCTTCATAGAAGCTGGAAGGGAGTATTCCAGTGTCTTCAATCTTCTGGAAGACTTTTAAAAGTAGTGGTATTAGTTCTATTTTGAAGGTTTTATAGAATTTATTTGTAAACCATCTGGTCCACGACTTTTATTCTTGGGACGGTTTTTGATAACTGTTTCAACTTCAATAGTAGTGTGGGCCTCTTCATATTATCTACCTCCTCTTTATTTAGTTTTGGAAGTTCATAGGTATCTAGGAAATCATCCATTTATTCCGGGTTCTTTAGCTAGGTGGCATATAGTTGTTCACTGAAGTCTCACATGATATGTTGAATTTCTGCGGTTTCTGTTGTTATACGTCCTCTTTCACTTATAATCCACTTTATTTGGGTCTTCCCTCTTTTTTGTCTTGTGAGTCTGGCTAAAGGTTTGTTGATTTTGTTCACTATTTTGAAGAACCATCATTTACTTTCGCTGATCCTTTGTATGGTTTTCTTATTTTCAATGTTATTTATTTCTGCCCTAACTTTAGTGATTTCTGTCCTTCTGGTTGCTTTAGGGTTCCTTTGTTCTTCTTCTTCTAGGTCTTTAAGATGTGCAGTCAGAATGTTTATTTGTGCTTTTTCTTGTTTCCTAATGTGTGCTTGTATGACTATGAACTCCCCTCTCAGTACTGCCTTAGCCATGTCCCAAATATTTTGATAGCTTGTGTCTTCATTTACATTGAACTCTCGAAACATTTTGATTTCTTTTTTTTATTTCCTCTTTGACCAGGTAGTTGTTAAGTAGTGTACCATTGAGCTTCCACCTTTTGAGACTATTACTAACCTTTTGTTGATTGTTAAGTGTTAGTTTAATTCCATTGTGGTCTGAGAAGATGCTTGTGATGATTTCAATGCTCTTGAATTTGCTGATGCTGTCTTTCTGGCCTAACATATGGTCTATCCTTGAGAATGACCCATGTGGACTTGAGCAAAATATTTATTCCAATTTCTTGGGATAAATGACTCTGAAAATGTCTAATAATTCTAGTTTATCTATCTTCTCATTTAGCTCCCTCATGTCTTTATTGATTTTCTGCCTGAATGATCTTTTAAGTTGAGAGAGGAGGGTGTTGAAGTCCCCTACTATGACTGTGTTGCTGTTAATATGTTGCTGTAGCTCTTTCAGTAGATGTTTGATATATTTAGATGGCTTCTCAATGGGTGCATAGATGTTAATAATTGTTAAGTCCTCTTGATTGACTGATCCTCTGAACATTAAGTAGTGTTCATCCCTACCTTTTAAATTTTATTTATTTTAAAGTCTATTGTGTCAGATATGAGAATAGCTGTTCCTGCCCCTTTTTGCAGGCCATTAACTTGTATTATAGTTTTCCATCCTTTCACTTTGAGTCTGTGTTTGTCTTGTTGAATCAGGTGGGTTTCCTGTAGACAGCATACTGTTGGGTTGTGTTTTCTGATCCATCTTCCTACTCTGTGTCTTTTAATAGGTATATTCAGGCCATTGACATTTATTGATATCATAGATTGAAAATATTTAAATGCCATCCTTATAGTTTTAGAGTGTGCTGATAGATGGCATATTTATGGTGGTCTGACTGTTTATAGGAGAAATTTCAGAACTTCTTTCAGGGCAGGCTTGGTGATAGTTGATTCTTTCAACTGTTGCTTGCCTGAGAAAGTTTTTATGCCTCCATCTAGTCTGAATGACAGTCTAGTAGGATATGGTAGTCTTGATTGAAAGCCTTTCTCATTGAGCAGTTGATATATATATGTTGCCATTCTCTTATGGCCTGTAGTGTTTGTATGGAGAAGTTGCTGCTAATCTTATGGGCTTTACACTGTAGGTGATTCTTTTATTTTTCTCTTGTAGCCTTCAGGATCTTTTCTTTATATTTATTTCTTTCTATTCTCTATATGATGTGTCTTTGTGTCTTTAAGTCTGGGTTAATTCTGTTTGGGATTCTCTGGGCTTCTTGAACCTTTATGTCTTTTATGTTGTCTAGACTCAAGAAGTTCTCAGCTATTAGGAGCTGAAGAATGCTTTCTTCCCCTCCCTCTCTTTCTTTCTCTGTTAAACCAAAAATGCATATATTATTTCTTTTGAAGTCATCCTCTAGGTCTCTGTTGTTGTTTTCAGTATCTCTTAATCTCTTTTTGAGACCTCTTAGTTCTTTTGTAGTTGTCTCTAATTTATCCTCGATCTCGCTAATTCTGTCTTCAGCCACATTTATTCTATTCTCTCTCCCCTCTACTGTTTTCTGGAGTTCATCTGTTTTGTTATCCTGTTCTGAAACTGTTTTTGTTTGTTCAGCTAGCTGTGTTCTTAGCTCAGCTATTTCAGCTTTCAGCTCTTTAATAACCTTGAGATAATTAGTGTTTTCTTCCAGAGTCTCATTTGTTGTTTTTGCATTTCTGATGACAATTCTTTCAAACTCTTTACTTACTCCTGTGATTATTTCCTTAACTAGTGTCTGGATGTTGACCTCATTATTTTGTGCTTCAACCTTTGGGGAGATTTTAGCTGGACTCTTATCCTAGTTCATGAGTGCATAACTTTTGAAGAAAAAACAATAGAAGACAATAAAATCACAGAAGTTGAGGCCACATTTTCTACGTATGGGATATATTGGTGATCTTTCATTATGGCAAGTGTAATTACTTAAGGCTACTAATATTAATGTTTTAACAACCCTTGATTTATTTAAATAACAGGAGGTTATACTAAAGTGCTTTTAATATCATGTAGGAAAATAATTTAAATATTTCATATTTTTTTCTACTTAACTTAGTTAGCCCATCATTTTTAATTTTATTAATAAGTAATGGTTCAATGCCCTGCATATAATATATAATTTACTAGCTTTCTTGACAATATTCTACTTTGCTGCATTTATTTAATTGTTGCTTCTTGAAACACTAAAAGGATACATTGCTAAGGTTATTAAAGATGCAAAATAGACATTATAAGAAATCTATTGTTCTGTATTTAATTTCATAGAGCAGCTGGACTACATGGTATTATATTGTACCATATTTTAAAAATCCTACATACTCCAGCAACCTCCATAAATTTACAGAATTTGGATTGATCTAAATATTCCTTTATAATGCCAACATGACATATATGTCTACATAGAACCATGACAAGAATCAGAGTGATAGCTCATTAAATAGAACACATTCCTTGCCATGGATGTGACCTATGTTTAAGCCCTGGAACTAAGACTCTCTCTCTCTCCCTCTCTCTCTCTCTCTCTCTCTGTCTCTCCTCCCTGGATCCCAAAAAGTGGCCCAGACATGAACATGTGGGAGTTCCTGGTTATACATAAAAATAGGAAGAACAGGAAATACTAAAAGCATTTTTTCAATGTGTAAATCCTACACTTTTAAGATGTTCAAATTGTGGAAAATGTTTAAAAAACAGATATTGCGTGTTTATATTTAAAGACATACCTTTTTTTCTTTTTTGAATGCTTATTTACTTAATATGTATTCATTTAATATAGAAACAGAGAGAAATTGAGGGGGAGGGAGGAGATAATGAAGAAAAGAGAAAGAGATACTCCTATAGCGCCCCTTCATCACTTTTGAAGATACTCCCCCCCTGCAGGCAAGGAATTATCTTTTATGTAGAGGATGGAGAAGGAGGGGGAGAGGGGAATGGAAAAAGGAAGGAAGAGAAATCAGGAAAACGAGAGAGAGAAAAGTATGGAGAGAGGGAGGGGAAGCATACCACTCTGTTGCTTGTGGTACAAAATGGAACCTGGTGGTTACCCATCAAAGCTTGTGCTCTACCTGATAATCCAACTCCCCAGAAAAAAAATGTATATATATATATATATATATATATGCATATTTTTTATTCATTTATTTTGGATGTAGATAGAACTTGAGAGGGAAGAGAGAAACACCTTCTGCACTGTTTCTTCACTCGTGAAGCTTCCCTTCATCAGGTGGAAATGGGGGGCTTGAACCCAGGTCTTTGTGTACTATAACATGTGTGCTCAACCAGGTGTGCCTCTACTAAGTCCCCAGTATTAAATTTCTGTTGTGACATTGCAGCCAAATGGTTAAAGGTTTGAGTCTTCAAAATATAAATTAATATATAATTTTAAAATGTTCAAGCTTCACACTCATTGATGTTATATTGCTAGGAACTATTGAACACACATGCACATGTATCCATAAGTTAGGGGAAAATATGTACCTTAAGGTAAAAGAACATAATAGTCTGCAGTGACTCAATAAGTGCAGGGAGCAAGTAGAAAGACCTAAAAAAGACACCATAAAGTATTTAATCAAATATTTTCTACTTAGACCAATATACCCTCCACACCTACTTCCTATTTCACTTCCCCTAATCAGTCTATGTCTAACCCTGTCATAAAAAGTAAGAACTAAAAAATCTGGATAAGGGTAAGAGACCAGCATACTTTAGTGATAGCCCATTTGGTTCACCCTATCATCCGGGGAATCCTTGAATTCCCACACAGATATGATGGACTTAGACCTCTAACAGATCTCTCTCTCTCTACCATCACAGGTCGTCTCCATCAGGAACAACATCATAAACCTTCCTGTGGACCTCTACAGAACCTTGTCCTTAGTGTAGAACAATAATGGTCAAAACTGCTCATTCTCTGAAGGGAGGCTGGAGTCAACATCCTCTACCACACAGGGAAGATTGGTCCTGAATGAGTGCAGCCTAGAATGTTCCTAGCTGTGACCAAGGACTTTGAGCTCCGACTGACAGGGACTCAGAGGTTACACAGGCTCCTATGCTAAATGTGATTACACATGGGCCCTAGGTCAGATCGATGGGGTTCACAGTTAATGGTATTTATAGTCTTTCCTGATATTTGGGAGTTACTCTCTGCTTTGATCCAGCTTTCTAGTTCTATTCTCAACTCTGATATCATCTTCCCAACAATACTTTTTAGCCAATATGCATGTTAATTGTTGGACTCAAGCAAAAATTAGTAAAGTTATGAGCTCCTTGGAATATACCCAAAATAAATTTCCTAGCTTCTTTCAACATGAAGGTCCCAAATTTCATCTGCTATACTCTTACCTTTAGGTTCCTGTTTTATAAACAATTTTTCTGCTTTATATATTAATGATATAAAGCAGATACCATGTTACAGATGCTAACATGACTTCCCTGGGCAGATGACAACACCAGTGTGCCCTGGAACCCCACCTCCTTAGAGCCCTACCACACCAGGGAAAGATAGAAACAGGATGGGAGTATGGATTTTCCTGTCAATATCCATATTCACAGGAAAAGTAATTGCAGAAGCCATACCTCCTACCTTCTGCACTGCATAAAGAATTTTGGTCCATGCCCCCAGAGGGATAAAAAGTAGGGAAGATTCCAATGGAAGAGAGGGGATACAGAACTCTAGTAGTGGGATGTGCATGAAATTGTACCCCTCTTATCCCACAATCTTGTCAACCATTATTAAATCACTAATAAAAAATAAAAATAAATTAATTTGCCTTATAAATTGAAAAAAAACTACTAAAAAAGTTTCAGGTTTTATCAGCCACCAATATGTTTTTCCTTATTTCTATTTATATGTAAACTTGAGAACAAATGTCCAATTACATGTACTACAAGTCATACACCTTGTTCATCTGGGATATAGGCAACATAACAGCACATATGTTCAGAATTTCACTGGAAAGGGAGTTGTAAATATGGCAATCAGGCTATAAATGTGCTGCTAAAACTTTTGATTTTATTTTCACAGACAGAGTAGCCATTTGGGTGCTGCCAGGGAAGCCCTTTTATTCTGTATCTGTAGAGAAAGTAATCTGATCTGAGTAAAATTTTTCCAATTCCTCTTCCCTTCAAAAAAAAAAAAAAAGACATGGTTGGGGGATCAGGTGGTGACATACATACTTTGAAGCTCAAGGATACACGTAAGGATTCCAGTTCCAGCCCCCAGTTCCCCAACTGCAATGGAGAGTCACTTCACAAGTGGTGAAGCAGGTGTACAGGTGTCTGTCTTCCTCTCTCCCTCTATACCATCCCCTCCTCTCTCAATTTCTCTTTGTCTTATCCAATAAAATGGAGAAAGAGGCTGCCAGGAGCAGTGGATTCAAAGTGCTGGCATTGAGCCCCAGCAGAATCCTGGAGAAAAAAAAACAACACAGGTAGTACTTATAGAATTTTAAAGTCTGGGATCAAATGGCTGATTATAAATCTTTCACTATGTGGACATTATTTGAATTCAGAAAAATTGATGACATTACACATTAGTCAAAATTGTAAGCAGAGGGTCTTAAAGCAAGTCATATTAAGTAAAATGTTGCTTGGTAAGACCTCGTTGTCCTGGTAACTATTATAAATTGTTATAGTAAATAAATATACTTTTAGAAATCAAATGAAACAAAAAATGAAACCATGTATATGGTGTATAGGAAACCCTATCCTTAATGAAGCCCAACAACTAAACCAAATTCATGCGGATGACCCCAATTTTCACTATTTGAAAGTCTTTACCCCTACACTGCCAGCTTCCACTTTAAAGATGACACTTTTTTTTAATTAGTGATTTAATAATGATCAAAAGATTATGGATTGAGAAGGGTACAATTCCACACAACTCCCACCACCAGAGGTCCATATTCCATTTGCTCCATTGAAATCTTTCCTGTTCTTTATCCCTCTAGGAGCATGGACCCAGAATCATTATAGGAATGCAGAAGGTGGAAGGTCTGGCTTCTGTAATTAATTCTCCATTGGACATGGGCATTGGTAGGTCGATCCATACTCCCTGCCTACTTCTATCTTTCCCTAGTGGGGCAGGAATCTGGAGAGATAGGATTCCAGGGTACATTGGTGAGGTTGTCTGCCCAGGGAAGTCAGATTGACATCATGATAGCATCTGCAATTTGGTGGCTGAAAAGCATTAAGATGTAAAGAAGAAAAAAAATGTTTAATAATCAGAAACCTAAAGGTAAGAATATAAGCAGATGATATTTGGGGTCTTCAAGTTGCAAGAAGAATTTCAAGGAGCCCATGACTTTACTAATTTTTGCCTAACACTGATAGCATGCAAGTGGGGTCAAAGTATTAACTAGGAGGGTGGGATTAGGGTTGGGAATAGGATCAGAAAGCTGGATCAAGCGGAGAGTAGATCCCAAATAAGGGATAAGTGTATAAATACTGTTACCTGTAAATCTCATTGATCTGATCTAGGGCCCATGTCCGTTCGTATTCAGCCCAGGAGCCTGTGTAACCTCTGTATCCCTGTCAGTGTGAGCTCACATCCCATGGTCATACCTTTTTTTTATTTTTTATTTAAGAAAGGATTAATTAACAAAACCATAGGGTAGGAGGCATACAACTCCACACAATTCCCACCACCCAATCTCCATATCCCACCCCTCCCCTGATAGCTTTCCCACTCTCTATCCCTCTGGGAGCATGGACCCAGGGACATTGTGGGTTGTAGAAGGTGGAAGGTCTGGCTTCTGTAATTGCTTCCCCGCTGAACATGGACATTGACTGGTCGGTCCATACTCCCAGTCTGCCTCTCTCTTTCCCTAGTAGGGTGGGTCTCTGGGGGAGTGGAGCTCCAGGACACATTGGTGGGGTCTTCAGTCCAGGAAAGCCTGGCCGGCATCCTGATAGCATCTGGAACCTGGTGACTGAAAAGAGAGTTAACATACAAAGCCAAACAAATTGTTGAGCAATCATGGACCCAAAACTTGGAATAGTGGAGAGGAAGTGTTAGGGGGATACTTAATGCATACTCTAGTGTACTTCTGCTTTCAGGTATATATTTTGCAGTAGTTTATGGATACGTGTGAACATATGCTCTCTCTCACAGAACCTGGTCTATATCTAGGTTTTGGGACTTTGTTAGAAAGTGAACCATCTGGGATGGAATTAGAGTATACTATGAAAGGAAAGGTCTCACCCGAGTAATAAAGCTGAAGGGTTGTCATTCCACACGTGAAGTCTCTGGACACAGTCTGAAGTGAAGCATGTTGAGGTGGCAATCGTTGTGTTGATTAGGTTGTGATCGGCAGATGCAATATTATTTGATATGGATTGGGAGAGGCATATGCGAAAGTGGGCCATTTCCAAGGGTTCCAGGACTGGGGGAAGTAGAGGCTCTATAGTGAAGATGTGAGGTTCCTGCTGTCTTAGGGTTCCAAAAGACAATCGATAGTTAATGTTATCTTCACATTATTTGATAATTGGGTTAACTTTGAAAAGTCCTTTTGTTAGGGTTTGCTGTACAGTACCCAGTATCATGTATATAGCTGTGCTATTGGTTGCTTCTGATCTATTTGATCTAGGCTTTTGAGAGAGTCTGCATATCAATTACACAGCCTATATATTAAAAACATTCAGTCTGTGTTTTAAAAACCTTCGAGACATACAATTAATTTTCCTCCTCTCATATTAATTAACTAGTGATTTATATGACTACATTTTACTAGGAGTGCACATAAACACCATTCCCACCACCAAAAGACTGTGACCCATCCCTCCCACCCACTCCCACACCCCACTGGCCCAGGAAGCTGCATGTCTACCCCTCACCACAGGGTTTTTACTTTGGTGCTCTACTTACAATTTGGTCAGGTCCTGCTTTTAGTTTCCCTTTCAGATCTCCTTAGTCAACTTTTGTTGATGAGTGGGATCATCATCTTTATCTTTATCATCTTTATCTTTATCTTTCTGATAAAGATAAACTCATCTTTATCTTTCTGACTTAGCTCACTTAACATAATTCCTTCTAGCTCTGTCCAAGATGGGACAGAGAAGGTGGGTTCATTGTTCTTGATAGCTGCATAGTGAATATATACTACTGTGTATATATACTGCATAGTGTATATATACCCATTGTGTATATATACCACAGCTTTCTCAGCCACTCATCTGTTGTTGGGCACCTGGGTTGCTTCCAGGTTTTAGCTATTATGAATTGTGCTGCTATGAACATAGGAGTACACACCTCTTTTTGGTTGGGTGTTATGGAGTCCTTGGGGTATAACCTCAGGAGAGGAATTACTGGATCATATGGAAGGTCCATGTCTAGCCTTCTGAGAGTTTTCCAGATTGCTCTCCACAGAGGCTGGACCAATTTACATTCCCACCAGCAATGTAAAAGGGTTCCTCTGTCCTCACAACCTATCCAGCATTTGTTGCTGCTATCCTTTTTGATGTATGCCATTCTTACAGGAGTGAGGTGGTATCTTAGTGTTGTCTTAATTTGCATTTCTCTGACAATCAGTGACCTAGAGCAGTTTTTCATATGTTTGTTAGCCTTTTGGATCTCCTCTGTACTGAATGTTTTGTTCATATCCTGTGCCCATTTTTGGATGGGGTCATTTGCTTTTTTGGTGTTAAGTTTGCTGTGCTCTTTATATATTTTGGTGATTAGTTTCTTTTTTTTAATACTTATTTTATTTATTTATTCTCTTTTGTTGCCCTTGTTGTTTTATTGTTGTAGTTATTATGTTGTTGTCATTGTTGGATAGGACAGAGAGAAATGGAGAGAGGAGGGGAAGACAGAGAGGAGGAGAGAAAGATAGACACCTGCAGACCGGCTTCACCGCCTGTGAAGTGACTCCCCTGCAGGTGGGGAGCTGGGGTCTGAACCCGGATGCTTATGCCGGTCCTTGTGCTTTGCACTACCTGCGCTTAACCTGCTGCGCTACAGCTTGACTCCCCGGTGATTAGTTTCTTGTCTGATGCATGGCATGTGAAGATCTTCTCCCATTCTGTGAGGGGTCTCTCTGTTTGTTTAATAGTTTCTTTGGATGTGAAGAAGCTTTTCAATTTGATGTAGTCCCATTGGTTTGTTTCTGCTTTAGTCTTCCTTGCAATTGGGTTTGATTCATCAAAGATGTCCATGAGGTGTAGGTGGGAAAGTGTTTTACCAATGTTTTCCTCTAAGTGTTTGTTTCTGGTCTGACATTGACGTCTTTGATCCATTTGGAGTTGATTTTTGTTTCTGGTGAGATAAAGTGGTTCAATTTCATTCTTCTGCATGTTGCAACCCAGTTTTCCCAGCACCATTTATTGAAGAGAGCCTCCTTTTTCCATTTAGTCCTTTGGGCCCCCTTATCAAAGATTAAATGTCCATCGGTGTGTGGATTTATTTCTGGGCTTTCAATTCTGTTCCACTGGTCTGTGTGCCTTTTTTGTTCCAGTACCATGCTGTTTTGATGATGATGGCTTTATAATATATTTTTAGATCTGGACGTGTGATGCCTCCATTTCTGTTTCTTTTCCTCAACATGGTTTTGACAATTCTAGGTGTTTTCAGGTTCCAGATAAATGATTGTAGTGTTTGTTCTCTTCAAGAAGCTTGGTGGAACTTTGATGGGTATTGCATTAAATTTGTATATGGCTCTGGGGAGAATATTCATTTTGATGATATTTATTATTTTTTTTCTACTTGTGTTTTCTCTTCTGATCTTGTTTTTGTTTTCTTTTCTTTTCTTTTTTTTTTTTATTTAAGAAAGGATTAATTAACAAAACCATAGGGTAGGAGGGGTAAACTCCACACAATTCCCACCACCCAATATCCATATCCCCCCCCTCCCCTGATAGCTTTCCCATTTCTATCCCTCTGGGAGCATGGACCTAGGGTCATTGTGGGTTGCTGAAGGTAGAAGGTCTGGCTTCTGTAATTGCTTCCCCGCTGAACATGGACGTTGACTGGTCGGTCCATACTCCCAGTCTGCCTCTCTCTTTCCCTAGTAGGGTGTGTCTCTGGGGGAGCTGAGCTCCAGGACACATTGGTGGGGTCTTCAATTCAGGGAAGTCTGGTCTGCATCCTGATGGCATCTGGAACCTGGTGACTGAAAAGAGAGTTAACATACAAAGCCAAACAAATTGTTGAGCAATCGTGGACCCAAAGCTTGGAATAGTGGAGAGGAAGTGTTAGGGGGATACTTAATGCATACTCTAGTGTACTTCTGCTTTCAGGTATATATTTTGCAGTAGTTTATGGATACGTCTGAACATATGCTCTCTCTCAAGGTGTATACCTAGGTTTTGGGACTTTGTTAGAAAGTGAACCACCTGAGATGAAATTTGAGTATACTATGAAAGGAAAGGTCTCACCCGAGTAATGAAGCTGAAGGGTTGTCATTCCACACGTGAAGTCTCTGGACACAGTCTGAAATGAAGCATGTTGAGGTGGCAATCGTTGTGTTGATTAGGTTGTGATCGGCAGATGCAATATTATTTGATGTGGATTGGGAGAGGCATATGCGAAAGTGGGCCCTATCCAAGGTTTCCTGGACTCAGGGAAGTAGGGGCTCTATAGTGGAGATGTGAGGTTCCTGCTGTCTTAGGGTTCCAAAAGACAATCGATAGTTAATATTATCGTCACATTATTTGGTAGTTGGGTTAACTTTGAAAAGTCCTTTTGTTAGGGTTTGCTGTACAGTACCCAGTATCTTGTATATAGATGTGCTATTGGATGCTTCTGATCTACTTGGTCTAGGCTTTGAGAGAGTCTGCATATCAAATACACAGCCTATATATTAAAAAGATTCAGTTTGTGTTTTAAAAACTTTGAGACATACAATTGATTTTCCCCCTCTCATATAAATTAACTACTGATTTATATGTCTACATTTTGCTAGGAGTGTACATAAACACCATTCCCACCACCAAAAGACTGTGACCCATCCCTCCCACCCACTCCCATACCCTACTGGCCCAGGAAGCTGCATGTCTACCCCTCACCACAGAGTTTTTACTTTGGTGCCCTACTTACAATTTGGTCAGGTCCTGCTTTTAGTTTCCCTTTCAGATCTCCTTACTCAACTTCTGTTGATGAGTGGAATCATCCCATAGTCATCTTTATCTTTTTGACTTAGCTCACTTAACATAATTCCTTCTAGCTCTGTCCAAGATGGGTCAGAGAAGGTGGGTTCATTGTTCTTGATAGCTGCATAGTATTCCATTGTGTATATATACCACAGCTTTCTCAGCCACTCATCTGTTGTTGGGCACCTGGGTTGCTTCCAGGTTTTAGCTATTATGAATTGTGCTGCTATGAACATAGAAGTACACACCTGTTTTTGGTTGGGTGTTATGGGGTCCTTGGGGTATAACCTCAGGAGAGGAATTACTGGATCATATGGAAAGTCCATATCTAGCCTTCTGAGAGTTTTCCAGATTGCTCTCCACAGAGGCTGAACCAATTTACATTCCCAACAGCAATGTAAAAGGGTTCCTCTGTCCTCACAACCTATCCAGCATTTGTTGCTGCTATCCTTTTTGATGTATGCCATTCTTACAGGAGTGAGGTGGTATCTTAGTGTTGTCTTAATTTGCATTTCTCTGACAATCAGTGACCTAGAGCAGTTTTTCATATGTTTGTTAGCCTTTTGGATCTCCTCTGTACTGAATGTTTTGTTCATATCCTCTGCCCATTTTTGGATGGGGTCATTTGCTTTTTTGGTGCGATGATATTTATTCTTCCAATCCATGAGCATGGGATATCTTTCCATTTCTTGGTATCATTTTCTATTTCCTTGAGTAGCAACTCATCGTTTTCAGTATAGAAGTCTTTCACGTCTTTGTTCAACTTTATTCCTAGGTATTAGATTGATTTTGCTTAAAAAGTAAATGAGAGTGATTTCAGGATTTCTTCTTCTTCAGATTTAGTGTTTGCATACAGAAATGCCACTGATTTTTCTATATTGATTTTGTAGCCTGATACCTTGCTATATTGCCTAATAACTTCCAGGAGTTTTCTGCTGGATTCTTTAGGTCTTTCTATGTATACTACTATATTATCTGCAAATAGTGAGAGCTTGACTTCTTCCCTTCCAATCTGTATTCCTTTGATTTCTTTCTCTTGCCTGATTGCTATGGCAAGAACTTCCAATACTATGTTGAAAAGTAACGGTGACAGTGGACAGCCCTGTCTAGTCCCGGATCTGAGGGGGAATGCTTTCAGCTTCTGTCCATTGAGTATGATGTTGGCTGTAGGTCTGCTATATATAGACTCCACTATCTTAAGGAATTTCCCATCTATTCCCATTTTTTGTAGAGTTTTGAGCATGAATTGGTGTTGGATTTTGTCAAAGGCTTTCTCTGCATCTATTGAGATAATCATGTGGTTTTTGGCTTTGCTATTATTGATGTGGTGAATGACATTGATTGACTTACGGATGTTGAACCAACCTTGCATTCCTGGGATGAATCCCACTTGGTCGTGATGAACAATCTTTTTGATATGTTGCTGTATCCAGTTGGCCAAGATCTTGTTTAATATTTTGGCATCTATGTTCATCAAAGATATTGGTCTGTAGTTTTCCTTTTTTGTTCTGTCCCTATCAGCTTTTGGTATCAGGGTGATGTTGGCTTCATAGCAGGTAGAAGGGAGTATTCCTGTTTCTTCAATCTTATGGAAAAGCTTAAGAAGTATGGGTACTTACTGTTTCCTGAAAGTTTTGTAGAATTCATTTGTGAAGCCATCTGGTCCAGGACTTTTGTTGTTGGGGAGGTTTTTAATAACGGTTTCAATTTCTTTGTCTGTGATTGGTGCATTTAGACTTTGTAGTTCTTCTTGGTTCAGTTTTGGAAGGGCATATGCTTCTAGGAATTGTTCCATTTCTTCCAGATTCTCTAGCTTGGTGGTGTATACTTCTTTATAGAAGTTTCACAGGTTCTCTGGATTTCTGTGTGATAGCTCCTCCATCGTTTACAATTCTATTAATTTGAGTCTTCTCTCTTTTTTATTTGGTGAGTCTGGCTAGGGGGTTGTCAATTTTGTTTAATCTTTCAAAGAACCAACATTTGGCTTCATTGATCTTTTGTATGGTTCTTTTATTTCAATATTGTTTATTTCTGCTCTAAGTTTAGTGATTTCTGTCCTTCTGGTTGCTTTAGGGTTCCTTTGTTCCTCTTCCTCTAAGTCCTTGAGGTGGGCTGTAAGGTCGTTCATTGAGCTTTTTCTTGGTGTTTAATATGTGATTGTATGGCTATAATTTTCCCTCTCAGTACTGCTTTAGCTGTGTCCCAAATATTTTGATAGGTTGTGTCTTCATTTTAATTAGTTTCCAGGAACATTTGAATTTCCTGCTTGAGTGAATCTCTGATCCAGTGGTTCTTAAGGAGTATATTGTTTAGTTTCCAAATTCTGAGACTTTCAATAATTTTCTGTTTGTTGTTAAATGTTAGTTTTACTTCATTGTGGTCTGAGAAGATACTTGGGATGATTTTGATGCTCTTGAATCTATTAATGCTGTCTTTGTGGCCTAACATGTGGTCTATCCTTGAGTATGTGTTATGTGGATTTGAAAAGAAGGTGTATTCCAGTTTTGGTGGGTGAAGAACGCTGAAAATATCCAAGAGGTCTAGTCTGTCAATCTCTTCTTTCAATTCTCTTGTATCTTTGTTGGTTCTCTGCTTTGTTGATCTGTCTAAGTGTGAGAGTAGGGTATTGAAGTCTCCCACTATTATTGTATTACTATGCTAGGGCACATTCTAAGCTGCACTCATTTCAGGGCAAGTCTTCCTTGAGTGCCAGAGGATGGTGACCCAACCTCACTACATAGTGGGGTGATTAAAGATGACTCTTAAAGACCTTCCAATTGAAATTAGAGGTTCTACTAATGAGCACAAACCTTGTTGATATGCAAATTTGGTTCAAATCGGACTTTTCATAATGCTAAGATAAAGAAATCTGCCCACCACAGAGCAGACACAAATGCCAAGTTCTAAAGTCACCTGGTTAAGTGCTCACACTATAATGCACAAGGACGCAGGTTCAAGCCCTTGGTTCCCACCTGCAGGGGGAAAGCTTAACCAGGTGTGCCACCACCTGGCTCCTATATACTGAATTTTCTTCTCCTGCTTCATCCCTTCGTAGACCAGTAACCCTCAATATTCTATTTGATGCCACCTGTGTGAAGGCTTATAGCCCAATATATTATATTAAGGAATAAAAACAAATTGATAAATTATTAACCCACTGAGTGTTAAATTATCTGATTGGGGAGCCAGACAGTACTGCACCAGGTTAAGCAAACATGGCGAAAAGGCCAGGACCTGCGTAAGGATCCTGGTTCAAAACATTGGCTCCCCACCTGCAGTGAAGCAGGTCTATCTCTCCTCTTCTCTGTCCTTCCCTCCTCTCTTGGTTCTTCTGTGTCCTATCCAACAACAAGACCAACAATAACCATAGAGATAACAATAATAACAACAAGGGCAAAAAGGGCAACAAAATGGGGGGAAATGGCCTCCAGGAGCAACGTTTTCATAGTGTAGGCATCGAGCCCCAGTGATAACCATAGAGAAAAAATATATATATCTGGTTCTCCTTGAGGAAGCACTTTCTATATGCAGGTCATTTCCTCCAATCTCCCTATTCCATTTCATAGTCTTTTTTGCTGTCTATCCTCTCTGTGACCCTCTGAGACTAATCATGCTTATCAGTGAGCTCTGAATTATAGAGAAAAACAACAAAAAAGTGAAATCTACTTATTTTTGTTATATTGAGTTAAAAGACAAACACCCTTGACTATCAAAGGTTGCAAAGAACTCATTTGTTTAATAGATTGCTTTACATAATATATAATCTTATTTTCCAATCTGTCTTCAGTGGTCTGCACTGTAAGAAAAAGAAACAGACATTACTGAAGTTGTCTTGAGACAATGAAAAATAAAGTGCACTTTTAAAAATTAAAGTTCAGGGGCCTGGCAGTGGTACATAAGATAGAGCACATGCATCATAGCGCTTAAGGAACTGGCTTAAAGATAAGGCCTTTCCCTGCCCATCACATGAGTAGTGAGGTAGTGCTGTAGGTGTCCTTTCCTTTTCACTTTCTGTCTTCCACTTTCTTCTTATTTTCTTTCTGTCTCTATAGAAAAGGAAAACAAAAGAAAGAAATGATCTCTGGAAGCAGAGGAGTTAAGCAGGCAGTGAGACCCAGTAATAACACTGATGCAGCGATTAAAATAAATAAATCAAACTAAAAAAAGGATACCTTTGAACAAGGCTGTGCTGCATCTGGTTCAACACACACAACACAGTACTCGAGGGCCCGGGATTCAAAGCCCTGGTCCCCATCTGCAGGAGGAAAGCTTCATGAGTGGTGAAATAGGGCTGCAGATGTCTCACTGTCTCTTTCCCTCTCTCTCCCACCCCTCTCAATTCTTCTCTGTCTCTATCCAATAATAAATAAATTAAATTAAAAAATATATATTACAAATTTTAGCTCAATATAATTACTGTTTCATACAGCACAGAGCTTCTTATAGTGTGGACCCGGGCCAATAGCATAATTTGTATTTTTAATGCAAATTTTGGTTGCTAGTCCAGATTATTAATGCAGAAACTTGGATCCAGAAATTTGTGTTTCAACAATTATTCTAGATGATTTTATATACTAAATATTGAGAAGCATTGCCATAACTTAGTTTTACAATTAAAGTTTGGGAATAAGTTAGCAATTACTTTACTGAAGGTTTATCCGTACTTGCAGAACTTCCAAAGCCAGTTTCATGCAGATTTCTTATCTGTGATTTTACATGCAAATCAAAGCTATTTTAAACATTCATTTAGGATTTTACTCCCCCCCCCTTTTATTTTTGCCACCAGGGTTATGGATTATCATCAGTGCCTTGATAACTTTACCATTCTCCAGAAGCCTTTCTTTCTTTCTTCCTTCCTCCCTCCCTCCCTCCCTCCCTATCTATCTATCTATCTATCTATCATCTATCTATCTTTCTTATAATGAAAGAGGGAGAGAAAGAGAAAAGGAAGAAGGGGGAAGGGAGTGAGAAGTAGAGACAATTGCAGCAGTTCTCCAACACTCATGAAAATTCCCAGGGCTGGATGGTAGCACACCGGGTTGAGCACACGTTATAACGCGAAAGGACCGTGGTTCGAGCACCCAGTCCGCACCTGCAGGGGGAAAGCTTTACAAGTGGTGAAGCAGGGCTGCAGGTGTCTCTCTACCTCTCTCCTTCTCTATCTCCCCCTTCCTTCTCAAATTATGGTTGTCTTTATCCAATAAATAAATAAAGATAATTTAAAAAAACAAGAAAATCCCTGCTTACTCCATAACTTTTGGAAGGGTGTTTGTTCCCAGATCATTACACCTGGTAAACTGTGACCTCTACCAAGAGCACCACCTTTATGATACTCTTTTATTCGTTTGTTTGTTTTTGTTTCTAGACCAGAGAGAGTACTACTCAGCTCTGGTTTGTGGCCATGCTGGGGATTGAATTTGAGACTTCAGAGCCTCAGGCATGAAAGTCTTTTTGCATAACCAGCTTCTTTTCTGATACTTAGAAAGGATTTCATTTTGTCTTTTCTGCATAAAAATGCTTATTTGGCCTAATATAATCTGATAATATGGAAGAATAATATAAGAGTATAAATCCATTAAGCATGAGATTAAACTTCTTGGATACCTTTGTAAACACTGGGAACGACAGGAATGCTGAAAGAATGACAAGACTTTTCAGTTCTCATTCTACAAGCCCAATCACTTAAAACAATTGGTAAAATAAATACTGGTTTCTTACTGCAGGAGTAGTCTACCGAATCAAAGTTCAAAGATATAGCTAGATAATTTTTACTATTAATATGTATTTTTAATTCCCATACCCAATAAAAATATTAGGCCTAATGGGTAGCGGGAGATGTATACTCATGTGGGCAATTTATAAATTAATTCTGTTGAGATTATTCAGTATGAATATTGACAGATTAATTTATACAATTGTTTTACATAGAAAATATTTAAGATCTCATGCTACTTAAAATGAATTTTTACTTTGGAGTAGGGCATCAAAGTAAAAATCTTTGGGTAGAAGTTGAGAGTAGATGGTCAGCTTCACTGGGGGGGGTGAGGGAGTGGGATGGGACATAGTCCTTTGGTGGTGGGAATGGTGTTGATGTACACTCCTATTAACTTGTAGTCTCATAAATCACTATTTAATTAATATGATAGGGGAAAATTGATTGAATGTCTCAAACTTTTTAATGTAGACCATAGGCTGAAATACGTTCCTTCAATCTAAGCACTTAAGATTTCAAATTGATAATCATATTGAATTTTAGCAGTGGGATCAAATTATTAATACATTTCTAATAATGACTTGTTCTTTGAAATGTTGACTCTCCTAAAAGCTTAGACCAGGGAGAACAGAAGTAACTAGTGGTGTTACTTTATAAGATACAACCATATATATATATGCCTGTGTCTTATATATATATATACCTATGTATATATATCATCAAATGACATAATTATGGTATGGTTGTGTATGATACAGCAAATCCTAACAGTGGGATTATCAAAGTTAATCCAATTTCCAAATAATTTGATTATAGCAATAACTATCTATTGCCTTCTTAAACCCTAAGACAGCAGGAACCTCCCACTTCCTCTATAAAGCCCCCCAATCCTAGATCCTATAGGGTGGGGCTCACTTTCCTGCATGCTTCTCTCAGTTCATACCAACTGACACTGCATCTGCTGATCCCAACTTATTAAATGCAAAGAGTACCACATCGGCTTCAGAATGTGTCCAGAGACATCAGACATGGAATGTCAGCCCTCCAGCCTCATTACTTGGGTGAGATCTTTACTTTCTCAAAAAACTCCTTAATTCCATTTTGGGTGGTCCACTACCTAACAAAGCCCCCAAACCTAGAAATAGACTAGGTTCCATGAGATAGGGCATATGTACACATATATACATAAATTAGGGCAAAATATATACCTGAAAGCAAAAGTGCACAATAGTTTACAGTGAGTCAATAAATGAAGCAAGCAGGTAGAAAGACCTAAAAAGACACCATAAATTACCTAATGAAAATGAGGTTTTACTTTTGTCAAGCTTTCACCTTCAAAGAAATGGTATGCAGTGTCATGTTGGAATTAAGTCAAGTGTGTAAAACTGCAAAGTATGACTCAATATTCTACAGTAATGCCAACTGAAACAAATACAGATGCTGGGTGTAGATAGTATAATTGCTATGCAAAAAGACTCTCATGCTTGAGTTTACACAGTCCCAGGTTTAATCCATTGCACCACCAAGGGCCAGAGCTAAGCAGTGATCTGGTTTTAAAAAAAATGCTACCCAGAGGTTTACTATTCACAGTGCAGGTCTAGCTTCATGGGTGGGAGAGAAACAACAGAGACTCATGGCTGAGCTGGGAAAGCAGTTCAGTCTTTATTGATGAAGAATGCAGTGCAAGCTATCTAATCTAATCACAATCCTGTCCTATATATCTCCTGAGGTGGAAGTGTCAGGTCAGAAGAGGATGTAGGTAGGAAAGGGGGTGGGAAGAAGGAAAACTTGCATGAACCAGTGGGAATTAAACCAGTGCAAACAAAACAGTGATTATGTAAATAGACCACAGCGTCAAGCAGTGCAACAGAAGGGGTCTTAGAAGCAGAATTTAGAAGCAGACCAACTTCACAGGTACATCATGTGTGCACACAAGTATTTTTAAAGACCTCAAACTGCATCTACTTCTTAGAGTGTTCACTGTCAAGCTCTTTATAGATCTGTACTTTATAGTTCTGAAAGTAGGCCTTGGGTGCTTAGAGCTTCAATTAATTGCATACAGAAATAAGGATAAAGATGTGATGTTCAGAAATTTTGAATGTTATATATACCTGAAGTTTGACCTAATTATATTTAATCCTAGAGCAAGATAGATAGGTATAGATGTAGGCATACACTCTTGGATGTATATACAGATGTATGAATATTATGTTTTCTTCTGTAGTGCTGGAAATGCTTAGAACAAACCTCCCCAAAATTCTCACATCCAATTTCCTCAGAAGGAACCAGATTGGCATGTAGATTATTTTGAGTTTAGGTCAGTTAAGATCTTGGAAACTAAGGAGAATTTTCTCCACTAATCTAAGAAGAATGGATCTCTATTGCCTTAATTACTTAAGAGAATAAAGTTCGGATTTATTCAGATTTATAATTTTCCATAGAAGTAATCAGTCTATGTGATAAACCTATCTAGATTTGCAGAGTAGGTAAAAATCATCCTTACACTTCTCACAATGTCTCACTCTTTGATGCTCCAGATCCCTGATTCACTAGCTTAGTCAAACTAATTTATTCTAGAACTTAAAAATTCATGTTAAATTTGTTTATACATATGGCATAAAATATGATGCTTCTCTTCTGTAAATATATCTGATAATTTATATGATAATTTTACTATCCAGAATAAATCCTTATGGGGGAAGGGAAACCCCCCACACACACCTCTAAAGTGCCATCAAAAGTGTGATTAACTATCTATTGCATTAAAACTGTATCAGTCAGGGGCCGGGTGGGAGCTTGCCTGGTTGAGAGCATATGTTACAATGAGCAAGGACCGGGGTTGGGTCCCTGGTCCCCATCTGCAGGAAAAAAGCTTTTTAATTGGTGAAGCAGTGTTGCAGCTATCTTTCTGTCTCTATCCCTCTCTATCATTCCCTTCCTTCTTAATTTCTCACTTTCTCTATCCAATAAAAAAGATAACAAAAATTTTTAAAAACTTCATTAGTCTAAATACTTCAGTTTTATAACTCTTGTAAAAAGTAATACACGTTTTTTGCAACTTTGAGTCCTGCTTTTTTATCATTAAAACTAAGATTCACACTGGGGTAAAATAAAGCAAATTGATAAATGTTTCCTTAGATTTGAAAGAAACAGAAAATAACAAGAAAATCAGATTAAAAGTTGCAGACAAGTATATTAGACAACCTAATTTTTTTTCTCTAAATGTAAATAGTTAAAGATTAAATGACTAATTGGTAACAAGGGCATTAATGAACTTTAAAAAAAAGGACATATTGCTAAATTACATTCATTATATCTAGTTAAAGTTTGCTCGACAAAATACAGACATTTCTAGAGCTATTTTTAATTTATTTTGGGAGTGAGTGAGAGAACTGTAATAGGAAGTAGGTGAGAAGGGTTAGAGCTATTATTTTTAAGGATAAGTAGTAGGCTATCAAAATTATTTTCAAAAATTTTTTTTCAATTCAAATTTATCTCAGAAAAGATAACATTTGGAAAATACCAAAGTACATAAAATCTTACAGAAATCTTTATTCTTGGGTCAGAGAGTTATCTCTATCTCATCAGTAGAATGCCTTTACTGCCAGGCTTGTGAATCAGATTCCAACCCAGGTGTTCTATTGGAAATGCTATGGCATCAGAGGAAGCTTTAGTGGTGTGATGTCTCTCTCTCTCTCTCTCTCTCTCTCTCTGTGTGTGTGTCTATATATGAATAAAAGATTCAAACCCAGTATGTTTCAGGTATATAAAGATATTTCAGTCAAAATATCACAGACAGATCTGGAGACCAAGAAGTATAGGGGTAACGAGTTGGCAGATTCTATCTTCTGGGGAACTATGTTCAGATTTTGTGTGTGCAGAGTAGTCATATTTTCACTGTGTCCTTTCATTGTAAAAGGGGAAAGGGACTCTGCTCTATTTTAGCCTACTGTAAGGGCTCTAATTCTATTCATAATCATACTATTCTCCATGACCTAATCATATCTCAAAGGCTCTACTTTTTAATGTTATCATGCTAGGGGTTGGGAATCTCAGTAATGTGTTTGACAGTATACATTTAGTCTATAATATAGCATAGTCCAGAACTGCTGGATTTTCAGCTGATAAATTTCAGCTGATTTTTTTTAGTGACTGGGGGCAATTTATCTTGAAGTTTGGGTGATGAAAGTTGTGGGAATAAGACTGTGGAAGAGTTAATTTACTGTCCACCAAAATTTTATAAAGGGTATAACTTTCTTCAGACCACTCACAAAACTCTTATTCAATGGGAACCTCAGTACCCAGCAGAATGTGTCTAATCAAGATGGGAATATTCTAAGACGAATTTATTAAAAGGTATTGAATTCACAGCTTAATTGCCGGGCTAGCCTGGGTGTGCCTTCTTTCCAGGTGAGTACTCTCTGGGTTGGAGAGAACTCACCTGGAGCCAGCCTGGGCTGCTGCTTATTCAGCAATGAGAGAGACCAGGAACTCATGGCAGAGTGGGAACGCAATGTGTCTTTATTGATCAGAGACAACACTTTTATAGGAAAGAACCAGAAGAGGCAAGTCGGAAAAGGAAATGGCTAGGAAAGGGGGTGGAGAAAAGGATAAAGCGGACAAAAAAATCTTCTGAGGGGCTGGGTGGTGGTACACCTGGTTAAGCACACATAGAACAATGTGCAAGGACCAGGTTTGAACCCCTGGTCCCCACCTGCAGAGGGAAAGCTTTGAAAGTGGTGAAGTAGAGCTGCAGGTATCTCTCTCTGTCTCTTTCCCCTCTTTCCCTCTCTATCTCACCCTTCCCTCTCAATATCTGGCTGTCTCTATCAAATAAATAAAGATAATTTTAAAAAGTCTTCTGAGATGCAAATATAAAAAATGTTCACCCATGTATCTCTTTTTCAGGTGATAGAAGATTTTCTTCAACAAAATGGAACCATAAAATATGAAAACGCTTATGCTAAGTAAAAAAGGATTCACCTTAGAGGAGGACACAACTACATTCCTAGAAAGAAGAATGAAAACTACAGGAATATCATTCTGCAGTTTTCCTTTTGCCAAAGGAACAATTCATAAGGACGCAGAATAGGAGAGCCATGGATGAGACTCTGGTGTGTGGGTAGAGGAGATGAGCGAAGATAACTTGATAGTTTCTCATCTGTGTCCGTTTCTAGTCAATGTTAAATAACTTGATGATCAACTCTTAAGAATTAACAAAAATCTTCAAAATTTTTCAGTTTTACTAAGTCTATTATGAATCTTGGGAGAAGAGAATGTTGTATAGAAAAAAAATATTATAAGGACAACATGTGATTTGACCAAGTTTATGTTAAAGATAAAGACATCAGATAATGAAATAAATGAATTTTCTGCACTTTATGCTTCATCAATAGAAAACCAGTAATTCATGTAAAAGTTGAAAAGTAAAGAAATGTCCATATATTTTATTTAGCAATACATGAGTAAGTTAAGGGGGTAAAAGCAGTTAAGATTAGAAAGAAACTAAGACATTTACTACTATTTTATTCTTGTAAGTCTTATTTTACCTTTAAACAGTATACATGTGCTATATTTCTAATAAAATTTTGAAAGACAGTTACAAAACCAAAGTTCAAAATAATAAAAGTTTAGGTGTCTCCATAGGTGATAGGGTGGAAGAAACTGAACTCTCAAACATGAGTTGATGAGTTTGATCCCCAGAATCATAAATAAATAAATAAATTTAAAAAATAGATAAAAACTTAAGTAAATAACTATATATTTTTCATATTACTCTTAGTAAAATCATAAAAGTGATTGATTATTAATATGGCTAAGAAAATACATAAAATACTTCATGTATCTAATTTCTAAACTTTATTTTATTTGATAGGACAGAGAAAAATTGAGATGGAATGGATATGGTAGGAAAAGAGATACAGAGACATCTGTAGCACTGTTTCACCTCTTGTGAACCTTCCTCCTTGTAGTTGGGAACTGGGGGCTTGAACCTGGGTCCTTGCACATGGTAACATATGCATTTAACCAAGAGCACCACCACCTGGTCTTCTGTGTTTTATTTTCATAGCTACAACATATATGTGTAGATAGATACATCTGTATCTACATCTTTTTAATTTCTTCTCTCCTAAGCATACTTAATTGTACTGTTGAATTTCCAACTTTTTGTCTACTGCTTGCTTTAATAAGATAATTATTGTTCCATTTATAAAATAACAAATGAGCTGGCTACAAGTGTGGTGTGCAGGAAGAGGAAAGACAAAGGCACGCATTTCTCTGGTAATATGCTTCACCATTCTTTGTGGCCATATTTGAAGAACCACAAATGAGGAATGGAATTAATAGGCAATTTATGTATGTAGGTAAAATGCAGAGTGATCTATATACATGCCTTAAACATCAATTTGAGCTCAATCAAAAAGGAAGTTTAAGAACTTTTGCATATTTCATCAAAGGACATAGGAAATTGCCCAAGTGTCTGTCTGCAGTGAGCATTATGCAGGCAGAATGATTGACGTTTGGAATATACCAGTCAAGGCAAACAATAAAACCCAAGCAATCAACTGTGATATTGCTAACTATTGTTTGTCAGACTACACAAGAAGCATTTGAACAGAACATAACTATTTCCATAAGCAAAACAAGCAGCAAAAAGTAGATTTCTTGATGATGCAAACACTCCAAACATAATAGTCCTCTACATGCCTCCTTTCTCTCACAGCCAAATTTTAACTCATACTGTTTTAAATGTATTTTCACTGAAGAATACTTTTAAAATCTTTTCAAAAGAAGATAAAAGGGAGAAAGAAAGGAAGGAAGGAAGGAAGGAAGGAAGGAAGGAAGGAAGGAAGGAAGAAGACATGAAGAGGAAATGTAAACTTGATTTTAGTTCAAAGACTGAATTTCATTACTATTTGTGTAGGGTTGACATTTGACTTCCACCTTTTATTAGTAGAAATGGTGCTATAAAATTCCCTAGAGTTAACTTAATTTTAGTAAACCTGCTCTGTCTTTTAGAACTTACAGTTGTTCAGACATGTTAGTTGACCTTTAGTGGCTCCCTTGATGGTCAAAGATGAACCAAGGAAAACTTTTCACCTATGTCACACATGTAGAGCGTACAAGGAGCTAGGAATGAAGTGATGAGCTCCAGACTGTTGATGAGAAATGAACAAGAAACACACTCATATATTAGTGACTATATTGTAAAGCATTAACCCATCAATAAAAATAAAAAATAAAATTAAAAACTAAACATCTCTGATCTCAATCCATTGGCAGTTAGTAATCCCCACACACAAACAAACATACCATTTGCCTCTTAGGTAAGAACATGAGGGTGAGATGAGGTAGATTTGCCCTAAGTTTCACACAACTAATAAAAGAGCTATCATTTTCTCACCAAATTATATGTTTCAGGGACTCTCCTTATAGAATTTGCGCTTTTTTTCTGAATCATGCAAATACGCATCTAGGTGACTAAATATATTCAAAGAGAATACAATCTTCATTATAATTACACATTCTGGTAGTGATGTGATGAACATTAGACTTTTGGGATACATGATGGTATGTGTGAAATAATGTTCTCTACAGCTATGACTACATTACTGAATTACTCAGAAACAATTTAAATTTCCATTAATAAGAAAGTTGTTAGGGAAAATATAGTATAAACTTACTATGTAAAATGTACTATATCAAATGTCAGTAGAAGGCTACACATTTCTGACATAATTTGTTTGATAGTATGAGCTAAAAAAAGTCAAAGTAAAAATATATAAGTTTATGGCACTTACATTTAAAATACGTATTACATATGTGCCCATTGAGATGCAAAGACAATGAAAATGTAGAGTGACTGTGTGTGTGAGTATGTGTATGTGTGTGTGTGTTTTTAACTACATCACATTCCTTAGGTTTTGGTCTTTAAATAATATTATCATGGAAAACTCAGAGCCATGGCCACATAGTTTCAAACAAATCATACTTCCGAAAGTAGCTAGTCACTAAATTTCAACCTTGAAAACCTTGAAAACATGGCCTCAAAGGGACAGGGCTACATAATAGGGTGACCTGACTTTGACCTAGAAGTTCAGATGACGTGATAATCTGAACACTCCTATCTACTTATTCTTATCTTTATGCAAAAAACAATTTTAGACTGACTCAAGATCTAGCTTTGTTTTATCTCTTACCTGCGTAAATATTCTTTAAAACAAAGAAATAGGAAGGCTGATTTGAACTATGTTTCACCATCCATCACACATTTGAACAACAATAAAACAGATTTAGCTTAGAGCAGACATTGGTGTGACTAAATTTTACATTCTGTGGGTCCTTATTTGACTTCAATCTCACCAGTGCACATATGATTCTGTTGTAAAGATGTTTCCATCTGACACTGATGAAACAGGAGCGGTGGAGCGAACAATGAGTATATACCTCTATTTGGGAAGTATGATACATGTCAACTGTCTTTGTTTCTAGCAAAGAAGACCCTTTAGAGATAAGACACAGACCAAAAGCTGACCTCAAAGTGTTGATCTGCTTGCATACATTCAGTTCTGGGGCAGGAAAGAATATAATCTGAAAACTGCTGAGTTAAGTGGATCTAGTCTGGTCAAGTCCCTCTTTCACCCAGCAGAAAATATATTAAATCTGAGATTAGCTGCACTTAAAACTAAGAGTTATCTAAACACAGGAGACTGGAGGTGCTTTCCTACTAGACACACAGAAAGAGCTGTGCCACAGAAATAATAAGAAATGCCAAGATTTCAAATGATGGTGCAGCCTTATAGCCCTTTCACAACAACAATAGCCACCCCTGCCTCATTATATAAACAAAGAGAAATCCCTGCCTCATTATATAAACAAAGAGAAATTCTATGACAAAAGATACACCACCACCAGTGAGTAAACTACAGCTAGTCCAGTTGTATAAGCACAGAAAATTGACTGGTAATTTAGGCAAAATAAGATGAATTTCATTAAGGAGAATTATCTCCTAGGAGACATTCATAAGGACATATAACTGGAGGATTTCATAGACAAATTGCTTAAAAGTTGGCATAATAAAGCTTAAACAAATAATAAGTATATTAAATAAACACAGAAAATAAGTATAAAGATAAAAAAATGATAAGCTGCAGGAATACAAACATTTTTCACCAAGGTTGTTGAACATTATATTTATTTTTTTTACTTACACCTTATTAGGGGACTAATGATTTACTGTACGGTGTTGACAAATACACACACACACACACACACACACACACACACACACACACATATATATATATATATATATATATATATATATATGCCCTCATCTCCTTATAATAGACGTCTAGGTGTCTGCAAGATACTTTTTCCCACAACTTAGGTCCCCTTGTCCCATAACACAGTAGGACCCCAACTCCCTTTCATTCCAGCCCCTCTCTCTACTTCCCTAGAACCTTTCTCTTTGTTTTAATACACCATACCCAATCTCAGTTTCACACTGTGTTTCCTCTTACTATTCTTATTTCTTAAGTTTCACCTGTGTGTAAAATCATTCATTGTTAGTCCTTCCCTCTTTGATTTATCTCACTCATCATGCTATTTTCAAGTTTTCTCAAAGATATGACAAAGTAGATGACTGTGTCATTTTTACAGCTGCACAATATTTTGTTGTGTATATATACACCACAACTTCATAGCCATCTATCTTTCATTGGGCATCTAGATTGCTTCTAGTTGGGGCTATGAACCATCTGAAATATTTTCACCTATGGAAGAAAATTAAGGTGATACACTACATGATCCTGACATTAAAAACTGTGTTTGGAGACTCAACTCTATTAACAAGGTAAATGCAAGCAAGAATAATCAAATAGGAATACAAAAATTTAAACAGACTTCTGATGGATAGGGAAAACCACCTATCACAAAAGAAGGCAACTTAGAAATATGGAGAACATGCTTGTATAGCATAAATCTAGCAAAGAATTACAAGCTGAAGTGCACAGTACCGTAGAACTCAGCAATAATAAAAGGGGCATATATAGCCTTATGTTCACAATAGTACTATTCACAATGCCAAAATATTGAATCAACCTCAGTGTTCATCTACAGATGACCAGATAAAATGGAATGCAACCTGTCCTTTAAAAAATCAAACATGCATTTAAAAATAAAGCATATAAAAAGTAAAACATCATGTATTACACCAGAGTAAAAGATTCTGGGGTGGCTGCTGGGGAGGGTTCCCATCCTGGAACATGATGGCAGATAATGACCTAGAGGGCATTTAATTGTTATGTGGAAAACTGAGAAGTGTTACACATGTACAAACTACTATATTTGACTGTCTACTGTAAACCATTAATTCCCCCAGTAAAGGAAAATAAAAGAAAACATATAATCTCTCCGAACAAAACAAAATGAGAATTGCCATGCTGAGTAAAATAAAAATGAAAGGGAATGACAATTACTGAAGATTTCATCTGTATCTGGAATACAGATAATGGGAGCAAACAAATTTGCAAAAAATATGATAAAACTATTAGATTCTATAAATACTATCTTGGATGTAAGAGAAATTGGGAAAGGGAACTATGGATGAGAAGTGAGTTGAGAAGTGGCATCTCCTTTTTTGTAGGTCACTAGAACTTTGATGATAGATGTGGTGAGTCATACACTCATATATAGGTGTGAAAATGTACCTCTACAATTGGGGATGGAGAAATTCAGATCCTCAAATATAATTTCACTGTTTGGGCAGATTTCTCATTCAAATAGAGAGATGGAGAGAGAAAGAGATGATGTGAGAGACACCATGGCAACTGAATGTCTCCAGATGCATTTCCCATGGAATATCAGGGATTAAATTTGTTCCATATATACAGAAAAGCAATTGTCCTATGTTTAGTGAGCTATCTCTAGTCCTACAACTACAATTTTATTATGCTATAAATAATGTTATCAGGGTCTGGGTGGTACCGTATCTGACAGAGTGCACACATTACCATGTACAGTGACTGTGTTCAAGTTCCCACTTGCAGGGAAAACTTGGTAAGAAATGGAGCAGTGATTCATGTTACTCCTCTATCTTGATCTCTATCTCTACCTCTATCTTAACCTCTATCTCTATCTCTCTTTATCTTTCTCTGCTATAGCACAAAGGAATATAAAGCTCACTGGGTGGGACCTGTGAAGTTGTGTAGGCATCAAGCCTCAGCAATAACCCTGGTGTCAATAAATAAATAAGTTGATGATTAAAGGCAAATTAAGTAACAGTAATACTACAGCAAAATGTCACTCAACACAGTAAACTATGAGAGAAGGCAAAACCAATTGTACAGTGATTTAGAAATGTCCTACTAGTCTCCACTATATAATTATTTTAAACTTAATGAAGCATAAACCTGAAATTTTCATCTTAAACAGAAATAAACAGGTTGACTAGATAGCTTATTTGAGAAGGTGACTTATCTGCCATGCATGCAACATAGGTGAGAGTCTGGCCTCCACTGCATTGGGGAAGCTTCTGGAGATATGATGTCATTGTCTGTCTCCTTCTATCTTTCTCTTTCAATCTGAAATAAAAGATAAACCCAGGTGGGTGAAGTCCTGATGATGACCAAAAACCATAAGCAATATATGTAAAATAAATAATAAGTAATTTCAACTAATCAAGTAATATCTTTCTAGAGTTCTAATTTTTAATTAGTAATTTAATAAATGATCAACAAGATTATGGGATAAGAGAAGTACAATTTGACACAATTCCCATTACCACAATTCTATATTCCATCCCCTCCATTGGAAACTTCCCTATCCTTTATCCACTTGGGAGTATGGACCAAACATATTTATGGAGTACAGAAGATGGAAGGTCAGGCTTTTGTAATTGTTTCTCCACTGGACATGGGCATTGACAGGAATATCAGTACATCTAGCCTGTTCCTGTCTTTCCCAACTGAGATACGGCTCTGAGTATATATTCCTTTAATCTAAGCATTTACGGTTTCAAATTAGCAAACTTACTGAATTTGAACACTGGGCTTAAATTGTTAATGAATTTCTATTAAAAATATATGTATTTTTAATATTTATTTTCCCTTGTCCTTGTTGCTTTTTATTGTTGTTGTAGTTATTATTATTGATGTCACTGTTGTTAGATAGGACAGAGGAGGGGAAGACAGAGAGGGGGAGAGAAAGATAGACACCTGCAGACCTGCTTCACCGATTATGAAGGGACTCCCCTGCAGGTGGGGAGCGGGGGGCTGAACTGGGAGCCTTACCTGGTCCTTGCACTTTGTGCCACGTGCACTTAATCCGCTGCACTACCACCCAACTCCCTAAAAATATATTTTTTAATGTTAAATCACCTATAACCTTAGACCAGAAGCAGCCAATCTTGTCAGTATATAAGTTATAGTTATTTATAAATAGCATTAGATTACATAAATTATTATGCTAAAAATTTTTCTATTTATTACTTTTTTTTTTTTTTTACTAGAGCACTGCTCAGCTCTGTCATATGGTGGGATGGGGGACTGAACCTGGGAACTTGGAGCCTGAGGCATGATAGTCTATTTGCATAACTATTATGCTATCTACCCCCCACCTTAAATGACATAAATCATGGTAAAGTCTTGTAGGGTACAATAAATCTTAATCACTGGATTTTCAAAGTAAACCAAGTTCCCAAATAACTGGGTTATAATAATAATTGTCTATTGGCTTCTTAGACTCAACAAAGGAACCTTCTTTGTTCTCTGTAAAAACCCATATTTCTCCTAGTCCTGGAACCTCTCAGACTTTGAACTTTTTCTTTCATGCATCTTTTGATCCATACCATTTGATATTGCATCTGTTAATCTCAACTAAATCAGTACAACCAGTGCCATGTCTATATGTTTCACTTCAGACTGTGTCCAGAGACTCCATGCCTGGGATGTCAACCGTTCAGCTCCAATACTCCTGTGAGAGCTAGAGTTCTAATTTTAAAAGATGGTTTACTGAATAGTGAGTCTTTTAGTGCTTTTACTAATAATTCATTTTCTTACCCAAATTGTAAAGGATGTGGGAATTTTTAATGTATCTGATTTCAGTTTCAGATAATCTTTTAGAATGTTATGCTGACAAATGTAAGAATTCTGGTTTCTAAGAGATAGCTTGATAGAAGTAACCAAAATAATGTACCCTGTCTTCAATACCAGGCAATGAAGATTCATATAGGATGTTATAATATGACAAAATATACATTAAACAAAGTGTATGTATATATATTTTATATATTCCCTAATATTGTTAGCTAGAAGCAGTACACTAATAATTTATAAACATTTCTTATAATTCTATTATGTTATTTTTGAAGAATTAATGCTATTTAGCACAGTGTCTAGACAAATGAGTATGTCAAACAGAGTAAAGCTATTTCAATAATAAGGATCATTCAAAGCTGAATTCTCCAAAGAAGGAAGGATTCTTTTCATTCCTCTATTTTATTTTATTCTTGGATGAAAATGGCTAATCATTTTCTATTCCAATCTCTTAGATGGACCAAAAATAGTTTTATTCTTCAGTGCTTTCTCTCTTATTTCAGACAGAGTTGAATGAATTGATCATCTGACTTCTTACTGTTCTTAGAGGACAGTGTTAATACTACTTCATGAAGCTGTGCCATGTCTATTCTATTTTCTCTCATTTGCTTCCATTTTATTAGCTTTGTTGGCCTTGAAAATGCCATAGCAACTATGGCTATGGGTGTATTTGTCTTCCTGGATAACTCAAGCATACACTTGGGAGAAAAAAAAGTTCACACATCCTATTTCTACTTCAATTAACAACTGTATTATAAACTGACAGATAACTAATGAAAAATAAAAGGTTATAAAAACATAATAGCTCAATTGAATTGTATGCAATTAAAAGCTTATCAATGCCCACTTTTATTATCATTCTGTGGTGTACTGAAACCTCTAGAATGTAATTAATATTTCATACAATTCACAGCTTCTAAGTGAATTTTTGCGTTATAGCAACAGGCAAAAATTAATTAACAGTCATCAACAGACTGCACAGGAATTTCTTGTTTACACAGAGATTATTGTCCAAGTCAACTTTAGAAAAATAATTACCTGCTACACACCAGGGAGAACTTTACATTGTCATGGAGACCTCCACATGGATGACTTTTTGAGTGAATTTTGTTTAGCAAATTGTGGGAGAGTTGAAAACCCTTGTCTACATGTAACAGCAATTAGGAGAGTTAATAGATCTTCTGCCTAGAGCACTGAAGGGGAGTAAAGGATGCATGTACTACCACCTCAGTGCAGGATGTGCAGAAATTTTACTACAATAGTCCCAGCCTGGTGTTATCATTCTTTTTTATGGTAATTCTTTTTTTAAAAAAATAATAGCCAAGGAGTCTTAATTACCATTTATTGCAGCTAAACTTCTATCCTCAATATTATATAGTATATTTTTCTTTTAAAAATATTTATTTATTCCCTTTTGTTGCCCTTGTTGTTTTATTGTTGTAGTTATTACTGATGTCATTGTTGTTGGATAGGACAGAGATAAATGGAGAGAGGAGGGGAAGATAGAGAGGGGGATAGAAAGATAGTCACCTGCAGACCTGCTTCACTGCTTGTGAAGCAACTCCCCTGCAGGTGAGCTAGACCAAGATCCTTACGCCAGTCCTTGAGCTTTGTGCCACCTGTGCTTAACCTGCTGAGCTACTGCCCAACTCCCTATAGTATACTTTTCAAAACTGTATTTTCTCAATGGGAATGATTTTTGTGAAAGGCAAATATAAGCAATGAAATCTGAAGATAGATGTTTGTATACTATTTTCCTTTTGCTTGTTTGTGTTTTTACTGTTTTAAAACATATTTTTTCTATTTTATTAGGGCAGGGAGGACTAGAGAGAAGAGGGGGAAAGTTAGAGCGAAAGGAGGACTCATGAAGGGTCCACCCCGCTAGTGAAGAGTGGAGGTCAAAACCAAGTTCTTGCACTCTGCATTATGAGTGCTCAGTTGAGTGCACCACTGCCTAGCCCCCTTTACTATTTGTCTTTTACAAACTATACAGGAAGTGAACAGATTGGTGGGTAGTAGACAGACTACAGCCAGGTAACACATAGCATAATTCTGACCATGTAGATGATACATAATTTTCACTTTCCTTAAGACAGAACCCAGGACCTATGAAGCCAACATGAAGACAAAATCATAGAAATAACATAGGTTTGAAATCGTGCAATTTTTAACTCCTTTTATTTTTAAAGAACAGCTTTTTGTATTTTTTAATAAATATTTATTTATTTTCCGATTTTTGTTGCCCTTGTTGTTTTTCATTGTTGTTGTAGTTGTTATTGATGTCATCCTTGTTGGCTAGGACAGAGAGAAATGGAGAGAAGAAGGGAAGACAGAGGGGGAAAGAGAAAGATAGACACCTGTAGACCTGCTTCACCACTTGTGAAGCAACTCCCCTGCAGGTGGGGAGCTGGGGCTCAAACCGGGATCCTTACGCTCGTCCTTGTACTTTGCAGCCACGTGTGCTTAACCCGCTGCACTACCACTGGGCTCTCTTAACTCCTTTTACTATACCCAAAGAAGTGCAATTAATTAAGTAGTGTTTTGATAATACTGTTTTAAAGATCTATGAATGAAAATAAAGAAACAATATTGTATTAGTAAGTACTAATATTCTCTATAAACTATTTTATAACTATTTTTAGTACTTATTCTCATAAGTACTATTATTCTCTATAAACTGTTTCTTAAATATTTAGCACTGAATCCTTCTTTTTGAATGTATGAATTTAATTTCCTCTGGATAATATCTACATTAGAGAGTTTAAAACTAAATAAATAGAAAGAAGGAAAGAGGGAAAGAAAGAGGGAAGGAAGGAAGAAGAAAAGAGAGAAAGACAACAGCTGTCTATCTTTTTTGGTTTTTGTCCTTATATTTGTTTATTTTTATTTACAAGTCATTTTGTTCTTGAGGGGATAATGTTTTGCAATACAGTTATTGACACATGGTATAAGTTAGTATAATATCTCATCTTCCCATGATATATGTCTGCAAAATACCTTCACCTTCCCTCAACTTAAGTCTCTTTCCACCTATATGCACCAGGGCCACAAGGCCCCTCCACTGTCTCCCTCTTCCTTCTTCTCTAGAGCTCTTTGCTTTGGTGCAAACCACTAAAATTCCATCTCTGAAGCAGTCAGATAGAAGTTTGATTCCTCTGTGAATTTACAGTACTCCCCTTCAAGGATTTGCAGTATCTCAAAAAAGTGTACTTAAACTCTTCTAAATAATATTATGTTATCCTCTCAAAATTTACCTTTAAAGTTTCAAGATAGTGTATTTCATGTGTATTTCACAAAGTATTTCTGAGTTCTAGTCATAGAATCTGTACTCTGAGCCTTGGTAAAAGAAATAGTACCACATTCATAACATCAATCATACTCTATTGGAGATTTCTGTGACAAAAGCACTAGGAGACAAATCTGACTTCTAATCTAACCAATCAGCCACAACTATTTTGCATGACAGTATCATTAGAGGCATTCATGAGGATTAGTTGTTTCAATTACCAAAACCTAACAAGAAGGGGGTCGAGTGGTAGCCCAGTGGGTTAAGCACACATGGCACCAAGTGCAAGAACTGCCCTAAGGATTCTGATTGGAACCCCCAGCTCCCCACCTGCAGGGGGGGGGTCACTTCACAGGCAGTGAAGCAGGTCTGCCAGTGTCTATCTTTCTCTCCCCCTTCTCTGTTTTCCCCTCCTTTCTCCATTTCTCTCTGTCCTATCCAACAATGACGACATCAACAACAATAATAATTACAACAAGGGCAACAAAGGGGGAGAAAAAACTAACAAAAAATCAAGATAAAACATAGAAGCTGTTACTTTAAACAGAAAGACTCAGCTCCAGTGATTTAGGCCTACATTAATATTTTGTTTCTGACCAAATCTTTCTATTTTAATATTGTCATAGGTTGTAGAATAAGAACCCTCACAAAAATTGAGTGACATTATAGAAAGTGTTTCTTATTTCTAGAGAGATAAAGAAAAGGGAAACTTCCAATGAAGGGAACAGGATACAAACTCTAGTGGTGGGAATTGTACCCTTGTTAACCTATATCTGTTAATTATTATTCAATTACTAATAATATATATTTATATTTATTTATTCCCTTTTGTTGCCCTTGTTTTACTGTTGTAGTTATTATTGTTGTCATTGTTAGATAGGACAGAGAGAAATGGAGAGAGGAGGGGAAGACAGAGAGGGGGAGAGAAAGATAGACACCTGCAGACCTGCTTCACTGCCTGTGAAGCAACTCCCCTGCAGGTGGGGAGCCGGGGTTAGAACCGGGATCCTTATGCTGGTCCTTAAGCTTTGCGCCACCTGCGCTTAGCACGCTGTACTACAGCCTGACTCCGAGTAAGTGAATTTTCTAAAAAAAAAAAAAAAAAAAAGAGGTTCCCGGAAGATGGCGGACTGAGAGGCTGCTAGTGGCTTGAGCTCTGACCAAATCTCCTGGAAATGGTAGGATTTTCTGCCTTTAGTAGGCCAGCCAATAAGGGGTCCTAGCAGTAACACCAAGGAGGTGACTATAACTTAATATGGGTTAAGAATTAGAGTAGGAAAAAAGGGGAAAAATTTTTTTTCCTCTTAATTTTTAAGCATACCTCCTTCCCTGCCCCCCCCCACCCCCATAACCAATCCCTGGGGACCAGCTCCTAGCAGGCTCCCCTGCTAGGAGTCCTTTTCTTTAACAAATTCTTGTCCCACCAAGGACTATCATTCATCCTAAGTCTATACCCTTCTGAAACTTCTGGCCTTTTTTCTTTCTAAGTAGCGAACCACCCCACCTCACCCCGCATAGCTAATTAATTAATTAAAAATAAATACATTAAAAAAAAAAACTTTCCTTTCACTGCTCTTTTATGACTGTTCTTTTTCTTATCTATTTCTTTTTTCTCTCTCTTTCCTTTTTTTTCTTCTTTTTTTCATTCTTGTCATCCTTTCTTCCTTAATCCTACAGCTTCCAAAGTCACAGTCCCCAGCCCCCACACCACCAAACAGTGTGCTTTTTTGAATTCACTGATACACATTTGGGAATTTCCTTTCACTGCTCTTTAATTACAGCTCTTTTTCTTATATTTTCCCTTTTCTCTCTCTTGTCTCTTTTTTTTTCTTTATCTTCTCATACACTTCTTCCTTCTTTTTTGCCTTTCTGAATTTGTGAATTATTTTGAGGAAGAAATCTGACTCAGAGTGGACTCTCTATGTGTGTATCTCGCTCTAGTTCCCTTTACCTTCTTGTTACCCCTAGAATAAACAGTAGATAGTAGATTTGCATAACTGTCTATTCTTGCTATCCTTTCTTTCTTTTCTCTCTCTTCTTCACTGGGATTTGGTTATTATTTATTAATGAACTGGAGAAATTGTTTGGCTAACTGGTAACGATTAAACTGCTTCAATACTTGCTTCAGTTGCTACTGTAATTCCTGAGGTTGGTGAGTGCAATTGTTATAAAGGTATTTAGTACAGTGTTACTTGTACTCAACACAACAACTGAGGAACAACAGAACATAAAAATAAGAAACACATAAATCAAAAAAAGGGTAGATCAAAAACAAATAAAACTGCTACTCCAATGAATGAAGACAAGAGCCCAGAAGAAACTACAAATCAGCCAGAAGTAACCATAGATAAGAAAAGTATGCAAGCAATAATAAACTTATTAATCACAGAAATGAAAACAACATTGGAGGAAAGGAATGGCAGTATTAGGGAAACAACAGTTGAGACCCCCAAGAAAAATACGGATTATCTTGAGGCAATTAGAGAACTGAAAGCTGAAATAGCTATAATGAAGAAAGAAGCTGAGGCAAGGGAAAGCAGGCTAACAGAAGCAGAAAACAGAATTAGTCACACAGAGGATGAGTTAGAGAAAACGAAGAAAGAGGTGGAAGAGCTTAAAAAGAGATTGAGAGACACTGAAAACAACAACAGAGACATATGGGATGATCTCAAAAGAAGTAACATTCGCATAATTGGCCTGCAGGAGGAAGAAAGAGAGGAAGGGGAAGCAAACATTCTAGAGGAAATAATAGAAGCAAACTTCCCAGACCTGAATAACAGAAAGGACATCAAGATTCAAGAGGCCCAGAGAATACCAAACAGAATCAACCCAGACCTGAAAACACCAAAACATCATAGTCACAATGAGAAGAAGTAAGGATAAAGAAAGGATCCTAAAGGCTGCAAGAGAGAAACAAAAAGTCACATACAAGAGAAAACCCATAAGATTATCTGCAGACTTCTCCACTCAAACTCTAAAAGCCAGAAGGGAATGACAAGATATCTATCGAGCCCTTAATGAAAAAAGGTTTCAACCAAGGATAATATATCCTGCTGTACTTTCATTCAAACTAGATGGAGGGATCAAAACCTTCTTAGATAAACAACAGTTAAAGGAGGCAACCATCACCAAGCCGGCCCTGAAAGAGGTTCTAAAAGACCTCTTATTAACAAGAACATCACTATAATACTTGCAATATATCAGGGGAAACAAATTTTTTTTTTGAACAATGGCACTACATTACATTAAATCCATAATATCAATAAACATTAATGGCTTAAACTCACCCATCAAAAGGCACAGGGTGGTGGGATGGATCACAAAACATAACACAAGCATATGCAGCTTGCAAGAATCCCATCTGTCACAACAAGATAAACACAGACTTAAAGTGAAAGGATGGAAAACTATCATACAGGCTTACGGACCACAAAAAAGGGCAGGAACAGAAATTCTCATCTCAGACATGATAGATTTTAAATTAAATAAAGTAATAAAAGATAGGCAAGGACATTACATAATGATTAGAGGACCAATCAGCCAAGAAGACTTAATAATTATTAACATCTATGCACCCAATGAGGGACCATCTAAATACATCAAACACCTACTGAAAGAATTTCAAAAATACATCAATAGTAATACAATAATAGTAGGAGACTTCAATACTCTCACACTTAGACAGATCAACAAAGCAGATAACCAATAAAGATACAAGAGAATTGAATGAAGAGATCGACAGACTAGACCTCTTGGACATTTTCAGACTCCTCCAACCCCAAAAAACTGGAATACACCTTCTTTTCAAATCCACATAACACATACTCAAGGATAGACCACATGTTAGGCCACAAAGACAGCATCAATAAATTCAAGAGCATTGAAATCATCCAAAGTATCTTCTCAGACCACAGTGGAGTAAAACTAACATTTAACAACAAACAGAAAATAATTAAAAGGCACAGAATTAGAAAACTAAACAACATACTCCTTAAGAACCACTGGGTCAGAGACTCACTCAAACAGGAAATTCAAATGTTCCTGGAAACTAATGAAAATGAAGACACAACCTATCAAAATATTTGGGACACAGCTAAAGCAGTACTGAGAGGGAAACTTATAGCCATACAATCACATATTAAACACCAAGAAGAAGCTCAAATGAACGACCTTACTGCCCACCTCAAGGACTTAGAGGAAGAGGAACAAAGGAACCCTAAAGCAACCAGAAGGACAGAAATCACTAAACTTAGAGCAGAAATAAACAACATCGAAAATAAAAGAACCATATAAAAGATCAATGAAGCCAAATGTTGGTTCTTTGAAAGATTAAACAAAATTGACAAACCCCTAGCCAGACTCACAAAACAAAAAAGAGAGAAGACTCAAATTAATAGAATTGTAAACGATGGAGGAGATATCACAACTGATACCACAGAAATCCAGAGAATCCTGCGAAACTTCATTAAAGAACTATATGCCACTAAGCTTGAGAATCTGGAAGAAATGGAACAATTCCTAGAAGCATATGCCCTTCCAAAACTAAACCAAGAAGAACTACAAAATCTAAATGCACCAATCACAGACAAAGAAATTGAAACCATTATTAAGAATCTCCCCAACAACAAAAGTCCTGGACCAGATGGCTTCACAGACGAATTCTACAAAACTTTCAGGAAACAGTTAATACCCATACTTCTTAAGCTATTCCATAAGATTGAAGAAACAGGAATACTCCCTTCCACCTGCTATGAAGCCAACATCACCCTGATACCAAAAGCTGATAGGGACAGAACAAAAAAGGAAAACTACAGACCAATATCTCTGATGAACATAGATGCCAAAATATTAAACAAGATCTAGGCCAACCGGATACAGCAACATATCAAAAAGATTGTTCATCACGACCAAGTGGGATTCATCCCAGGAATGCAAGGCTGGTTCAACATCCATAAGTCAATCAACGTCATTCACCACATCAATAAAAGCAAAGCCAAAAACCACATGACTATCTCAATAGACGTAGAGAAAGCCTTTGACAAGATCCAACACCCATTCATGCTCAAAACTCTACTAAAAATGGGAATAGATGGGAAATTCCTCAAGATAGTGGAGTCCAT
This sequence comes from Erinaceus europaeus, assembly GCF_950295315.1. Taxonomy (NCBI): domain Eukaryota; kingdom Metazoa; phylum Chordata; class Mammalia; order Eulipotyphla; family Erinaceidae; genus Erinaceus; species Erinaceus europaeus. Next base: position 136,367,536 of record NC_080165.1, on the reverse strand, counting down.
ATATAGCAAGCCTACAGCCAACATCATACTCAATGGACAGAAGCTGAAAGCATTCCCCATTAGATCAGGGACTAGACTGGGCTGTCCACTGTCACCGTTACTCTTCAACATAGTTGGAAGTTCTTGCCATAGCAATCAGGCAAGAGAAAGAAATCAAAGGAATACAGATTGGAAGGGAAGAAGTCAAGCTCTCACTATTTGCAGATGATATGATAGTATACATAGAAAGACCTAAAAAATCCAGCAGAAAATTACTGGAAGTTATTAGGCAATATAGCAAGGTATCAGGATACAAAATCAATGTACAAAAATCAGTGGCATTTCTTTATGCAAATACTAAGTCTGAAGAAGAAGACATCCAGAAATTACTCCCATTTACTGTTTCAGCAAAATTAATCAAATACCTAGGAATAAAGTTGACCAAAGAAGTGAAAGACTTGTATGAAAACTATGAGTCGCTACTCAAGGAAATAGAAACTGATACCAAGAACTGGAAAGATATCCCATGCTCATGGATTGGAAGAATAAATATCATCAAAATGAATATTCTCCCCAGAGTCATATACAAATTTAATGCAATACCCATCAAAGTTCCACCAAGCTTCTTTAAGAGAATAGAACAAACACTATAATCATTTATCTGGAACCTGAAAACACCTAGAATTGCCAAAACCATCTTGAGGAAAAGAAACAGAAATGGAGGCATCACACTCCCAGACCTTAAAATATATTATAAAGCTATCATCATCAAATCAGCATGGTACAGGAACAAAAATAGGCACACAGACCAGTGGAACAGAATTGAAAGCCCAGAAATAAATCCCCACACCTATGGACATCTAATCTTTGATAAGGGGGCCCGAAGGATTAAATGGAAAAAGGAGGCTCTCTTCAATAAATGGTGCTGGGAAAACTGGGTTGTAACATGCAGAAGAATGAAATTGAACCACTTTATCTCACCAGAAATAAAACTCCAGATGGATCAAAGACCTAGATGTCAGACCAGAAACAATCAAATACTTAGAGGAAAATATTGGTAAAACACTTTCCCACCTACACCTCAAGGACATCTTTGATGAATCAAACCCAATTGCAAGGAAGACTAAAGCAGAAACAAACCAATGGGACTACATCAGATTGAAAAGCTTCTGCACATCCAAAGAAACTATTAAACAAACAGAGAGACCCCTCACAGAATGAGAGAAGATCTTCACATGCCATACATCAGACAAGAAACTAATCACCAAAATATATAAAGAGCTCAGCAAACTTAGCACCAAAAAAGCAAATGACCCCATCCAAAAATGGGCAGAGGATATGAACAAAACATTCACTACAGAGGAGATCCAAAAGGCTAACACAGATATGAAAAACTGCTCTAGGTCACTGATTGTCAGAGAAATGCAAATTAAGACAACACTAAGATAACACCTCACTCCTGTAAGTATGGCATTCATCAAAAAAGACAGCAGCAACAAATGCTGGAGAGGTTGTGGGGACAGAGGAACCCTTTTACATTGCTGGTGGGAATGTAAATTGGTACAACCTCTGTGGAGAGCAGTCTGGAAAATCTCAGAAGGCTAGACATGGACCTTCAATATGATCTAGTAATTCCTCTTCTGGGGTTATATCCCAAGGACTCCATAACACACAACCAAAAAGAGGTATGTACTCCTATGTTCATAGCAGCACAATTCATAATAGCTAAAACCTGGAAGCAACCCAGGTGCCCAACAACAGATGAGTGGCTGAGAAAGCTGTGCTATATATACACAATGGAATACTATGCAGCTATCAAGAACAATAAACCCACCTTCTCTGACCCATCTTGGACAGAGATAGAAGGAATTATGTTAAGTGAACTAAGTCAGAAAGATAAAGATGAGTATGTGATGATCCCACTCATCAACAGAAGTTGAGGAAGAAGATCTGAAAGGGAAACTAAAAGCAGGACCTCACCAAATTACAGCAGTAACCTCACATCTCCACTATAGAGCCCCTACTTCCCCCAGTCCTGTAACCCTTGGATAGGGCCCACTTTCCCGTATGCCTCTCCCAATCCATACCAAATAATATTGCATCCACCGATCACAACCTAACCAACGCAACGATTGCCACCTCAACATGCTTCACCTCAGACTGTGTCCAGAGACTTCACGTGTGGAATGACAACCCTTCAGCTTCATTACTCAGGTGAGACCTTTCCTTATAGTACACTCTAATTTCATCTCAGGTGGTTCACTTTCTAACAAAGTCCCAAAACCTAGATATACACCAGTTTCTGTGTGAGAGAGCATATATTCACACATATCCATAAACTAGTGCGAAATATATACCTGAAAGCAGATACACTAGAGTTTGCAGTGAGTACCTCCCTAACACTTGCTCTCCACTATTCCAAGCTTTGGGTCCATGATTGCTCAACAATTTGTTTGGCTTTGTATGTTAACTCTCTTTTCAGTCACCAGGTTCCAGATGCCATCAGGATGCTGGCCAGACTTCCCTGGATTGAAGACCCCACCAATGTGTCCTGGAGCCCAGCTTCCCCAGAGACACACCCTACTAGGGAAAGAGAGAGACAGCCTGGGAGTATGGACCGACCTGTCAACGCCCATGTTCAGCGGGGAAGCAATTACAGAAGCCAATTGCCTTCTGCAACCCTCAATGTCCATGCTCCCAGAGGGATAGAGACTGGGAAAGCTATCAGGGGAGGGGATGGGTTATGGAGATTGGGTGGTGGGAACTGTGTGGAGTTGTACCCCTCCTACCCTATGGTTTTGTTAATTAATCCTTTCTTAAATAAAAAAAAAATATTTTTTAAAGATTATGTTTCTAATAATAAGACAAAGGAGAAAGAACAAGAGCATCATGTTGGGATATGATAATATCTCAACAATAGAGAATGGAATTCAAGTCTTCTTGCTTAAAAATCCAGTAATGTATCTACTGTGCAACCTTCAGAGTCATAGGAAATGAATTTTCCTTCCTTCTTTCCTTCCTTTTTCATTCTTTCTTTCTCTCTCACTTTTTCCTTCTTTCTTCCTTCCTCCTCTTTTTCTTCTTTCTCTTTCCCTTTCTTCCATTTATTTCTCCTTTCTTTCTCTCTTTTTCCCTTCCTCTCTTTCTTTCTTGCTTTTTCTTTTCTTTTTTGTATAGAGACAGATAAATTGATATGGAATGGAGATGAGGTGGGGAAGAGATACTCACAGTACTGCTTCACTACTACTGAATCTTCTCCCCTACAGGTGGGGTCCAGGGTCTTGGAATCAGGTCCTTGTGCATTATAATATATGTCCTCTGCTGGATGCACTGCTCTCAGCCCCTGAAAATAAGTGAATTCTCATGATCCATATTTACCATTTTAAAATTTAATGATAAGTAAATCAGGTTCATAGTTTTTCTCAATCTTTTTTATATCTTTGAATATAGAATATAAGCTCTATGTAGTATGAATGAATCACTGATATAACTAAATTTACCAGCCTACGTAGATTAACTAAAATACCATTAGTCTTACCTTCAATGGTATTTTAGTTAATGGGTTGCATTGGATCGACCTTCTCGTGGTGCATCCCGTGAGTACCCATTCATTGGGGAAACTAACGATCCTTCCTAGCCGACTGAATCCACATGGATCCCAGTCACTTTCAAAGCCAGCAACAAGCAGCTCCTGACAGCTTTCAACCTGACGCTGTTGACTGGCTACAGAAGAAGGGCAAATGCTAGAAGAAGAAGAAGTCTTACCTTCTATTCAAAATCACACTGGAAAAATTTATTTATCTTATACATAGAAGTTTATCCATATTATTATCAAATAACACCTGATTATGTTTATGCTGTGTTTATTATAAACTCTTTCCTTCTTCTCAATGTTTTTCTAATTTTAATGAGAGAGTGTGTGTGAGAAAGATGCAGAGACAAAGGACACAGAGAGAAACAATAGAGCACTGCTCAGCTCTGGTTTATGGTGGTGCTGGGATTGAATCTGAGACCTTGGAGCCTCAAACATGCATGTCCTTTGCAATAATAATTATGCTATGTTCCCTGTCAGATAGGCTCTTTTCTAAGGAATAAAATTATTAAATTAGGTTTCCTTAAGGAACTTTTGGTACAGATAGGATTATTACACCTGAATTCTTGTGACAACATATAACATGACCCTATTTGAAAGTAATTGTTAAACTATTTTAATTTTTCAGTGTTCTAATGGGCTTTTATTGAATATTGCAATGTCAGAAAATATCTCCCTAATACCTCCTTTATTGAGTGAAGCATTAACGTGAAACTGAACTACAAACATTGTATCCTTTGTTAGCAAAATGGTATGCTACTTGTTCAAGTGCAAGTACTTACTTGCACCTTACTCAAGAGATGACTATGCATCTATATAGCTTCATTTTCTTTGATCATTTGTCAAATTCCCTAGAAATTTCCTGGGGTACTATACACACATCAACTTTCAGTCATAGTTTTATTTAAATATGTTATTTTCTTTTTCTTGTTACCTGGACTTCACTGCTCCATACTAACCTTCTTTTATTTTTTTTCATTTCAAAATTAACATTTTATTTCATTTCTCCCAAGGAGTTCAGCATACTATGATACCATTTATGATGTTCTGTTATTGTCTTTCTCCTTCTTCTCCTTCTCAATCTCCTTCTCCTCCTCCCCTTCTTCTTCTCCTCCTTTTTCTTCCCCCTCCCCTTCCTCCTCCCTCTCTTCTTTCTTCTTCTTTTTTAAATTTTTTATTTATAAAAAGGAAACATTGGATAAACCATAGGATAAGAGGGGTACAACTCCACACAGTTCTCACCACCAGAACTCTGTATTCCATCCCCTCCCTTGATAGCTTTCATATTCTTTAACCCTCTGGGTGTATGGACCCAGGGTCATTGTGGGATGCAGAAGGTGAAGGTTTGGCTTCTGTAATTGCTTCCTGTTGGGTAGTATGCCAGCTCCCCCAGCTTAAAGCTTCTGTCTTTAATCCTGCTTAACTAAGCACTGGCATGCCTGCATGACATTGGTTTGATCCCACTCAAAGCTGTGGTCTATTTACACAAACCACTGTTAACTAAGCACCACCCTCCCTCCAGGGCATTGGTGGTTCAGTGGTAGAATTCTCGCCTGCTCCACCCCCTCTCCTTGTCACCCCCTGATTTTCACCACCCTTTCTATGTCACACCCTGTTTACACCCTACTTGGCTAGTATATATACAAGCTGATTTTCTGAGTAAAAACACTTGGAATTGCTTTCGGGCTCCAAGAGTTCCAGAGTGTATCTCCTGCAACTTTAGCTCGGCACAAGCTCCTGATCCTTCTCCCATGCAGCAGCCTAGATTGGCTCCAGTTGAGTTCTCTCCAACCCAGAGAGCACTTGCTTGGGAAGAAGCACCCTCAGGCTATCCCGGCAGCTTCCCTGCAGAACATGGACAGATCAATGAACATGATAGATCAATCCATATTCCAAGACTGTCTCTCTCTTTCCCTAGTGAGGAAGGGCTCTGGGGAATCAGACACACCAGTGGGATTGTCTGTTCAGGGAAGTCTAGTGGGCATCATGCTGGCATCTGGAACCTGGTGGTAGAAAAGAAAGTTAATACAAAGCCAAATAAATTGTTGACCAGTCATGGACCTAAAGGCTGGAATAGTGCAGATGAAGAGCTGGGGGGGGGGGGCTCCTCCATTTTATAGATAGCTAGTAGGCATATTTTAATTATATTCCAAAGGGCCTGTGGCTATACTATTGTTCTTTTTTCCCTGAGCCTGAAATCTGATATGCCGGGGGATCCAAGTTATTGTCTGGGGAGATGATGTCATGGTTGGAAAATGGACCAGAAAGCTGGATTAGGGAATAGAGTAGCTCCCTAGTATGGGAAAGGGGTATAAATACTAATATTTTTAATATATAAAGGCAGAGACAAAGACAGAGACAAATATTGGAACAGAAGTTCTTGTGTGTATGTGTGTGTGTCTCTGTGTGTGTGTGTGTGTGTGTGTGTGGTGGTGACAGGCACCATTCCACATGAGCTATCTTACTGGGCGCAAAACTGTTGTTGGAAATTCTTTGGTGATCAGTGGCAGGTGATAAATCTGAATTCTGTAATAAATGGATATGAAACACCTCTAATATTTTCCTTATATTAGGTATAATCCATTATTTGGGATTTTGATCATGCTTTACCTAAGAGTATGAAAAAGAAGAGAAGATGGATCTATGATCTCTATTGAGAAAGTGGTAACTTCATTACCAATGCATTTTCATTGCCTTAGACATAGTGGTTCAAATAGGTGGTTCATGGTAAAAATAAAGAAAAAAAATCAGAATGAAAAGACATTCTCACTTTGGCTTGTCCTTAAGGAAATTATTCATGAAAGTTCTATCATCTTAAAATGAGAGAAGAGGGTGGAAGGTAGATAGTATAATGGTTATGAAAACAGACTTTCATGCCTGAGACTCTAAATTCCCAGATCCAAGCCCCTGCACCACCATAAGCCAGAGCTGAACAGTGATCTGGTTAAAAAAAAATGAGATAAGAGAGAAAAATGAAGAGGAAAAGAATCACATATTAAATGCTAAAAATTACGTATGTATAAGTTTTAATGAAGTGTGCTGATATTTAAAGACAAAATGAGGAAAAGAATATATGTTAAAAGACTGGAAGAAAGATAATTGTGTTATGGAAAGATAAAATTATTTTTTACCAAAACTTCAAAATGTTTGCCAAGTTCTTGAGATGTGTAAGGAACTTTTTTGTATGTTTTTTAGATGCTCAGTATGGATGGTTTTATAAGACTGATATAGGCACTTCAGTAATTTAAAAATGTACCATGCATTAACACATATACAGCCATGTAGCATACATAATTTTCATTTAATAAATATATTTTTAGATAATGTAGATAAAACATAGACTATTAATTAAGAACCAATGAAAAATTCTGTTTCCAATTAAAGTTTACAAATTTTGGCCGTTTTGAAAATGTTGAAGAAAATTTATCATATCATAGTTTAAATTCCTATACTCATGATGTCACTCAATATTTCATTCTTATTTGACTATTTAAATAATATTGTGAGAGGTGTACAGAACTTATTTTCTCATAAAAAGCTTATAGATCGATAATGTATAGTTCCAATTTCTTTTATTGATAGGACTGAAATAATATAGAGACCAGTTTCTATCTCAGTCGATAAGTTATATAATTTTGTTTAAAAGTTTTTATTATAATCACTATAATTAGAAGATTTGTGGAGATTAGTATTTATTGAACACAAAATTTGTAATGTAGAAAATGACCTTGACCAAGTCAAGAGATTTATGTCTCAGGAACTTTATCATCTTATAAAGATGCCGTTAAATTTGATATAGAAAATATTAGATATAAAGTGAGTCAAAAGACATAATTTCAACGGTTATTTAAATACCAAAATAATTTAATCAGCTGATAATTTGTAGTCACTTGTTTTTTTAAAATCTTTGATGGCTAAATTTTGATGCAAATAGACATAAACACTAACTGTTATCTAAGTTCGCTATAATGGGAACATTTCAACGAGTGTCAGAAGTGCATTTCTCTCCAGCCTGTTCATTAATTCCCAGCACTGATGGGATTTTATTCAGATGATCTCTAGTGTAGGGCACGAATCTCTTTACTAGGGTAAGAATCTTTCCCCCCCTAAATAATCTGATTTCTGTGAAAGCTAAATGAGGAGAGTGTATGCTAGCTTGGAGATATGGATTCAGATCTGGTTGTGGTTATCCAGCCTCCCTTGTCTCTGAGTCTTCTAGGTCTTCTCAGTGGGGAGCTTACTATTTCAGTTTCTATTACCATGTGGAGGTTACTCTGAAGCTGTAGTTTAAAAGGGGAAATAATTCCTAAATGCCAAGATCTTTCAGGTGTCTAGATCAAGTATGGCAGCCCCCTGACTTTATTTAGGTTAGCCATACCTCTTAAGGGTATATGGAGATAGGATGACAAAAGAACCTTTCTGGGTCTCTCTCTCTCTCTCTCAAATGTGTAAATTCAGTTTCATCCTCAGTAGGTTTTTCATTAAGAGCTAAATTTAGCCCTAAGTGCTTTGATTCCTATTTTCTTTGCTTTAGCGTTTGTGTGTTGTGAATTCACTATCATTATCTTAACTACTGACTATAGAGTCCCACTTTGAAATTTTCTGTCAAAATTCTCCAGACCCCCAATATGTCACAATGATACAGCAGTTTCCAAGTTTTCTTTTACTATTCCCACCTTCCAGACAATCAAATTAACAGATAAGCTATTTAATTAATTATAAACTAACACTGTATTATGTAAAATGCTAAATTCTTTGTTGGGTAGTATGCCAGCTCCCCCTGGCTTCTCCTTAACCATATGCCTATATAGGGATTGATTTGATCCCATTCAAAGCTTTGGTCTATTTACATAAATCACTTTTACATTTACATAAAGCACCACACTCCCTCCAGGGCATTGGTGGTTTAGTGGTAGAATTCTCACCTGCTCCACCCCCTCTCCTTGTCACACCCTGATCCTCTCCTTGTCACACCCTGATCTTCCACCAGTCACTTTTTGCTCCACCCTCTCTATGTCACATCCTGTTTCCACCCTACTTGGAGAGTATAAAAGCAGCTGCTCTTCTGATTAAAGACACTTGGAAATTGCTTTCCGGCTCCAAGAGTTCCAGAATGTATCTCCTGCGAAGTTAGTGCGGCACAAGTTCCTGATCCCTCTCCCATGCAGCAGCCTAGATCAGCTCCAGTTGAGTTCTCTCCAACCCAGAGAGCACTAGCTCGGGAAGAAGCACCCTCAGGCTATCCTGGCAATTCTTTATTCATTTTTGAGGTAACATTATTTTATAAGGCTGTGTTTTAAGAAAATAGTTTCAGGGTGGGAAAGACAGCATAATGCTATGCAAAGAGACTGTCATGCCTGAGCTCCAAATTCCCAGGTTCAGTCTCCATAAGCCAGAACTGAGCAATACTTGAAAAAAAAAAAAAAAGAAAGAAAGAAAGAAAGAGAAAGAGAAAAAGCAAGAAACTGTAAGCATCCTCCCTCAGATCAGGTACTAAAGAGGGCTATTCACTATCACCATTACTATTAAACGTAGTCCTGGAAGTTCTTGCCATAGCAATTCGGCAAGAGAAAGGAATTAAAGGAATACAGACTGGAAAAGAAAAGGTTAAATTGTCACTATTTGTGGATAATATGATAGTATACATAGAAAAACCTAAAGAATTCAGCAGGAAGCTCCTGGAAATTACCAAGCAATATAGTAAGGTGTCAGACTATGGAATTACTATACAAAAGTCGGTGGCATTCCTTTACACAAACACTTAGTCAAAAAAAAAATTAGAAATCAGTCACTGTAGGATAAAACAATAAAATATCTAATAACGAACTTTAAAAAAGTGAAAGACTTGTATACTAAGAATTGTGAATCACTATTCACAGAAATAGAAAAAGACACAAAGTAGAAAGGTATCTCTTACTCTTGGGTTGGAAGAACTAACATCATCAGAATAACTATTCTGGGAACTGGGCCATAGTGCACCTGGTTAAGTACACATAGTACTATGCTCAAGGACCAACACAAAGACCAAAGTTCAAGTCCCTGCACCCCACCTGCAGAGAGGACACTTCACAAGTGGTGAAGCAAGTCAGCAAGTATCTATCTTTCTCTTTCCCTCACTATCTCCACCTCCCCTTTCAATTTCTTTCTGTTCTACTGAATAAAATGGAAAGAAAAAATGACCACTAGAAGCAGTGGATTCATAGTGCCAGTACTAAGCCTCAATTATCACTTTTATCAGTTTTCCCTGAAAGGAAAAAAAAAAAGACTATACCCAAAGGCATATGCAAATTTAGTGAAATCCCCATCAAGGTGGCACCAATGTCTGTACGAGAATAAAACAAACGCTGTAAACATTTATCTGGAGGCAGAAAATACTTAGAATCACAAAATCAATCTTGAGGAAAAAATTAGTAGAACTGAAAACATCACATTCCCAAATCAAAGTTGCCTGGTATTGGAACAAAACTAGACACACTAACCAGTGGAATACAACTGAAAGCCCAGAAATAAGCCCCACACATTTAATTTTTGACAAACTATTAAACAGAGAGAGTTCAACAAATAAAGCTGGGAAAATAGGATTGAAATGTACAGAAGAATAAAACTGAAACACTATATCTCACCACACATAAAATTAAACTCTAAATGCATGTAACTTCTAGATTCCTAGCATAAGTGTCACAAAATACAGAAGGTAAAGTAGAACTTGATAAAATATATTGATACAATATACAATATATTGCCTTAGTATATTCATTGCAATGATTGACCTAGTTCTAAAAATATTTCAAAATAAGCACTAAATAATAATAATATTAATAACGTCGCTATGATAGTAACACAGATAACAGTAGCAATTAAGATTTACTCCATTATCCTTTTCTCATAGATATGGAAACTGTGGGAGTGATGGCAGTGTTGTGAATTGAATTAATTTTTCCCTTTTCAAATCCTATCTCAAAGCCTTATCTGTCAATATCTTATAATGTGAGTTTATTTAGAGGGATATTATAGATGAATAAGTTGTATGAAAGAAGAAATTTGGAGACACACACACACCCACACATATACAATATACAGTGTGAAGATAAAGGTAGATCGCTACATGTCAAGGGATGCCAAAGACCTCCAGAAAATGATTTAAAATGGGGTTGAGGTATAAACATTTTGATCTTAGACTTCTAGCCCCCAGAAATGTGAGCAAGTCAGTTACTGTTGTTGAATTTGCCCTATTTGTGATACTCTTTTGAGCAAAGTAAATAGCCAGCTACTACAGGTAAGAATCACCATTTGATCTTGCCTTGAATCCTAAGGTCAGATGTGCACCTGATACAAAAGTATACAGACTAAAAAGGGATATTGAACCCAAGACACAGATAAAAATTACTATTATTGTTAGACCTAGCAATTCAAAGACGCTAGTAAAATGTCAGGAAAAAGAAATTGTGAATAAAAATCATAATAGAGATTTCAGATAAAAGGACAATGTAAAAGATACACAGAGCTTGTGTTAGCAATGAAAATGACAAAGAGATTAAGTTTTTGAATAAAGCTAAAGGAGAAGGAAGCGCTTATTTTTAGCACTTACATCAGAAAACAAAAGACACTGAACATAGATGAACTGAGCTAATATCAAGAACACAGGAATGAGCACAGCCAACTGAATTTAGAACAAATGAACAGAAATAAATGTATCACGAGTAGTAAAAATAAACCAAAGCATATCTACACAGGTTAATCTTTTTTTTTAAATGACTATGATGTATTAAAAATATAAGCAGATTAACTGGGAGATGAATTCATAATCTTGAGTTCTTTTCTTAACACTGTACGTGACCTGAGAAGACCTGTGTTCTCTTTCTTTCTCTCTCATATTAAGTCAATAAATCTCTAAAAATAATTTAGGTAACTAAAATTAAATGCAAATCATGAATATCTAGATTAGTAACAGAACAGGGCATATAACCAATTTTTCAATCACTTATTTTTTATAAGATTATCAGAATTTTTATGCCAATATACATATATATAATTTTGTTGGTGGTGATGGTGACATATATAGAATTCATGCCTCATACATGAAAAGTGTCTGCTCTATTATTGAGCTACATCCTCAGCCATACATTTGAAACTTAAAAAGAAAAATTGATAGCATTCCAAAGTAAGTATAATTTGACATGCTTCTGATAAAAGTAGAAAATATTCAAGTTCCTAGATTAAAATTAAAAGATATTTTATTAATAAAAATCAAAATATACATTAAGGACCATTTCAGATCTAGGTTATTATGATGACAAAACTTTTCATATTTTTACTCTCATCCATTACTAAAGCAGGGGATGGAGAGCAGACACTTAACATTGAGCCACTTACCCTGACCAAATTGACCCACATTAAAAAAAATAAATAAATAAAACCAATCTTTCACAGCTTTTTCAGAGAATAATAAAATACTTCTTGAGCTGCTTTGTGAAATCAGAATAGTTTGATATTAAAATTTGAAACTGGACATTACAAAAATAAAAAATAACAATAGTTCTTCAGTAAGACATTCTAGACACTGTTAAAAATAAAAACCATTAACATATTAAAAAGAATACACGGGCCAGGCGGTGGCAGACTGGGTTAAGCATACATAGTATAAAGCTCAAGGACCTGCACAAGGATCCCAGTTTAAGCCCTGACTCCCTGAGGGGTGTAGCTTCACAAGCGGTGAAGCAGGTCTGCAGGTGTCTATCCGTGTCTCTCTCTCTCTCTTTATCTCTCTCTCTTTTTCTCTCATATTCCCCTCCATTCTCAATTTCTCTCTGTCTTATTCAAACAAAACAAAGAACAACAACAACAAAAACAAAAATTGGCCTCAGGACCACTGGATTTGTAATGCAGGCACCGAGCCCTAGTAATAACCCCACAGGCAAAAAAGTAGAAGAAGGAAGAAGAAGAAGAAGAAGAAGAAGAAGAAGAAGAAGAAGAAGAAGAAGAAGAAGAAGAAGAAGAAGAAGAAGAAGAAGAAGAAGAAGAAGAAGAAGTGGAAGAAGAAGAAGAAGAAGAAGTGGAAGAAGAAGAAGAAGAAGAGGAAGAGGAAGAAGAAGAAGAAGGAGAAGGAGAAGGAGAAGGAGAAGGAGAAGAAGAAGGAGAAGAAGAAGGAGAAGAAGAAGGAGAAGAAGAAGAATACTATGGGTAGGGGTAGAGAGTATAATGTCTGAGGCTCCAGTGTCTCAGGTTCAATCCCTGTACCATCCTAAACTAGAGCTGGACAGTGTTCTGGTTAAAAAAAACAAAACAATCAAACAAGTAAAAAGAATAATATTACTACATGAGTTTAAATCCAATAATGCAAATTGATATATGACATAAAAATAAATCAATGTAATTGAATGTATCATTAAAAAAGTTATCTTATTTTCTCAAAAATCAAAAATAATAATTTTATGAGATTTTACACTCATTAATCCTTGAAACTAACAAATAACAATGTATGAAAGTCTTTCTTTGACTTGACATACTGTACCTATAAAATTTGTAGATGAAGTCTCATAGCTAATTGTGATTTTTTTTTTAATTTTACTTATAAAATGGAAATACTGACATTACCTTAGGATAAGACCCAAGGAATATGGGTCCTGAAATTAGTTCAGCCTGGAATGTTTCTAATTGTGATTTTTTTTTTTAAAAAAACATAAGTTGAAATGAAGAGTAAGACACATCTACTTGAAATTCTATTGGAAGCAAACCCTATTCACCACCTACCGAGTTATATCTGAGGCTAATAGTAAGTATTTTTCTTGATTCATATTATTAATTTGCTTCTTGCTCTCTAAATTTGGGGTGGAATGTACATTCTTCTTGTTTTGCTGAGTTCCTTCCTGATTTACCGACCAAAGTCATTAAAGTAATGCTATTTGTAAGATATAATGAATTTTTTTTTTTTAGTGAAAAGCACAATTAAGCTCTTAACAATTGTACATAATCAGCATAGTTTAGCCAATTTAGGATTAGTCTAGACATAGAGTAACTGCAATGTATTAGTTGAGAAATCAGAATAATTGCTAAGTTTCTTAAAGAGCTGCAAATCATTATATACATGAACAACTGACTTTTTAAGAAATAGGGTAGAAGTTCTCAGCATGACTTCTGTGTTACTAAAGCCTTCTTGGAGAAAAAGAATAATGTGCACTGAGATAGGCCATTGCAGCAAATATTCTGAATAGCCCTGTTATCTCTAAATTTTACTGATAGTTTTAATTTAAATTTAACTCATCGTTATCAGTCCCCACAGATGTGTGAAAAGTGTACTGTGTGAATGGCGCCACAAACTGAAACTGAATGACACAATAATACAAATTAAAAGCAGGTTAATTAAAATAAAAACTTCTCTAGCAAAGACATCCTGTTTCACATTCAACATCAATCTTCCCCTTTCTCTCCTTTCCACGTTTCCATATTTAGAGTTCACAATTTGAAATGAATTCCACAATAAATTTGAGTAGTGTATTGTATGTCAAAACACACCAATGTATATAGGCTTTTAAAAAATTCCATTTATCTTTTTTCTGTTTTGAGGTAGTGCATTTAAATCATTCCAAATAGTATATTGTGAAGGCAAGCAATCAGCCTAACCAAACTAAAAAGAGGAATGAATTTGCCTGAGAAATAAAGGGATCGTATCTAAAAATGAAATATTTTATGCCATTTAAATTGCAAATGTAGTTATTCTTTATCAATGTCTCCATTTTGGCAGCTCTGAATAAATGATGAAAGTAGCATCTTTTTCTCACCATGGTTATCAACAATTTAGACAGTGCAATTAATTCCTCCTAGGTGTATGCTTTCTTTTCTCTCTTCAAAATTTTGGCAGTCTTCTTTAAATGCTCACTTTTCATCTACTTGATAGTAGATCTGATGGTTTCAAAAAGCAGTGTCCATAGGAGAAAAAAAAAAAAGATTAAAATCAGAATAATGACTTTCAGTAGGGAATTCATAAACATGCCATTTCTACCATTTCATTCCTTTTATACAGGAAGTTTGAGCTTGCGTTAAGCATTTCACCTTAATCAATTAAAAAAAAAAGTGACTTATAAGTACTAAAAATGTTGGAAGTAAAACCCCAAATACACTATTATTAAATGTTTACAGACTACTTGTAAACTGACTTTATTTAGTGATGATGGTAATGATGATGGTGATGGGAAGGTCTCAGTTTGTCTTAAGCAAGGTATCTTACATATGCTTTTAAGTGATATTTGGACTAAGCAGTACTGTAAGCTTTGAGCTGGACAGGTGGAACCTAATAGTCTATTTCCTTTTTATTTTTTTAAATTTTTATTGGATACAGATAGAGAAAAATTGAGATGGGAGGCAGAGACAGTGAGAGAGGCAGAGAGGCATCTGTGACCCTGCTTCACCACTTGTGAAGCTTACCCTGTGAAGGTGGGGACCAAGGTCTTGAACCCAGGTCCTTGCACACTGTAATGTGTACACTCAACCAGGTTTGACACCACCTGGTCCCTTGATTTCCATTAGGTAAATAAAGTCAAATTTATGTGGGAAAGGGCTCACTGTCTGGAAAGTCCAAGCCATTGTTTCCATAAGAGTCTTAGAGGGTTGACCCCGAGCCCTCTCCTTCTCAGGAGAGGATATACGCAGGCCCTCATCTGACCTCATGACCTTATGATGGATAGGCTTTTCCTGACTGGCAACCTTCCTACATGTTTCCTTATTCCCTTTGAACAAAGGCCATGAATTACTGTGTATGGCCAGTTGAAACCCGCTGCAAATATCCTGGCTTTGCTCAACTGCCCTCTACTCCCCTCCCCTGCAGTGTTCATGATTCACCCTTAGAGAAAAATGCCTACCTTCATAGAGAAATGTTACATCCCATTTCTGCACAGAAACTATTACACCCTCTTGGATTCCTCTCTAACTCCCAATTTCTAAAGAAAAAATATATATCAGGAGCCAGGCAGTAGTGTACCTTGTTAAGTGCACACACTACAGTGCATACAAAGACCAAGGTTCAAGTCCCTGGTCCCCACCTGCAGGGGGAAAGTTTCACGAGTGGTGAAGTAGGGCTGCAGGTGTCTGTCTCACTCCCTTATTATCTCCTCTCTCAATTTCTCTCTGTTTCTATCCAATAATAAATAAATAAATAAAATATTTAAAAATGCATAAATAAAAAGAAAAAATATCACTTCCAAGGTCACAAACCTGTTTTTTCAAGATGACAGCCATATCTGAAGCATATCTTGTGCTTCAGGATTCGACTCATGCTACAAATCTGTTTGAATTTCTGGAGTAAAAAAATGAATCAATATAATATGCTTATTAGAATCATAGTCAATTTACAGTGAATATCTATAGCCTGGATGTGTGAAGCTATTTTTTCCCTAAATGTGAATTTGAAATACTGTTACTAAGATATAAAGTTTATATCCAGCCATTTCTCAGTCTCTAGCGGCTATTAGTTGATTAGGAAAGAAATTGAACTTTTTTCAATCTCTTAACACCAGATCATACAAGGCTGCGCCTCACCACCCTATCATCCACCCTGCCCACGCATAGTCAGTATGAAAATCATTTAATTATACTTTGTCATTCTATTGCCCCAAATGTTGTACTGTTGATGAAGTAACATTTCCAGAAAAACTTTATCTTTCTTAGCAACTTTCTTTAGTATTGAAGTGTAGAAGGACTTCTGGTAAGTTGGAGCAAATAAAGTATTAAAACTATGACACTGAGCTGGGGACACAGCATAATGGTTGTGCAAAGAGACTTTCATGCTTGAGGCTTCAAGGTTCCAGGTTCAATCCCCAGCACTACCATAAGCCAGAGCTGAGCAGTGCTCTGGTCTTTCTGCCTTCTCTCTGTATCTCACATTAAAATAAATAAATAAAACATATATATTTTAAAAAACTAGGAAAACAAATCATACAAAGGGATACCACTTCATTTTAAATGTAGGAAAATACATTTAAAAAAAAACCCACTTATTGACAAACATATACAAGTGTATTGTTAGAAACAAAACTTCAAGTGCCATTTATTTATCTTAATAGTATCAAAAAATTTAGCTATATTTTTATAGGAGAAAAATTTCCAGGTAAAAAAATAAGATGCCTCTTTCTCTAATTTGGTCAAAGATAAATGAAGCATGGATAAAAACCATTGTTTGGATCCTGTTCCTTCACAATTTAGGATTCCAGATGGCTTTGAAAATGTATTCCCAACTGTCACAAGATGTTATTGAATGTTAATTAATAATATATTTATTTTATTTTTTAAATATTTATTCATTTTTGTTGTCATTATTTTTTATTATTGTAGTTATTATTGTTGTTGTTATTGATGCCATCAGTGTTGTATAGGACAGAAAGAAATGGAGAGAAGAAGGGAAGACAGAGAAGGGGAGAGGAAAAACAGACACCTGCAGACCTGCTTCACTGCTTGTGAAACAGTCCCCCTACAGGTGGGCAATCGGGGGCTCAAACCAGGATCTTTAAGACAGGTCCTTGTGCTTTGTGCCACCTGTAGTTAACGGGCTGTGCTATCGCCCAACTCACTCTGTACTTAGGTGTTTTGCTTCACTTCAGTCCCTGGGGGGACTGTCCCTGAGGATAATTTCTGGAACCATCCGTTCCACCCCGGTTCCATGGCTGCCAGTTCTTAGCAACATCACCCCGCCAGATATTCGTCGGGATGCGGCATCATCTAAGTTCATTTCCCACGTCTATGCTCGACTGGACCTGCCAATATACGCGGATATCTTCGCCCACCCTGTTCAACGCTTGACGTCTCGTCACCCAATCTGGTCCCCTATACCTACAGTGAACTTCTCTGTTCCAGACTCTTGGAAACAGAGTTGGCAGTCAGCTAAGGTCAAGAACAAACACCTCATCACAGACCCCTGTAAGCGTCAACCCGGCTTTGACCTAGCACGTTATGATTGGGCCCTCCTCAATCGCTATCGAACAGGCCATGGCCCGTGCGCCGCTATGTTCCATTGCTGGGGAGCCAGAGACGACCTGAACTGCCCCTGTGGCTCCAGACAGACTATGACCCACATAGTCAACGACTGCCACCTCTCCAGATTCAAAGGAGGTCTCAAAACTTTACATGAGGCTCAACCTGATGCTGTTGACTGGCTACGGAAGAAGGGCAAACGCTAGAAGAAGAAGAAGTCCCTGGGGTGAAGCAAGGACTCCCTTGTTATGCCCCAGGGAATCTGGCAGTGATTTATCATCCCCCAGGCATTCTGGGCTTTTTAACTATATGTAGATTTCTCACTAGATCACTCCTAAGTAATAGGGAAGACAGAGATAAGAAAACCCAGAGATAAGATAAACCAAAAACCATAGGTTAGTTAAAGGATCATGATCAAAACACAATTATTTTATTAAATCATGTTTAATAACAAATGAAACCAGACGCCTCTAACTGATTTTCCATCAGCATATATTGTTATATGCAGAAGTATTGCCTATGTTATTTTTCACACCACTGCATTTACTGGAAATTTGCTGAGAGGACTGTATATATGATTTTAAATCTAAGTTGATTTTTTCCCCCTCACTCTTGAAAGGAGTACTTCTTTGTGAAATCAGTTCTTACAGCTTTGTTTTCAACCAGCTAAAATTTTTTATATATTACTCTAACCTGTTGTCCTTCTCATTCTATTGTCCTAATTGTACTGTTTTATGACTTGTATTTATGTCTTGAGACAGTAACTTTTTGAATAAAAATAAACCTAAAGTAAAAAAAAAGAAAGATAAACAACAATAGAAAGGAGAGAAAACAATAACTTAGAAAGTAAAGTGTCACTGTTTTCAGCTCATCTTGGATAGAACTTGAAGAAATTATGTTAAGTGAAATAAGTCAGAAACAGAAGGATGAATATGGGATGATCTCACTCACAGGCAGAAGTTGAAAAACAAGATCAGAAGAGAAAACACAAGTAGAACCTCAACTGGAATTGGCATATTGCACCAAAGTAAAGACTCTGTGGTGGGTGGGTGGGGGGAGAGTACAGGTCCAAAAAGGAAGACAGAGGACCTAGTGGGGGTTGTATTGTTATGTGGGAAACTGAGGAATGTTATGTATGTGCAAACTATTGTATTTACTGTCGAATATAAAACATTAATCTCCCAATAAAGAAATGTGGCTTTTGAGTTAGGAGAAGTTTTTCTTTATTCCTTTTCAGCCCACTGACCATGCATGTCTATACTTATCTGTGGCTTAGTGAGTTTCTGGAGAGATCCTGACTGTGTTTTGTTGAGTTTTCAGGTGATGTTCTTCCTTTCTTTCTTTCTCTCTCTCTTTTTTTTTTTTTCTAGTTCATCTGGACTATCATCTACTCCACTACCATAGCTTCAGAAGTCCCTAAGCATTTTATTTTTTCAATGGTAGTTTGTTAAAAATAATTTATTTGAATTTATTGTATAGATGAGGCTAGTTAAATGCATTTAGATGTTGTTGATATCTTGATATACTTAATATATTTGATCATTTATAATTCCTGATGGAAAAAATATCTTAGCACAAAACTTCCATGATACTACTGAGATAAATTTAAATCCAGTGAATTTTATGTGATATTTGTGGGAGAAATGCAATTATCAAATACAATTTAAAGGTATTTCTTTTCCAATACCATACAATGAAACTATAGAATGAATGTTAAGAATATGTGGGATGTTTTCAGAGTTTGAGAAATAGAATAGTCAACGAACCAGGTCAGACCTAGCCAAAAACATTTATACTGTGAATTTAGAAATTTAGACTAAGACTATCTCTACCACTCTATTTTTATTCCCAAATGATTTCTCATATGAAGGATCCATAATCTACCCACACTCAATTTAATTATCACATGGTATAAATATCATACCATTTTCAAGCAAAAGTGTCAATAAAAATAAAATAAATAACATTAAGTAAGATATTAAAAGGCAAACTACACAGATATTCAAATAAGGAAGGTGCAAAGTTAATTTGAATTAGCAAAATGAAGTGGGTATCCTTTTTCAAATGTCCCTTAATGATGATAAGCAAAGAAGCAAAAGAGGACTGGAGCTCTACTAATCAAGAGTTGTCAATGATGGGTCAAAAGAACTAAGTGATGGAGACAAATTTCATATACTTAATAATAAGTAGGAGATTATTATGTATGACTTATCTTAATTGGTTTTGAGAATTAATTGGGTGGTAACAAAAGCTAGCATAAAGCTTTCTGTTTGAATAGGACAATTAAAAACCCCAAAACACTTGGGCTTGATGATAACCACTCTACTGGATTAACTCCTAGCTATGAAATCAGAAGAGACTTATTATTTATCAAAAATTGAGTTAATGTTAATGACTAATGTAGATTACTTAACAGGGTACATCTCAACTTTCAAAGCATGTTTCCTTGGACAAGGTCAAGTCTGTATAAAACTGATATACTATTGACTTTCAGGATGACATTTTTTTTCCTCATTTACATCAAAATCAGAAAAATAAAATGAAAATTTAAAAGGACATAATATATTTTATCATATGCCCCAAGAATTAAATATTGTATTTTATCTTCTATAAGCTAAAGCAGTATCTTGCTAAAAATAAAAATGTATTCCCATATGTATCTTGATGAGATTCAGTCTTTCTGAAGTTTAATTTATAAATCTTAAATTATCTTTTAATGCTGTAGTTAAAACCAAAATAGGAGTTTCAGTCTTACTATTTGCTATAGATAAAATATTTTTAAGTCAGTCTTATCTTTTCAACAACCAAGGAGTAAGGTTCACTTTCAACCATGTAGTACAAACATTGATTACTTATTTCTAAAATGCTAACTTAAGAAAAAGTTTACATTTATAAAGTAATAAATAGCTATGACGTGACATCTATATATTTATAATACTAATGCAGGTAAGTCTATTTACAAAGTTATATTTAATTGGTTAATATTCAACAGAAACCACTAATTTAGACAACTAATTTAAATAATCTAGACTATATCATCATCAAATTTCTTATAAGATATTACAAACTAACTTTGTCCATATTTTATATGCTCAGTGTTTAGAAAGGAGTAGCAATGCTTCCTAAATCACAATATTGTTAAGCTGAATAAATATCAAACAGTTTGATTCCTTACATGATATGAGCATATTGGTATAGACCTTTCTGTTGTCTGAATAGTTAAAGTGGATATGTTTCTTAAAACATATGGCACAAACCCCAATATTTTTAAAAGTGTATTTATGGGGGCTGGGTGGTAGCAAAGCAGGTTAAGCATAAGGCTTCCTGTTCCAGCCTCAGCCCCCCACATGTAAGGGGTTGCTTACAAGCGGTGAAACATGTTTGCAGATGTCTGTCTTTTTCTCCCCCTCTCTGTCTTCCCCTACTCTCTCAGTTTCTCTCTGTTTTATCCAACAACAACAGCAATGGCAACAATAACAATCAACAACAAGGGCAACAAAAATGGGAAAAATGGCCTCCTGGAGCAGTGGAGCCCCAGCAGTAACCCTGGAGGCAAAAAAAGTGAATTTTTTAAATTTAAATTTATTATGCATATGCCCCTTAAAGTAAATTTGCAAAACTTATTTTATATAATATTAACATTTACCAGTTGTATTTGTAATGAACTAAGTATTCAGGTAAGCACACTTTCTTTTGTACTCACAATAGTGAAATATAGAGTGTATCTTAGCAAATGGAAATGAGAAATGATAAATAAAGCAAGAGAATGAGTGAACAGAGTGAAACAACAGGAAGTACACTATCTCAAAAAGAAATCTGAGATTTTGTCTTCCGAGACTTGTTCCAAATCTGTAAGCTTTTTTGCATACACCACGAGTGTTTGTTTTCACATTTTCATAGTGGTTCACTAGTCTCTGACAAGTTCTTTGTGGATAAGGAAATTTAAAACTGCTTTGAAATTCTCTGAGCAACTCACAGATACCATCAGAATATACTGCTATAGTATCATGAAATGTTGAAGAATTATGCTTTTAAAGTAGTGTCAGGAAAAGTAGTGAGCATCTTTTTCTCTTTCATTATCAAGCAGAGTTCTGCACCGCCTGCCTTTGGGCTAAGCAGTTTCATAGACATTTATCACACAATGGCTTATTGCAAACAATCTAGGCCAGAAGACTTACTTTTCTCACTCTGTGAAAGTAACATGGCAGGAGCAAGAAAAATATATATTATGCAAAAGCAAGAGAGCTGTCTTTGTCATTAACCAGGAAATCATGGAAACTCTAGCACTGTGTCTTTATTTCATGAGAATGTTGGAACTTCATTTTTTGATCTCTGGTGTGCCATTTACCATTCAAGGTAGAGTCACTTTTAAATGCTCATTTCCATCAAGGAATACTCCCCAAATCTTACTATACTATACACCTCACTGTCTTACTTTAAAAGTTGAATGGTCTTGTTCAAATGAACAAACTGTGAGGTGATTGGGAAGTAAGAAAGAGAAATGGAATTTGTATATCCAATTCCTTCTTGATAGTACCCCCTCTACAGATCTGATCCTACTTCACTGTTCCAATAAATGACACTAACATCCTGAATTTTTCTAAAAATTTCTTCATTGGGGAATTAATAATTACTGTTTTATATTCGACAGTAAGTATAATAGTTTGTACATGCATAACATTTCTCAGTTTTCCACAGAACAATACAACCCCCACTAGGTCCTCTATCATCCCTTTTGGACCTGTATTCTCCCCCCACCCACCCCAGAGTCTTTTACTTTGGTGTAATACATAAACACCAGTTCAGGTTCTTCTTGTGTTTTCTCTTCTGATCTTGTTTTTCAACTTCTGCCTGAGCATGAGATCATCCCATATTCATCCTTCTGTTTCTGACTTAATTCACTTAACATGAATTTTTCAAGGACCATCCAAGATCGGCTGAAAACGCTGAAGTCACAGTTTTTAATAGCTGAGTAGTATTCCATTGTGTATATAGACCACAACTTGCTCAGCCACTCTTCTGCTGCTGGACACCTGGGTTGCTTCCAGGTTTGGGTTATTACAAATTGTGCTGCTAAGAACATATGTGTACACAGATCTTTTTGGATGGGTGTGTTGGGTTCCTTAGGATATATCCCCAGGAGAGGAATTGCAGGATCCTAAAGTAGGTCCATTTCTAGCCTTCCGAGAGTTCTCCAGACTGTTCTCCACAGAGGTTACATCCTGAAATTTTAAGTAAATAAAACCCAAGTTCCAAATTTAATCCTCCACCAAGTCCTCTCTGTTATAACACCAAGACTCTGGCCACTCTATCCATTTTTCTCATCTCCATCTATAGTCACCTCTGTGTACGGACTGTAATAAACTGTTAAAGGCCCTATTCAAGTACAACTTATTTTTCCCCATCATAGGAGTCCCTATTCCATTTAATAGCATATAAAGTCCTTCTCAAAAAAAAAGGTGCCATCTGATATTACCCCCTACACCATTTTATAAGTACTCCTAAATTGTTCTTAGGATGCACATATGTTATGTTAGCAACCACTACTATAATTTTAGGTAATAGTGGAAATGTTTTTACAATGTCCAGTATATTAACCATTTAACCACAAGTGGCAATTGAGTAAATTAAATGTGACTAATCCAACTGAAGAAGCAAATTGTTATTCTAATTTTAATTATTTTAAATCCAAATCTAAAATAACCACATCAGCTTTTGGTCAGAGTGACTGACAATACAGCTAAAAATATTGCCCTTTAATTGTCTGTCTCTCTCTACTAACTGGCCTCTAGTATCAAGCCCTTTAAGACCCTTTTGCTTTCTCTGCTTTGTTCCTTAAATTTTAAAAATTGATTTTATTTCCTTGTGCCTTTTGAAATACTTTCAAATTTCATTCAAGTTTAATTATTTTATTTTATTTATTGTTATGGCTTTGCTGCTCTGGGAAGAACTTTCTCAGTTAGAAAGAGACAGACACAGATAGAAGGAAAGACAATACTGCATCCAAAACTTCCTTCAATGCAGTAGGAGCCAGACTCTACCCTGAATAATACACATGACAAAGTAGGCACCTCTTTTTTTTTTAGATTTTTTAATTAATATTTATTTATTCCCTTTTGTTGCCCTTGTTGTTTTATTGTTGTAGTTATTATTGTTGTTGTTACTGATGTTGTGGTTGTTGGACAGGACAGAAAGAAATGGAGAGAGGAAGGGAAGACAGAGAGGAGGAAAGAAAGACACCTGCAGACCTGCTTAACTGTCTGTGAAGTGACTCCCCTGCAGGTGGGGAGCCGGGAGCTCGAACTGGGATCCTTACGCCAGTCCTTGTGCTTTGTGCCATGTGTGCTTAACCCGCAGCGCTACCACCTGACTCCCAGTAGGCACCTCATCTTTCAATCTTCAGTAACACTATTTTGCTGACATGATAATATGCCTTTTAACAGGAGAAATCTTCCCATCCTTCCCACTTACTTATCTTTCAGAAGATTAAATAATAAAAAATAATTTCCAAAACCTTCCTTGATCATATAATAAGTGCTTTTTATTTCTAGTTGTTATAGTTGTAGTACTCTATATTTTTGTCATTTTTTTGATAAAATGAGACTGTAAAGTTGACAAGGGCATGGCCAGTGCTTCCAAGTAACTATTCTAATGTGTAACATAGGGTAAATAATTCATAAATATTGGTTGAAGGAAGAAGTGTTTCTTTGTCCTTTATTTTTCTGCATCTGAATTTGTTTGGATTTTTCTACTAAATACTTCAGAAAATCTCCATGTAACTATTGAACATACAAAATGTCAACCAGGGTGGAGGAGATAGCATAATGGTTATGCAAACAGACTGTTAGGCCTGAGGTTCCAACGTCCCAGATTCAGTCCCCCCACACCACCATAAACAGAGCTGATCAGTGCTCTGGTGAAACAAACAAACAAACTTCTTTTCTCCCCAAAATGGATGGTAACCAAAGAAACCTTATCCAATACCCAACCTATTCTCATACATACAAAGCAGTGGAACTTTATAGCTTCTTTGCAATTTACTGACACAGAATGCATCCACTCACCTCTCGGCTGCAAGCTCAAAACAGTAGACGTTAGTATCCGATTTGTCCGTTGTAGCCTTAAACACATTTAGGAAGACAAATGAGTGAAGGGAACTGAAAGAAATGTGACCAGTAACCTAAGCTGCACAAATACCTCTGCTCTTCATATCTTAATTTAATCCTTTTCGAAGTTACTTGCTCCTGTAGCTGACATTTTAGTATCTGTGTGCATTTATGGTTGTCCCTGTTTCATATTATCTATTAGCATGCTCCTTTACAGATGAATTCCTTCAAAGAGTCATGCATAGTTTTACTGTAACTTAGATTTTTAAGCTCCTTTAAAAGGATATTCACGTTTTATTCTTTTTATTCATAGCGGAGGATTCAGCCTAATTCCATGAATACTTCTTGCACTTTGGAGTAGACAGTTTTATAGGAAAATCTGTTCATTCATCCTGCCTACCACCCACCTTGATGTCAAAGAAGGTGTCTCTTAAAATTCTCTACATGTCATGTTATACAGGTGGCTATATTCTACATCCAAATGACAAGCCATATAAAATAATGCTGTAACCTTCTTATATTAATCCCATAAAACACTAAAGGCTCCCCAATATACAAGACACCAAATCTTTTTATTCAAGTGACATTCATATGAAAGTACTCAGAGATATTCAGAGAGCATTCACATTTGATCCTTCACTGACATGAACTGTAAATGCATCATGTTATCTGGCCATATTTAATATCTATATAGTGAATATGTTATAGACAGAATGGCAGAGTGT